>NC_057848.1:2746211-3051346 GCF_910594005.1 Cervus elaphus
ATCGTCTCCTTTGGAGGCACTGATCACCGCGTACCTCTGGAGTTTTCAAAGGATGTGAGGCTATCGGTCGCGATGAGGTGGGGAACTAAGTCTTTCTCTGTGCTTTCCACAGGGGATTCAGACATCCTTTCGTCCTGGGAGATGCAAGACGAGCCTGCATTCAAGTCACTGCAGGGATATCCGGCCTTATTTCGAGTCAGGGCATCGCGGTGTCCATTCCACTTGAGGCCGCAAACTCAGGGTCCCTCTCACATACCTAGAGCTGAGAGAAGCCTCCTCTTGAGGTGCTTGTGGTAAGGTGGTATTCCTCTGGAGACGAATCCAGGGACTAACCTCTCTTTTCGAGTTGATTTTTGGTCCACAGAGTTCTTTCGTGTTGCTACAGTGACCTCAGGATCCCTCTATCCTTGAAACAGTGTTCTTGGGGTTTCTCTGGAGTGCCATCAAGGAAATCAAGGTTCCTTTCATTTGTGATGTGCAAGACGGAATTGCTCTGCACGCAGTACAGGGGAATCGGGCCTCATCTCGCATCGAGGGGGAAGTCTCATGGTTTTTCTCGAGTTGCGGCGGGAACCTGGGGTATATTCTCGAGTTCCGACGGGGATGGCCCTTCCACAAGCGTGTGTGTTCAGCCATGTCAGGACTCCTGCCTAGTTGCGAGACACAACTCGGGATTCTCCTCGAGGCTTGGCAAGGCAATTGGGACGTCTCTCCAGCTGAGGCGGGAGACCAAGGGTCCCTTTCCACGTGCCACAGGAATCCTGGGACTCCTATCAAGTTTCACGAGGAGTCAGGCATCGTCTCCTTTGGAGGCACTGATCTCAGCGTACCTCTGGAGTTTTCAAAGGATGTGAGTCCTCCGGTCGCGATGAGGTGGGGAACTAGGTCTTTCTCTGTGGTCTCCAAAGGGGATTCAGACATCCTTTCATCTTGGGAGATGCAAGACGAGCCTGCATTCAAGTCACTGCAGGGATATCCAGCCTTATTTCGCGTCAGGGCATCGCGGTGTCCATTCCACTTGAGGCCGCAAACTCAGGGTCCCTCTCACATACCTAGAGCTGAGAGAAGCCTCCTCTTGAGGTGCTTGTGGTAAGGTGGTATTCCTCTGGAGTCGAAGCCAGGGACTAACCTCTCATCTCGAGTTGATTTTTGGCCCACGGAGCTCTTTCGTGTTGCTACAGTGACCTCAGGATCCCTCTAGCCTTGAAACAGTGTTCTTGGGGTTTCTCTGGAGTGCCATCAAGGAAATCAAGGCTCCTTTCATGTGTGATGTGCAACACGGAATTGCTCTGCACGCAGTGCAGGGGAATCGGGCCTCATCTCGCGGCGAGGGGGAAGTCTCATGGTTTTTCTCGAGTTGCGGCGGGAACCTGGGGTATATTCTCGAGTTACGACGGGGATGGCCCTTCCACACACGTGTTTCTTCAGCGACGTCAGGACTCCTGCCTACTTGCGAGGGACAACTCTGGATTCTTCTCGAGGCTTGGCAGGGCAATTGGGACGCCTCTCCAGCTGAGGCGGGAGACCAAGTGTCCCTTTCCAAGTGCCACAGGAATCCTGGGACTCCTATCAAGTTTCACGAGGAGTCAGGCATCGTCTCCTTTGGAGGCACTGATCTCCGCGTACCTCTGGAGTTTTCAAAGGATGTGAGGCTATCGGTCGCGATGAGGTGGGGAACTAAGTCTTTCTCTGTGCTTTCCACAGGGGATTCAGACATCCTTTCGTCCTGGGAGATGCAAGACGAGCCTGCATTGAAGTCACTGCAGGGATATCCGGCCTTATTTCGAGTCAGGGCATCGCGGTGTCCATTCCACTTGAGGCCGCAAACTCAGGGTCCCTCTCACATACCTAGAGCTGAGAGAAGCCTCCTCTTGAGGTGCTTGTGGTAAGGTGGTATTCCTCTGGAGACGAATCCAGGGACTAACCTCTCTTTTCGAGTTGATTTTTGGTCCACAGAGTTCTTTCGTGTTGCTACAGTGACCTCAGGATCCCTCTAGCCTTGAAACAGTGTTCTTGGGGTTTCTCTGGAGTGCCATGAAGGAAATCAAGGCTCCTTTCATGTGTGATGTGCAACACAGAATTGCTCTGCACGCAGTGCAGGGGAATCGGGCCTCATCTCAGGGCGAGGGGGAAGTCTCATGGTTTTTCTCGAGTTGCGGTGGGAACCTGGGGTATATTCTCGAGTTACGACGGGGATGGCCCTTCCACACACGTGTGTGTTCAGCCATGTCAGGACTCCTGCCTAGTTGCGAGGGACAACTCGGGATTCTCCTCGAGGCTTTGCAGGGCAATTGGGACGCCTCTCCAGCTGAGATGGGAGACCAAGGGTCCCTTTCCACGTGCCACAGGAATCCTGGGACTCCTATCAAGTTTCACGAGGAGTCAGGCATCGTCTCCTTTGGAGGCACTGATCTCCGCATACCTCTGGAGTTTTCAAAGGATTTGAGGCCTCCTGTCGCGATGAGGTGGGGAACTAGGTCTTTCTCCGTGGTCTCCACAGGGGATTCAGACACCCTTTCGTCTTGGGAGATGCAAGACGAGCCTGCATTCCAGTCACTGCAGGGATATCCGGCCTTATTTCGAGTCAGGGCATCGCGGTGTCCTTTCCACTTGAGGCCCCAAACTCAGGGTCCCTCTCACATAACTAGAGCTGAGAGAAGCCTCCTCTTGAGGTGCTTGTGGTAAGGTGGTATTCCTCTGGAGTCGAAGCCAGGGACTAACCTCTCATCTCGAGTTGATTTTGGGTCCACGGAGCTCTTTCGTGTTGCTACAGTGACCTCAGAATCCCTCTAGCCTTGAAACAGTGTTCTTGGGGTTTCTCTGGAGTGCCATGAAGGAATTCAAGGCTCCTTTCATGTGTGATGTGCAACACAGAATTGCTCTGCACGCAGTGCAGGGGAATCGGGCCTCATCTCGCGGCGAGGGGGAAGTCTCATGGTTTTTCTCGAGTTGCGGCGGGAACCTGGGGTATATTCTCGAGTTACGACGGGGATGGCCCTTCCACACATGTGTTTGTTCAGCCACGTCAGGACTCTTGCCTAGTTGCGAGACACAACTCGGGATTCTCCTCGAGGCTTGGCAAGGCAATTGGGATGCCTCTCCATCTGAGGCGGGAAACTAAGGGTCCCTTTCCACGTGCCACAGGAATCCTGGGACTCCTATCAAGTTTCACGAGGAGTCAGGCATCGTCTCCTTTGGAGGCACTGATCTCCGCGTACCTCTGGAGTTTTCAAAGGATGTGAGGCCTCCGGTCGCGATGAGGTGGGGAACTAGGTCTTTCTCTGTGGTCTCCACAGGGGATTCAGACATCCTCTCATCTTGGGAGATGCAAGACGAGCCTGCATTCAAGTCACTGCAGGGATATCCAGCCTTATTTCGCGTCAGGGCATCGCGGTGTCCATTCCACTTGAGGCCGCAAACTCAGGGTCCCTCTCACATACCTAGAGCTGAGAGAAGCCTCCTCTTGAGGTGCTTGTGGTAAGGTGGTATTCCTCTGGAGTCGAAGCCAGGGACTAACCTCTCATCTCGAGTTGATTTTTGGCCCACGGAGCTCTTTCGTGTTGCTACAGTGACCTCAGGATCCCTCTAGCCTTGAAACAGTGTTCTTGGGGTTTCTCTGGAGTGCCATGAAGGAAATCAAGGCTCCTTTCATGTGTGATGTGCAACACGGAATTGCTCTGCACGCAGTGCAGGGGAATCGGGCCTCATCTCGCGGCGAGGGGGAAGTCTCATGGTTTTTCTCGAGTTGCGGCGGGAACCTGGGGTATATTCTCGAGTTACGACGGGGATGGCCCTTCCACCCACGTGTTTCTTCAGCGACGTCAGGACTCCTGCCTAGTTGCGAGGGACAACTCTGGATTCTCCTCGAGGCTTTGCAGGGCAATTGGGACGCCTCTGCAGCTGAGGCGGGAGACCAAGTGTCCCTTTCCAAGTGCCACAGGAATCCTGGGACTCCTATCAAGTTTCACGAGGAGTCAGGCATCGTCTCCTTTGGAGGCACTGATCTCCGCGTACCTCTGGAGTTTTCAAAGGATGTGAGGCTATCGGTCGCGATGAGGTGGGGAACTAAGTCTTTCTCTGTGCTTTCCACAGGGGATTCAGACATCCTTTCGTCCTGGGAGATGCAAGACGAGCCTGCATTGAAGTCACTGCAGGGATATCCGGCCTTATTTCGAGTCAGGGCATCGCGGTGTCCATTCCACTTGAGGCCGCAAACTCAGGGTCCCTCTCACATACCTAGAGCTGAGAGAAGCCTCCTCTTGAGGTGCTTGTGGTAAGGTGGTATTCCTCTGGAGACGAATCCAGGGACTAACCTCTCTTTTCGAGTTGATTTTTGGTCCACAGAGTTCTTTCGTGTTGCTACAGTGACCTCAGGATCCCTCTATCCTTGAAACAGTGTTCTTGGGGTTTCTCTGGAGTGCCATCAAGGAAATCAAGGCTCCTTTCATGTGTGATGTGCAAGACGGAAGTGCTCTGCACGTAGTACAGGGGAAGCGGGCCTCATCTCGCGGCGAGGGGGAAGTCTCATGGTTTTTCTCGAGTTGCGGCGGGAACCCGGGGTATATTCTCGAGTTACGACGGGGATGGCCCTTTCACCCACGTGTTTGTTCAGCCACGTCTAGGACTCCTGCCTAGTTGCGAGGGACAACTCGGGATTCTCCTCGAGGCTTGGCAGGGCAATTGGAATGCCTCTCCAGCTGAGGCGGGAGACCAAGGGTCCCTTTCCACGTGCCACAAGAATCCTGGGACTCCTGTCAAGTTTCACGAGGAGTCAGGCATCGCCTCCTTTGGAGGCACTGATCTCCGCGTACCTCTGGAGTTTTCAAAATGTGAGGCCTCCGGTCGCGATGAGCTGGGGAACTAGGTCTTTCTCTGTGGTCTCCAGAGGGGATTCAGACATCCTTTCTTCTTGGGAGATGCAAGACAAGCCTGCATTCAAGTCACTGCAGGGATATCCGGCCTTATTTCGAGTCAGGGCATCGCGGTGTCCATTCCACTTGAGGCCGCAAACTCAGGATCCCTCTCACATACCTAGAGCTGAGAGAAGCCTCCTCTTGAGGTGCTTGTGGTAAGGTGGTATTCCTCAGGAGTCGAAGCCAGGGACTAACCTCTCATCTCGTGTTGATTCTTGGTCCACGGAGCTCTTTCGTGTTGCTACAGTGACCTCAGGATCCCTCTAGCCTTGAAACAGTGTTCTTGGGGTTTCTCTGGAGTGCCGTCAAGGAAATCAAGGCTCCTTTCATGTGTGATGTGCAACACGGAATTGCTCTGCACGCAGTGCAGGGGAATCGGGCCTCATCTCGCGGCGAGGGGGAAGTCTCATGGTTTTTCTCGAGTTGCGGCGGGAACCTGGGGTATATTCTCGAGTTACGACGGGGATGGCCCTTCCACACAAGTGTGTGTTCAGCCACGTCAGGACTCCTGCCTAGTTGCGAGGGACAACTCTGGATTCTCCTCGAGGCTTTGCAGGGCAATTGGGACGCCTCTGCAGCTGAGGAGGGAGACCAAGTGTCCCTTTCCAAGTGCCACAGGAATCCTGGGACTCCTATCAAGTTTCACGAGGAGTCAGGCATCGTCTCCTTTGGAGGCACTGATCTCCGCGTACCTCTGGAGTTTTCAAAGGATGTGAGGCTATCGGTCGCGATGAGGTGGGGAACTAAGTCTTTCTCTGTGCTTTCCACAGGGGATTCAGACATCCTTTCGTCCTGGGAGATGCAAGACGAGCCTGCATTGAAGTCACTGCAGGGATATCCGGCCTTATTTCGAGTCAGGGCATCGCGGTGTCCATTCCACTTGAGGCCGCAAACTCAGGGTCCCTCTCACATACCTAGAGCTGAGAGAAGCCTCCTCTTGAGGTGCTTGTGGTAAGGTGGTATTCCTCTGGAGACGAATCCAGGGACTAACCTCTCTTTTCGAGTTGATTTTTGGTCCACAGAGTTCTTTCGTGTTGCTACAGTGACCTCAGGATCCCTCTATCCTTAAAACAGTGTTCTTGGGGTTTCTCTGGAGTGCAATCAAGGAAATCAAGGCTCCTTTCATGTGTGATGTGCAAGACGGAATTGCTCTGCACGCAGTACAGGGGAATCGGGCCTCATCTCGCATCGAGGGGGAAGTCTCATGGTTTTTCTCGAGTTGCGGCGGGAACCTGGGGTATATTCTCGAGTTACGACGGGGATGGCCCTTCCACCCACGTGTTTGTTCAGCCACGTCAGGACTCCTGCCTAGTTGCGAGACACAACTCGGGATTCTCCTCCAGGCTTGGCAAGGCAATTGGGACGCCTCTCCAGCTGAGGCGGGAGACCAAGGGTCCCTTTCCACGTGCCACAGGTATCCTGGGACTCCTATCACATTTCACGAGGAGTCAGGCATCGTCTCCTTTGGAGGCACTGATCTCCGTGTACCTCTGGAGTTTTCAAAGGATTTGAGGCCTCCGGTCGCGATGAGGTGGGGAACTAGGTCTTTCTCTGTGGTCTCCACAGGGGCTTCAGACATCCTTTCATCTTGGGAGATGCAAGACGAGCCTGCATTCAAGTCACTGCAGGGATATCCAGCCTTATTTCGAGTCAGGGCATCGCGGTGTCCATTCCACTTGAGGCCGCAAACTCAGGGTCCCTCTCACATACCTAGAGCTGAGAGAAGCCTCCTCTTGAGGTGCTTGTGGTAAGGTGGTATTCCTCTGGAGTCGAAGCCAGGGACTAACCTCTCATCTCGAGTTGATTTTTGGCCCACGGAGCTCTTTCGTGTTGCTACAGTGACCTCAGGATCCCTCTAGCCTTGAAACAGTGTTCTTGGGGTTTCTCTGGAGTGCCATGAAGTAAATCAAGGCTCCTTTCATGTGTGATGTGCAACACGGAATTGCTCTGCACGCAGTGCAGGGGAATCGGGCCTCATCTCGCGGCGTGGGGGAAGTCTCATGGTTTTTCTCGAGTTGCGGCGGGAACCTAGGGTATATTCTCGAGTTACGATGGGGATGGCCCTTCCACCCACGTGTTTCTTCAGCGACGTCAGGACTCCTGCCTAGTTGCGAGGGACAACTCGGGATTCTCCTCGAGGCTTTGCAGGGCAATTGGGACGCCTCTCCAGCTGAGGCGGGAGACCAAGTGTCCCTTTCCAAGTGCCACAGGAATTTTGGGACTCCTATCAAGTTTCACGAGGAGTCAGGCATCGTCTCCTTTGGAGGCACTGATCTCCGCGTACCTCTGGAGTTTTCAAAGGATGTGAGGCCTACGGTCGCGATGAGGTGGGGAACTAGGTCTTTCTCTGTGGTCTCCAGAGGGGATTCAGACATCCTTTCTTCTTGGGAGATGCAAGACGAGCCTGCATTGAAGTCACTGCAGGGATATCCGGCCTTATTTCGAGTCAGGGCATCGCGGTGTCCATTCCACTTGAGGCCGCAAACTCAGGATCCCTCTCACATACCTAGAGCTGAGAGAAGCCTCCTCTTGAGGTGCTTGTGGTAAGGTGGTATTCCTCAGGAGTCGAAGCCAGGGACTAACCTCTCATCTCGTGTTGATTCTTGGTCCACGGAGCTCTTTCGTGTTGCTACAGTGACCTCAGGATCCCTCTAGCCTTGAAACAGTGTTCTTGGGGTTTCTCTGGAGTGCCATCAAGGAAATCAAGGCTCCTTTCATGTGTGATGTGCAACACGGAATTGCTCTGCACGCAGTGCAGGGGAATCGGGCCTCATCTCGCGGCGAGGGGGAAGTCTCATGGTTTTTCTCGAGTTGCGGCGGGAACCTGGGGTATATTCTCGAGTTACGACGGGGATGGCCCTTCCACACACGTGTGTGTTCAGCAATGTCAGGACTCCTGCCTAGTTGCGAGGGACAACTCGGGATTCTCCTCGAGGCTTTGCAGGACAATTGGGACGCCTCTCCAGCTGAGACGGGAGACCAAGGGTCCCTTTCCACGTGCCACAGGAATCCTGGGTCTCCTATCAAGTTTCACGAGGAGTCAGGCATCGTCTCCTTTGGAGGCACTGATCTCCGCGTACCTCTGGAGTTTTCAAAGGATGTGAGGCCTCCGGTCGCAATGAGGGGGGGAACTAAGTCTTTCTCTGTGATTTCCACAGGGGATTCAGACATCCTTTCGTCCTGGGAGATGCAAGACGAGCCTGCATTGAAGTCACTGCAGGGATATCCGGCCTTATTTCGAGTCAGGGCATCGCGGTGTCCATTCCACTTGAGGCCGCAAACTCAGGGTCCCTCTCACATACCTAGAGCTGAGAGAAGCCTCCTCTTGAGGTGCTTGTGGTAAGGTGGTATTCCTCTGGAGACGAATCCAGGGACTAACCTCTCTTTTCGAGTTGATTTTTGGTCCACAGAGTTCTTTCATGTTGCTACAGTGACGTCAGGATCCCTCTAGCCTTGAAACAGTGTTCTTGGGGTTTCTCTGGAGTGCCATCAAGGAAATCAAGGCTCCTTTCATGTGTGATGTGCAAGACGGAATTGCTCTGCACGCAGTACAGGGGAATCGGGCCTCATCTCGCATCGAGGGGGAAGTCTCATGGTTTTTCTCGAGTTGCGGCGGGAACCTGGGGTATATTCTCGAGTTACGACGGGGATGGCCCTTCCACCCACGTGTTTGTTCAGCCACGTCAGGACTCCTGCCTAGTTGCGAGGGACAACTCGGGATTCTCCCCGAGGCTTGGCAGGGCAATTGGAACGCCTCTCCAGCTGAGGCGGGAGACCAAGGGTCCCTTTCCACGTGCCACAAGAATCCTGGGACTCCTATCAAGTTTCACGAGGAGTCAGGCATCGTCTCCTTTGGAGGCACTGATCTCCGCATAACTCTGGAGTTTTCAAAGGATGTGAGGCCTGCGGTCGCTTTGAGGTGGGGAACTAGGAGTTTCTCTGTGGTCTCCATAGGGCATTCAGACATCCTTTCTTCTTGGGAGATGCAAGACGAGCCTGCATTCAAGTCACTGCAGGGATATCCGGCCTTATTTCGAGTCAGGGCATCGCAGTGTCCATTCCACTTGAGGCCGCAAACTCAGGATCCCTCTCACATACCTAGAGCTGAGAGAAGCCTCCTCTTGAGGTGCTTGTGGTAAGGTGGTATTCCTCAGGAGTCGAAGCCAGGGACTAACCTCTCATCTCGTGTTGATTCTTGGTCCACGGAGCTCTTTCGTGTTGCTACAGTGACCTCAGGATCCCTCTAGCCTTGAAACAGTGTTCTTGGGGTTTCTCTGGAGTGCCATCAAGGAAATCAAGGCTCCTTTCATGTGTGATGTGCAACACGGAATTGCTCTGCACGCAGTGCAGGGGAATCGGGCCTCATCTCGCGGCGAGGGGGAAGTCTCATGGTTTTTCTCGAGTTGCGGCGGGAACCTGGGGTATATTCTCGAGTTACGACGGGGATGGCCCTTCCACACACGGGTGTGTTCAGCCACGTCAGGACTCCTGCCTAGTTGCAAGGGACAACTTGGAATTCTCCTCGAGGTTTGCAGGGCAATTGGGACGCCTCTCCAGCTGAGGCGGGAGACCAAGGGTCCCTTTCCACGTGCCACAGGAATCCTGGGTCTCCTATCAAGTTTCACGAGGAGTCAGGCATCGTTTCCTTTGAAGGCACTGATCTCCGCATACCTCTGGAGTTTTCAAAGATTTTGAGGCCTCCTGTCGCGATGAGGTGGGGAACTAGGTCTTTCTCTGTGGTCTCCACAGGGGATTCAGACACCCTTTCGTCTTGGGAGATGCAAGACGAGCCTGCATTCCAGTCACTGCAGGGATATCCAGCCTTATTTCGAGTCAGGGCATCGCGGTATACATTCCACTTGAGGCCGCAAACTCAGGATCCCTCTCACATACCTAGAGCTGAGAGAAGCCTACTCTTGAGGTGCTTGTGGTAAGGTGGTATTCCTCAGGAGTCGAAGCCAGGGACTAACCTCTCATCTCGAGTTGATTTTTGGCCCACGGAGCTCTTTCGTGTTGCTACAGTGACCTCAGGATCCCTCTAGCCTTGAAACAGTGTTCTTGGGGTTTCTCTGGAGTGCCATGAAGGAAATCAAGGCTCCTTTCATGTGTGATGTGCAACACGGAATTGCTCTGCACGCAGTGCAGGGGAATCGGGCCTCATCTCGCGGCGAGGGGGAAATCTCATGGTTTTTCTCGAGTTGCGGCGGGAACCTGGGGTATATTCTCGAGTTACGACGGGGATGGCCCTTCCACTCACGTGTTTCTTCAGTGACGTCAGGACTCCTGCCTAGTTGCGAGGGACAACTCTGGATTCTCCTCGAGGCTTGGCAGGGCAATTGGGACGCCTCTCCAGCTGAGGCGGGAGACCAAGTGTCCCTTTCCAAGTGCCACAGGAATCCTGGGACTCCTATCAAGTTTCACGAGGAGTCAGGCATCGTCTCCTTTGGAGGCACTGATCTCCGCGTACCTCTGGAGTTTTCAAAGGATGTGAGGCTATGGGTCGCGATGAGGTGGGGAACTAAGTCTTTCTCTGTGCTTTCCACAGGGGATTCAGACATCCTTTCTTCCTGGGAGATGCAAGACGAGCCTGCATTGAAGTCACTGCAGGGATATCCGGCCTTATTTCGAGTCAGGGCATCGCGGTGTCCATTCCACTTGAGGCCGCAAACTCAGGGTCCCTCTCACATACCTAGAGCTGAGAGAAGCCTCCTCTTGAGGTGCTTGTGGTAAGGTGGTATTCCTCTGGAGTCGAAGCCAGGGACTAACCTCTCATCTCGAGTTGATTTTTGGCCCACGGAGCTCTTTCGTGTTGCTACAGTGACCTCAGGATCCCTCCAGCCTTGAAACAGTGTTCTTGGGGTTTCTCTGGAGTGCCATCAAGGAAATCAAGGCTCCTTTCATGTGTGATGTGCAACACGGAATTGCTCTGCACGCAGTGCAGGGGAATCGGACCTCTTCTGGCGGCGAGGGGGAAGTCTCATGGTTTTTCTCGAGTTGCGGCGGGAACCTGGGGTATATTCTCGAGTTACGACTGGGATGGCCCTTCCACCCACGTGTTTCTTCAGCGACGTCAGGACTCCTGCCTAGTTGCGAGGGACAACTCTGGATTCTCCTCGAGGCTTGGCAGGGCAATTGGGACGCCTCTCCAGCTGAGGCGGGAGACCAAGTGTCCCTTTCCAAGTGCCACAGGAATCCTGGGACTCCTATCAAGTTTCACGAGGAGTCAGGCATCGTCTCCTTTGGAGGCACTGATCTCCGCGTACCTCTGGAGTTTTCAAAGGATGTGAGGCTATCGGTCGCGATGAGGTGGGGAACTAAGTCTTTCTCTGTGCTTTCCACAGGGGATTCAGACATCCTTTCGTCCTGGGACATGCAAGACGAGCCTGCATTGAAGTCACTGCAGGGATACCCGGCCTTATTTCGAGTCAGGGCATCGCGGTGTCCATTCCACTTGAGGCCACAAACTCAGGGTCCCTCTCACATACCTAGAGCTGAGAGAAGCCTCCTCTTGAGGTGCTTGTGGTAAGGTGGTATTCCTCTGGAGACGAATCCAGGGACTAACCTCTCTTTTCGAGTTGATTTTTGGTCCACAGAGTTCTTTCGTGTTGCTACAGTGACCTCAGGATCCCTCTATCCTTGAAACAGTGTTCTTGGGGTTTCTCTGGAGTGCCATCAAGGAAATCAAGGCTCCTTTCATGTGTGATGTGCAAGACGGAATTGCTCTGCACGCAGTACAGGGGAATCGGGCCTCATCTCGCATCGAGGGGGAAGTCTCATGGTTTTTCTCGAGTTGCGGCGGGAACCTGGGGTATATTCTCGAGTTACGACGGGGATGGCCCTTCCACCCACGTGTGTGTTCAGCCATGTCAGGACTCCTGCCTAGTTGTGAGGGACAACTCGGGATTCTCCTCGAGGCTTGGCAGGGCAATTGGAACGCCTCTCCAGCTGAGGCGGGAGACCAAGGATCCCTTTCCACGTGCCACAAGAATCCTGGGACTCCTATCAAGTTTCACGAGGAGTCAGGCATCGTCTCCTTTGGAGGCACTGATCTCCGCGTACCTCTGGAGTTTTCAAAGGATGTGAGGCCTCCGGTCGCTATGAGGTGGGGAACTAGGTCTTTCTCTGTGGTCTCCACAGGGGATTCAGACATCCTTTCATCTTGGGAGATGCAAGACGAGCCTGCATTCAAGTCACTGCAGGGATATCCAGCCTTATTTCGCGTCAGGGCATCGCGGTGTCCATTCCACTTGAGGTCGCAAACTCAGGGTCCCTCTCACATACCTAGAGCTGAGAGAAGCCTCCTCTTGAGGTGCTTGTGGTAAGGTGGTATTCCTCTGGAGTCGAAGCCAGGGACTAACCTCTCATCTCGAGTTGATTTTTGGCCCACGGAGCTCTTTCGTGTTGCTACAGTGCCCTCAGGATCCCTCTAGCCTTGAAACAGTGTTCTTGGGGTTTCTCTGGAGTGCCATCAAGGAAATCAAGGCTCCTTTCATGTGTGATGTGCAACACGGAATTGCTCTGCACGCAGTGCAGGGTAATCGGGCCTCATCTCGCGGTGAGGGGGAAGTCTCATGGTTTTTCTCGAGTTGCGGCGGGAACCTGGGGTATATTCTCGAGTTACGACGGGGATGGCCCTTCCACCCACGTGTTTGTTCAGCCACGTCAGGACTCCTGCCTAGTTGCGAGGGACAACTCGGGATTCTCCTCGAGGATTGGCAGGGCAATTGGGACGCCTCTCCAGCTGAGGCGAGAGACCAAGTGTCCCTTTCCAAGTGCCACAGGAATCCTGGGACTCCTATCAAGTTTCACGAGGAGTCAGGCATCGTCTCCTTTGGAGGCACTGATCTCCGCGTACCTCTGGAGTTTTCAAAGGATGTGAGGCTATCGGTCGCGATGAGGTGGGGAACTAAGTCTTTCTCTTTGATTTCCACAGGGGATTCAGACATCCTTTCGTACTGGGAGATGCAAGACGAGCCTGCATTGAAGTCACTGCAGGGATATCCGGCCTTATTTCGAGTCAGGGCATCGCGGTGTCCATTCCACTTGGGGCTGCAAACTCAGGGTCCCTCTCACATACCTAGAGCTGAGAGAAGCCTCCTCTTGAGGTGCTTGTGGTAAGGTGGTATTCCTCTGGAGACGAATCCAGGGACTAACCTCTCTTTTCGAGTTGATTTTTGGCCCACGGAGCTCTTTCGTGTTGCTACAGTGACCTCAGGATCCCTCTAGCCTTGAAACAGTGTTATTGGGGTTTCTCTGGAGTGCCATCAAGGAAATCAAGGCTCCTTTCATGTGTGATGTGCAACACGGAATTGCTCTGCACGCAGTACAGGGGAATCGGGCCTAATCTCGCGGCGAGGGGGAAGTCTCATGGTTTTTCTCGAGTTGCGGCGGGAACCTGGGGTATATTCTCGAGTTACGACGGGGATGGCCCTTCCACCCACGTGTTTGTTCAGCCACGTCATGACTCCTGCATAGTTGCGAGGGACAACTCGGGATTCTCCTCGAGGCTTGGCACGGCAATTGGGACGCCTCTCCAGCTGAGGCGGGAGACCAAGGGTCCCTTTCCAAGTGCCACAAGAATCCTGGGACTCCTATCAAGTTTCACGAGGAGTCAGGCATCGTCTCCTTTGGAGGCACTGATCTCCGCGTACCTCTGGAGTTTTCAAAGGATGTGAGGCCTCCGGTCGCGATGAGGTGGGGAACTAGGTCTTTCTCTGTGGTCCCCACAGGGGATTCAGACATCCTTTCTTCTTGGGAGATGCAAGACGAGCCTGCATTCAAGTCACTGCAGGGATATCCGGCCTTATTTCGAGTCAGGGCATTGCGGTGTCCATTCCACCTGAGGCGGCAAACTCAGGATCCCTCTCACATACCTAGAGCTGAGAGAAGCCTCCTCTTGAGGTGCTTGTGGTATGGTGGTATTCCTCAGGAGTCGAAGCCAGGGACTAACCTCTCATCTCGTGTTGATTCTTGGTCCACGGAGCTCTTTCGTGTTGCTACAGTGACCTCAGGATCCCTCTAGCCTTGAAACAGTGTTCTTGGGGTTTCTCTGGAGTGCCATCAAGGAAATCAAGGCTCCTTTCATGTGTGATGTGCAACACGGAATTGCTCTGCACGCAGTGCAGGGGAATCGGGCCTCATCTCGCGGCGAGGGGGAAGTCTCATGGTTTTTCTCGAGTTGCGGCGGGAACCTGGGGTATATTCTCGAGTTACGACGGGGATGGCCCTTCCACACACGTGTGTGTTCAGCCATGTCAGGACTCCTGCCTAGTTGCGAGGGACAACTCGGGATTCTCCTCGAGGCTTTGCAGGGCAATTATGACGCCTCTCCAGCTGAGACGGGAGACCAAGGGTCCCTTTCCACGTGCCACAGGAATCCTGGGTCTCCTATCAAGTTTCACGAGGAGTCAGGCATCGTCTCCTTTGGAGGCACTGATCTCCGCATACCTCTGGAGTTTTCAAAGGATTTGAGGCCTCTTGTCGCGATGAGGTGGGGAACTAGGTCTTTCTCTGTGGTCTCCACAGGGGATTCAGACACCCTTTCGTCTTGGGAGATGCAAGACGAGCCTGCATTCCAGTCACTGCAGGGATATCCGGCCTTATTTCGAGTCAGGGCATCGCGGTGTCCATTCCACTTGAGGCCCCAAACTCAGGGTCCCTCTCACATACCTAGAGCTGAGAGAAGCCTTCTCTTGAGGTGCTTGTGGTAAGGTGGTATTCCTCTGGAGTCGAAGCCAGGGACTAACCTCTCATCTCGAGTTGATTTTTGGTCCACGGAGCTCTTTCGTGTTGCTACAGTGACCTCAGGATCCCTCTAGCCTTGAAATAGTGTTCTTGGGGTTTCTCTGGAGTGCCATGAAGGAAATCAAGGCTCCTTTCATGTGTGATGTGCAACACGGAATTGCTCTGCACGCAGTGCAGGGGAATCGGGCCTCATCTCGCGGCGAGGGGGAAGTCTCATGGTTTTTCTCGAGTTGCGGCGGGAACCTGGGGTATATTCTCGAGTTACGACGGGGATGGCCCTTCCACACATGAGTTTGTTCAGCCACGTCAGGACTCTTGCCTAGTTGCGAGACACAACTCGGGATTCTCCTCGAGGCTTGGCAAGGCAATTGGGACGCCTCTCCAGCTGAGGCGGGAGACTAAGGGTCCCTTTCCACGTGCCACAGGAATCCTGGGACTCCTATCAAGTTTCACCAGGAGTCAGGCATCGTCTCCTTTGGAGGCACTGATCTCCGCGTACCTCTGGACTTTTCAAAGGATGTGAGGCCTCCGGTCGCGATGAGGTGGGGAACTAGGTCTTTCTCTGTGGTCTCCACAGGGGATTCAGACATCCTTTCATCTTGGGAGATGCAAGACGAGCCTGCATTCAAGTCACTGCAGGGATATCCAGCCTTATTTCGCGTCAGGGCATCGCGGTGTCCATTCCACTTGAGGCCGCAAACTCAGGGTCCCTCTCACATACCTAGAGCTGAGAGAAGCCTGCTCTTGAGGTGCTTGTGGTAAGGTGGTATTCCTCTGGAGTCGAAGCCAGGGACTAACCTCTCATCTCGAGTTGATTTTTGGCCCACGGAGCTCTTTTGTGTTGCTACAGTGACCTAAGGATCCCTCTAGCCTTGAAACAGTGTTCTTGGGGTTTCTCTGGAGTGCCATCAAGGAAATCAAGGCTCCTTTCATGTGTGATGTGCAACACGGAATTGCTCTGCACGCAGTGCAGGGGAATCGGGCCTCATCTCGCGGCGAGGGGGAAGTCTCATGGTTTTTCTCGAGTTGCGGCGGGAACCTGGGGTATATTCTCGAGTTACGACGGGGATGGCCCTTCCACCCACGTGTTTCTTCAGCGACGTCAGGACTCCTGCCTAGTTGCGAGGGACAACTCTGGATTCTCCTCGAGGCTTTGCAGGGCAATTGGGACGCCTCTGCAGCTGAGGCGGGAGACCAAGTGTCCCTTTCCAAGTGCCACAGGAATCCTGGGACTCCTATCAAGTTTCACGAGGAGTCAGGCATCGTCTCCTTTGGAGGCACTGATCTCCGCGTACCTCTGGAGTTTTCAAAGGATGTGAGGCTATCGGTCGCGATGAGGTGGGGAGCTAAGTCTTTCTCTGTGCTTTCCACAGGGGATTCAGACATCCTTTCGTCCTGGGAGATGCAAGACGAGCCTGCATTGAAGTCACTGCAGGGATATCCGGCCTTATTTCGAGTCAGGGCATCGCGGTGTCCATTCCACTTGAGGCCGCAAACTCAGGGTCCCTCTCACATACCTAGAGCTGAGAGAAGCCTCCTCTTGAGGTGCTTGTGGTAAGGTGGTATTCCTCTGGAGACGAATCCAGGGACTAACCTCTCTTTTCGAGTTGATTTTTGGTCCACAGAGTTCTTTCGTGTTGCTACAGTGACCTCAGGATCCCTCTATCCTTGAAACAGTGTTCTTGGGGTTTCTCTGGAGTGCCATCAAGGAAATCAAGGCTCCTTTCATGTGTGATGTGCAAGACGGAAGTGCTCTGCACGTAGTACAGGGGAAGCGGGCCTCATCTCGCGGCGAGGGGGAAGTCTCATGGTTTTTCTCGAGTTGCGGCGGGAACCTGGGGTATATTCTCGAGTTACGACGGGGATGGCCCTTCCACCCACGTGTTTGTTCAGCCACGTCTAGGACTCCTGCCTAGTTGCGAGGGACAACTCGGGATTCTCCTCGAGGCTTGGCAAGGCAATTGGAACGCCTCTCCAGCTGAGGCGGGAGACCAAGGGTCCCTTTCCACGTGCCACAAGAATCCTGGGACTCCTATCAAGTTTCACGAGGAGTCAGGCATCGTCTCCTTTGGAGGCACTGATCTCCGCGTACCTCTGGAGTTTTCAAAGGATGTGAGGCCTCCGGTCGCGATGAGGTGGGGAACTAGGTGTTTCTCTGTGGTCTCCACAGGGGATTCAGACATCCTTTCTTCTTGGGAGATGCAAGACGAGCCTGCATTCAAGTCACTGCAGGGATATCCGGCCTTATTTCGAGTCAGGGCATCGCGGTGTCCATTCCACTTGAGGCCGCAAACTCAGGATCCCTCTCACATACCTAGAGCTGAGAGAAGCCTCCTCTTGAGGTGCTTGTGGTAAGGTGGTATTCCTCAGGAGTCGAAGCCAGGGACTAACCTCTCATCTCGTGTTGATTCTTGGTCCACGGAGCTCTTTCGTGTTGCTACAGTGACCTCAGGATCCCTCTAGCCTTGAAATAGTGTTCTTGGGGTTTCTCTGGAGTGCCATCAAGGAAATCAAGGCTCCTTTCATGTGTGATGTGCAACACGGAATTGCTCTGCACGCAGTGCAGGGGAATCGGGCCTCATCTCGCGGCGAGGGGGAAGTCTCATGGTTTTTCTCGAGTTGCGGCGGGAACCTGGGGTATATTCTCGAGTTACGACGGGGATGGCCCTTCCACACACGTGTGTGTTCAGCCATGTCAGGACTCCTGCCTAGTTGCGAGGGACAACTCGGGATTCTCCTCGAGGCTTTGCAGGGCAATTGGGACGCCTCTCCAGCTGAGACGGGAGACCAAGGGTCCCTTTCCACGTGCCACAGGAATCCTGGGTCTCCTATCAAGTTTCACGAGGAGTCAGGCATCGTCTCCTTTGGAGGCACTGATCTCCGCATACCTCTGGAGTTTTCAAAGGATTTGAGGCCTCCTGTCGCGATGAGGTGGGGAACTAGGTCTTTCTCTGTGGTCTCCACAGGGGATTCAGACACCCTTTCGTCTTGGGAGATGCAAGACGAGCCTGCATTCCAGTCACTGCAGGGATATCCGGCCTTATTTCGAGTCAGGGCATCGCGGTGTCCATTCCACTTGAGGCCCCAAAATCAGGGTCCCTCTCACATACCTAGAGCTGAGAGAAGCCTCCTCTTGAGGTGCTTGTGGTAAGGTGGTATTCCTCTGGAGTCGAAGCCAGGGACTAACCTCTCATCTCGAGTTGATTTTGGGTCCACGGAGCTCTTTCGTGTTGCTACAGTGACCTCAGGATCCCTCTAGCCTTGAAACAGTGTTCTTGGGGTTTCTCTGGAGTGCCATGAAGTAAATCAAGGCTCCTTTAATGTGTGATGTGCAACACAGAATTGCTCTGCACGCAGTGCAGGGGAATCGGGCCTCATCTCGCGGCGAGGGGGAAGTCTCATGGTTTTTCTCGAGTTGCGGCGGGAACCTGGGGTATATTCTCGAGTTACGACGGGGATGGCCCTTCCACACACGTGTTTGTTCAGCCACGTCAGGACTCTTGCCTAGTTGCGAGACACAACTCGGGATTCTCCTCGAGGCTTGGCAAGTCAATTGGGACGCCTCTCCAGCTGAGGCGGGAGACCAAGGGTCCCTTTCCACGTGCCACAGGTATCCTGGGACTCCTATCAAGTTTCACGAGGAGTCAGGCATCGTCTCCTTTGGAGGCACTGATCTCCGTGTACATCTGGAGTTTTCAAAGGATGTGAGGCCTCCGGTCGCGATGAGGTGGGGAACTAGGTGTTTCTCTGTGGTCTCCACAGGGGATTCAGACATCCTTTCATCTTGGGAGATGCAAGACGAGCCTGCATTCAAGTCACTGCAGGGATATCCAGCCTTATTTCGAGTCAGGGCATCGCGGTGTCCATTCCACTTGAGGCCGCAAACTCAGGGTCCCTCTCACATACCTAGAGCTGAGAGAAGCCTCCTCTTGAGGTGCTTGTGGTAAGGTGGTATTCCTCTGGAGTCGAAGCCAGGGACTAACCTCTCATCTCGAGTTGATTTTTGGCCCACGGAGCTCTTTCGTGTTGCTACAGTGACCTCAGGATCCCTCTAGCCTTGAAACAGTGTTCTTGGGGTTTCTCTGGAGTGCCATGAAGGAAATCAAGGCTCCTTTCATGTGTGATGTGCAACACGGAATTGCTCTGCACGCAGTGCAGGGGAATCGGGCCTCATCTCGCGGCGTGGGGGAAGTCTCATGGTTTTTCTCGAGTTGCGGCGGGAACCTGGGGTATATTCTCGAGTTACGATGGGGATGGCCCTTCCACCCACGTGTTTCTTCAGCGACGTCAGGACTCCTGCCTAGTTGCGAGGGACAACTCTGGATTCTCCTCGAGGCTTTGCAGGGCAATTGGGACGCCTCTCCAGCTGAGGCGGGAGACCAAGTGTCCCTTTCCAAGTGCCACAGGAATCCTGGGACTCCTATCAAGTTTCACGAGGAGTCAGGCATCGTCTCCTTTGGAGGCACTGATCTCCGCGTACCTCTGGAGTTTTCAAAGGATGTGAGGCTATCAGTCGCGATGAGGTGGGGAACTAAGTCTCTCTCTGTGCTTTCCACAGGGGATTCAGACATCCTTTCGTCCTGGGACATGCAAGACGAGCCTGCATTGAAGTCACTGCAGGGATATCCGGCCTTATTTCGAGTCAGGGCATCGCGGTGTCCATTCCACTTGATCCCGCAAACTCAGGGTCCCTCTCACATACCTAGAGCTGAGAGAAGCCTCCTCTTGAGGTGCTTGTGGTAAGGTGGTATTCCTCTGGAGACGAATCCAGGGACTAACCTCTCTTTTCGAGTTGATTTTAGGTCCACAGAGTTCTTTCGTGTTGCTACAGTGACCTCAGGATCCCTCTATGCTTGAAACAGTGTTCTTGGGGTTTCTCTGGAGTGCCATCAAGGAAATCAAGTTTCCTTTCATGTGTGATGTGCAAGACGGAATTGCTCTGCACGCAGTACAGGGGAATCGGGCCTCATCTCGCATCGAGGGGGAAGTCTCATGGTTTTTCTCGAGTTGCGGCGGGAACCTGGGGTATATTCTCGAGTTACGACGGGGATGGCCCTTCCACCCACGTGTTTGTTCAGCCACGTCAGGACTCCTGCCTAGTTGCGAGGGACAACTCGGGATTCTCCTCGAGGCTTGGCACGGCAATTGGAACGCCTCTCCAGCTGAGGCGGGAGACCAAGGGTCCCTTTCCACGTGCCACAAGAATCCTGGGACTCCTATCAAGTTTCACGAGGAGTCAGGCATCGTCTCCTTTGGAGGCACTGATCTCCGCGTACCTCTGGAGTTTTCAAAGGATGTGAGGCCTCCGGTCGCGATGAGGTGGGGAACTAGGTCTTTCTCTGTGGTCTCCACATGGGATTCAGACATCCTTTCTTCTTGGGAGATGCAAGACGAGCCTGCATTGAAGTCACTGCAGGGATATCCGGCCTTATTTCGTGTCAGGGCATCGCGGTGTCCATTCCACTTGAGGCCGCAAACTCAGGATCCCTCTCACATACCTAAAGCTGAGAGAAGCCTCCTCTTGAGGTGCTTGTGGTAAGGTGGTATTCCTCTGGAGTCGAAGCCAGGGACTAACCTCTCATCTCGTGTTGATTCTTGGTCCACGGAGCTCTTTCGTGTTGCTACAGTGACCTCAGGATCCCTCTATCCTTGAAACAGTGTTCTTGGGGTTTCTCTGGAGTGCCGTCAAGGAAATCAAGGCTCCTTTCATGTGTGATGTGCAACACGGAATTGCTCTGCACGCAGTGCAGGGGAATCGGGCCTCATCTCGCGGCGAGGGGGAAGTCTCATTGTTTTTCTCGAGTTGCGGCGGGAACCTGGGGTATATTCTCGAGTTACGACGGGGATGGCCCTTCCACACACGTGTGTGTTCAGCCATGTCAGGACTCCTGCCTAGTTGCGAGGGACAACTCGGGATTCTCCTCGAGGCTTTGCAGGGCAATTGGGACGCCTCTCCAGCTGAGACGGGAGACCAAGGGTCCCTTTCCACGTGCCACAGGAATCCTGGTTCTCCTATCAAGTTTCACGAGGAGTCAGGCATCGTCTCCTTTGGAGGCACTGATCTCCGCATACCTCTGGAGTTTTCAAAGGATTTGAGGCTTCCTGTCGCGATGAGGTGGGGAACTAGGTCTTTCTCTGTGGTCTCCACAGGGGATTCAGACACCCTTTCGTCTTAGGAGATGCAAGACGAGCCTGCATTCCAGTCACTGCAGGGATATCCGGCCTTATTTCGAGTCAGGGCATCGCGGTGTCCATTCCACTTGAGGCCCCAAACTCAGGGTCCCTCTCACATACCTAGAGCTGAGAGAAGCCTCCTCTTGAGGTGCTTGTGGTAAGGTGGTATTCCTCTGGAGTCGAAGCCAGGGACTAACCTCTCATCTCGTGTTGATTCTTGGTCCACGGAGCTCTTTCGTGTTGCTACAGTGACCTCAGGATCCCTCTAGCCTTGAAACAGTGTTCTTGGGGTTTCTCTGGAGTGCCATCAAGGAAATCAAGGCTCCTTTCATGTGTGATGTGCAACACGGAATTGCTCTGCACGCAGTGCAGGGGAATCGGCCCTCATCTCGCGGCGAGGGGGAAGTCTCATGGTTTTTCTCGAGTTGCGGCGGGAACCTGGGGTATATTCTCGAGTTACGACGGGGATGGCCCTTCCACACACGTGTTTCTTCAGCGACGTCAGGAGTCCTGCCTAGTTGCGAGGGACAACTCTGGATTCTCCTCGAGGCTTGGCAGGGCAATTGGGACGCCTCTCCAGTTGAGGCGGGAGACCAAGTGTACCTTTCCAAGTGCCAAAGGAATCCTGGGACTCCTATCAAGTTTCACGAGGAGTCAGGCATCGTCTCCTTTGGAGGCACTGATCTCCGCGTACCTCTGGAGTTTTCAAAGGATGTGAGGCCTCCGGTCGCAATGAGGTGGGGAACTAAGTCGTTCTCTGTGCTTTCCACAGGGGATTCAGACATCCCTTCGTCCTGGGAGATGCAAGACGAGCCTGCATTGAAGTCACTGCAGGGATATCCGGCCTTATTTCGAGTCAGGGCATCGCGGTGTCCATTCCACTTGAGGCCGCAAACTCAGGGTCCCTCTCACATACCTAGAGCTGAGAGAAGCCTCCTCTTGAGGTGCTTGTGGTAAGGTGGTATTCCTCTGGAGACGAATCCAGGGACTAACCTCTCTTTTCGAGTTGAATTTTGGTCCACAGAGTTCTTTCATGTTGCTACAGTGACCTCAGGATCCCTCTATCCTTGAAACAGTGTTCTTGGGGTTTCTCTGGAGTGCCATGAAGGAAATCAAGGCTCCTTTCATGTGTGATGTGCAACACAGAATTGCTCTGCACGCAGTGCAGGGGAATCGGGCCTCATCTCGCGGCGAGGGGGAAGTCTCATGGTTTTTCTCGAGTTGCGGCGGGAACCTGGGGTATATTCTCGAGTTACGACGGGGATGGCCCTTCCACACACGTGTTTGTTCAGCCACGTCAGGACTCTTGCCTAGTTGCGAGACACAACTCGGGATTCTCCTCGAGGCTTGGCAAGGCAATTGGGACGCCTCTCCAGCTGAGGCGGGAGACCAAGGGTCCCTTTCCACGTGCCACAGGAATCCTGGGAAGCCTATCAAGTTTCACGAGGAGTCAGGAATCGTCTCCTTTGGAGGCACTGATCTCCGCGTACCTCTGGAGTTTTCAAAGGATGTGAGGCCTCCGGTCGCGATGAGGTGGGGAACTAGGTCTTTCTCTGTGGTCTCCAGAGGGGATTCAGACATCCTTTCTTCTTCGGAGATGCAAGACGAGCCTGCATTCAAGTCACTGCAGGGATTTCCGGCCTTATTTCGAGTCAGGGCATCGCGGTGTCCATTCCACTTGAGGCCGCAAACTCAGGGTCCCTCTCACATACCTAGAGCTGAGAGAAGCCTCCTCTTGAGGTGCTTGTGGTAAGGTGGTATTCCTCAGGAGTCGAAGCCAGGGACTAACCTCTCATCTCGTGTTGATTCTTGGTCCACGGAGCTCTTTCGTGTTGCTACAGTGACCTCAGGATCCCTCTAGCCTTGAAACAGTGTTCTTGGGGTTTCTCTGGAGTGCCATCAAGGAAATCAAGGCTCCTTTCATGTGTGATGTGCAACACGGAATTGCTCTGCACGCAGTGCAGGGGAATCGGGCCTCATCTCGCGGCGAGGGGGAAGTCTCATGGTTTTTCTCGAGTTGCGGCGAGAACCTGGGGTATATTCTCGAGTTACGACGGGGATGGCCCTTCCACACACGTGTTTCTTCAGCGACGTCAGGACTCCTGCCTAGTTGCAAGGGACAACTCGGGATTCTCCTCGAGGCTTTGCAGGGCAATTGGGACGCCTCTCCAGCTGAGACGGGAGACCAAGGGTCCCTTTCCACGTGCCACAGGAATCCTGGGTCTCCTATCAAGTTTCACGAGGAGTCAGGCATCGTTTCCTTTGGAGGCACTGATCTCCGCAAACCTCTGGAGTTTTCAAAGGATTTGAGGCCTCCTGTCGCGATAAGGTGGGGAACTAGGTGTTTCTCTGTGGTCTCCACAGGGGATTCAGACACCCTTTCGTCTTGGGAGATGCAAGACGAGCCTGCATTCCAGTCACTGCAGGGATATCCGGCCTTATTTCGAGTCAGGGCATCGCGGTGTCCATTCCACTTGAGGCCGCAAACTCAGGGTCCCTCTCACATACCTAGAGCTGAGAGAAGCCTCCTCTTGAGGTGCTTGTGTTAAGGTGGTATTCCTCTGGAGTCGAAGCCAGGGACTAACCTCTCATCTCGAGTTGATTTTTGGTCCACGGAGCTCTTTCGTGTTGCTACAGTGACCTCAGGATCCCTCTAGCCTTGAAACAGTGTTCTTGGGGTTTCTCTGGAGTGCCATGAAGGAAATCAAGGCTCCTTTCATGTGTGATGTGCAACACAGAATTGCTCTGCACGCAGTGCAGGGGAATCGGGCCTCATCTCGCAGCGAGGGGGAAGTCTCATGGTTTTTCTCGAGTTGCGGCGGGAACCTGGGGTATATTCTCGAGTTACGACGGGGATGGCCCTTCCACACACGTGTTTGTTCAGCCACGTCAGGACTCTTGCCTAGTTGCGAGACACAACTCGGGATTCTCCTCGAGGCTTGGCAAGGCAATTGGGACGCCTCTCCAGCTGAGGCGGGAGACCAAGGGTCCCTTTCCACGTGCCACAGGAATCCTGGGACTCCTATCAAGTTTCACGAGGAGTCAGGCATCGTCTCCTTTGGAGGCACTGATCTCCGCGTACCTCTGGAGTTTTCAAAGGATGTGAGGCCTCCGGTCGCGATGAGGTGGGGAACTAGGTCTTTCTCTGTGGTCTCCACAGGGGATTCAGACATCCTTTCATCTTGGGAGATGCAAGACGAGCCTGCATTCAAGTCACTGCAGGGATATCCAGCCTTATTTCGCGTCAGGGCATCGCGGTGTCCATTCCACTTGAGGCCGCAAACTCAGGGTCCCTCTCACATACCTAGAGCTGAGAGAAGCCTGCTTTTGAGGTGCTTGTGGTAAGGTGGTATTCCTCTGGAGTCGAAGCCAGGGACTAACCTCTCATCTCGAGTTGATTTTTGGCCCACGGAGCTCTTTCGTGTTGCTACAGTGACCTCAGGATCCCTCTAGCCTTGAAACAGTGTTCTTGGGGTTTCTCTGGAGTGCCATCAAGGAAATCAAGGCTCCTTTCATGTGTGATGTGCAACACGGAATTGCTCTGCACGCAGTGCAGGGGAATCGGGCCTCATCTCGCGGCGAGGGGGAAGTCTCATGGTTTTTCTCGAGTTGCGGCGGGAACCTGGGGTATATTCTCGAGTTACGACGGGGATGGCCATTCCACCCACGTGTTTCTTCAGCGACGTCAGGACTCCTGCCTAGTTGCGAGGGACAAATCTGGATTCTCCTCGAGGCTTGGCAGGGCAATTGGGACGCCTCTCCAGCTGAGGCGGGAGACCAAGTGTCCCTTTCGAAGTGCCACAGGAATCCTGGGACTCCTATCAAGTTTCACGAGGAGTCAGGCATCGTCTCCTTTGGAGGCACTGATCTCCGCGTACCTCTGGAGTTTTCAAAGGATGTGAGGCTATCGGTCGCGATGAGGTGGGATACTAAGTCTTTCTCTGTGCTTTCCACAGGGGATTCAGACATCCTTTCGTCCTGGGAGATGCAAGACGAGCCTGCATTGAAGTCACTGCAGGGATATCAGGCCTTATTTCGAGTCAGGGCATCGCGGTGTCCATTCCACTTAAGGCCGCAAACTCAGGGTCCCTCTCACATACCTAGAGCTGAGAGAAGCCTCCTCTTGAGGTGCTTGTGGTAAGGTGGTATTCCTCTGGAGTCGAAGCCAGGGACTAACCTCTCTTTTCGAGTTGATTTGTGGTCCACAGAGTTCTTTCGTGTTGCTACAGTGACCTCAGGATCCCTCTAGCCTTGAAACAGTGTTCTTGGGGTTTCTCTGGAGTGCCATCAAGGAAATCAAGGCTCCTTTCATGTCTGATGTGCAAGACGGAATTGCTCTGCACGCAGTACAGGGGAATCGGGCCTCATCTCGCATCGAGGGGGAAGTCTCATGGTTTTTCTCGAGTTGCGGCGGGAACCTGGGTTATATTCTCGAGTTACGACGGGGATGGCCCTTCCACCCACGTGTTTGTTCAGCCATGTCAGGACTCCTGCCTAGTTGCGAGGGACAACTCGGGATTCTCCTCGAGGCTTGGCAGGGCAATTGGAACGCCTCTCCAGCTGAGGCGGGAGACCAAGGGTCCCTTTCCACGTGCCACAAGAATCCTGGGACTCCTTTCAAGTTTCACGAGGAGTCAGGCATCGTCTCCTTTGAAGGCACTGATCTCCGCGTACCTCTGGAGTTTTCAAAGGATGTGAGGCCTCCGGTCGCGATGAGGTGGGGAACTAGGTCTTTCTCTGTGGTCTCCAGAGGGGATTCAGACATCCTTTCTTCTTGGGAGATGCAAGACGAGCCTGCATTCAAGTCACTGCAGGGATATCCGGCCTTATTTCGAGTCAGGGCATCGCGGTGTCCATTCCACTTGAGGCCGCAAACTCAGGATCCCTCTCACATACCTAGAGCTGAGAGAAGCCTCCTCTTGAGGTGCTTGTGGTAAGGTGGTATTCCTCTGGAGTCGAAGCCAGGGACTAACCTCTCATCTCGTGTTGATTCTTGGTCCACGGAGCTCTTTCGTGTTGCTACAGTGACCTCAGGATCCCTCTAGCCTTGAAGCAGTGTTCTTGAGGTTTCTCTGGAGTGCCATCAAGGAAATCAAGGCTCCTTTCATGTGTGATGTGCAACACGGAATTGCTCTGCACGCAGTGCAGGGGAATCGGGCCTCATCTCGCGGCGAGGGGGAAGTCTCATGGTTTTTCTCGAGTTGCGGCGGGAACCTGGGGTATATTCTCGAGTTACGACGGGGATGGCCCTTCCACAGACGTGTTTCTTCAGCGACGTCAGGACTCCTGCCTAGTTGCGAGGGACAACTCGGGATTCTCCTCGAGGCTTTGCAGGGCAATTGGGATGCCTCTCCAGCTGAGACGGGAGACCAAGGGTCCCTTTCCACGTGCCACAGGAATCCTGGGTCTCCTATCAAGTTTCACGAGGAGTCAGGCATCGTTTCCTTTGGAGGCACTGATCTCCGCAAACCTCTGGAGTTTTCAAAGGATTTGAGGCCTCCTGTCGCGATAAGGTGGGGAACTAGGTCTTTCTCTGTGGTCTCCACAGGGGATTCAGACACCCTTTCGTCTTGGGAGATGCAAGACGAGCCTGCATTCCAGTCACTGCAGGGATATCCGGCCTTATTTCGAGTCAGGGCATCGCGGTGTCCATTCCACTTGAGGCCGCAAACTCAGGGTCCCTCTCACATACCTAGAGCTGAGAGAAGCCTCCTCTTGAGGTTCTTGTGGTAAGGTGGTATTCCTCTGGAGTCGAAGCCAGGGACTAACCTCTCATCTCGAGTTGATTTTTGGTCCACGGAGCTCTTTCCTGTTGCTACAGTGACCTCAGGATCCCTCTATCCTTGAAACAGTGTTCTTGGGGTTTCTCTGGAGTGCCATGAAGGAAATCAAGGCTCCTTTCATGTGTGATGTGCAACACAGAATTGCTCTGCACGCAGTGCAGGGGAATCGGGCCTCATCTCGCGGCGAGGGGGAAGTCTCATGGTTTTTCTCGAGTTGCGGCGGGAACCTGGGGTATATTCTCGAGTTACGACGGGGATGGCCCTTCCACACACGTGTTTGTTCAGCCACGTCAGGACTCTTGCCTAGTTGCGAGACACAACTCGGGATTCTCCTCGAGGCTTGGCAAGGCAATTGGGACGCCTCTCCAGCTGAGGCGGGAGACCAAGGGTCCCTTTCCACGTGCCACAGGAATCCTGGGACTCCTATCAAGTTTCACGAGGAGTCAGGCATCGTCTCCTTTGGAGGCACTGATCTCCGCGTACCTCTGGAGTTTTCAAAGGATGTGAGGCCTCCGGTCGCGATGAGGTGGGGAACTAGGTCTTTCTCTGTGGTCTCCACAGGGGATTCAGACATCCTTTCATCTTGGGAGATGCAAGACGAGCCTGCATTCTAGTCACTGCAGGGATATCCAGCCTTATTTCGCGTCAGGGCATCGCGGTGTCCATTCCACTTGAGGCCGCAAACTCAGGGTCCCTCTCACATACCTAGAGCTGAGAGAAGCCTCCTCTTGAGGTGCTTGTGGTAAGGTGGTATTCCTCTGGAGTCGAAGCCAGGGACTAACCTCTCATCTCGAGTTGATTTTTGGCCCACGGAGCTCTTTCGTGTTGCTACAGTGACCTCAGGATCCCTCTAGCCTTGAAACAGTGTTCTTGGGGTTTCTCTGGAGTGCCATCAAGGAAATCAAGGCTCCTTTCATGTGTGATGTGCAACACGGAATTGCTCTGCACGCAGTGCAGGGGAATCGGGCCTCATCTCGCGGCGAGGGGGAAGTCTCATGGTTTTTCTCGAGTTGCGGCGGGAACCTGGGGTATATTCTCGAGTTACGACGGGGATGGCCCTTCCACCCACGTGTTTCTTCAGCGACGTCAGGACTCCTGCCTAGTTGCGAGGACAACTCTGGATTCTCCTAGAGGCTTGGCAAGGCAATTGGGACGCCTCTCCAGCTGAGGCGGGAGACCAAGGGTCCCTTTCCACGTGCCACAGGAATCCTGGGAAGCCTATCAAGTTTCACGAGGAGTCAGGCATCGTCTCCTTTGGAGGCACTGATCTCCGCGTACCTCTGGAGTTTTCAAAGGATGTGAGGCCTCCGGTCGCGATGAGGTGGGGAACTAGGTCTTTCTCTGTGGTCTCCACAGGGGATTCAGACATCCTTTCTTCTTGGGAGATGCAAGACGAGCCTGCATTCAAGTCACTGCAGGGATATCCAGCCTTATTTCGAGTCCGGGCATCGCGGTGTCCATTCCACTTGAGGCCGCAAACTCAGGATCCCTCTCACATACCTAGAGCTGAGAGAAGCCTCCTCTTGAGGTGCTTGTGGTAAGGTGGTATTCCTCAGGAGTCGAAGCCAGGGACTAACCTCTCATCTCGTGTTGATTCTTGGTCCACGGAGCTCTTTCGTGTTGCTACAGTGACCTCAGGATCCCTCTAGCCTTGAAACAGTGTTCTTGGGGTTTCTCTGGAGTGCCATCAAGGAAATCAAGGCTCGTTTCATGTGTGATGTGCAACACGGAATTGCTCTGCACGCAGTGCAGGGGAATCGGGCCTCATCTCGCGGCGAGGGGGAAGTCTCATGGTTTTTCTCGAGTTGCGGCGAGAACCTGGGGTATATTCTCGAGTTACGACGGGGATGGCCCTTCCACACACGTGTTTCTTCAGCGACGTCAGGACTCCTGCCTAGTTGCAAGGGACAACTCGGGATTCTCCTCGAGGCTTTGCAGGGCAATTGGGACGCCTCTCCAGCTGAGACGGGAGACCAAGGGTCCCTTTCCACGTGCCACAGGAATCCTGGGTCTCCTATCAAGTTTCACGAGGAGTCAGGCATCGTTTCCTTTGGAGGCACTGATCTCCGCAAACCTCTGGAGTTTTCAAAGGATTTGAGGCCTCCTGTCGCGATAAGGTGGGGAACTAGGTGTTTCTCTGTGGTCTCCACAGGGGATTCAGACACCCTTTCGTCTTGGGAGATGCAAGACGAGCCTGCATTCCAGTCACTGCAGGGATATCCGGCCTTATTTCGAGTCAGGGCATCGCGGTGTCGATTCCACTTGAGGCCGCAAACTCAGGGTCCCTCTCACATACCTAGAGCTGAGAGAAGCCTCCTCTTGAGGTGCTTGTGGTAAGGTGGTATTCCTCTGGAGTCGAAGCCAGGGACTAACCTCTCATCTCGAGTTGATTTTTGGTCCACGGAGCTCTTTCGTGTTGCAACAGTGACCTCAGGATCCCTCTAGCCTTGAAACAGTGTTCTTGGGGTTTCTCTGGAGTGCCATGAAGGAAATCAAGGCTCCTTTCATGTGTGATGTGCAACACAGAATTGCTCTGCACGCAGTGCAGGGGAATCGGGCCTCATCTCGCGGCGAGGGGGAAGTCTCATGGTTTTTCTCGAGTTGCGGCGGGAACCTGGGGTATATTCTCGAGTTACGACGGGGATGGCCCTTCCACACACGTGTTTGTTCAGCCACGTCAGGACTCTTGCCTAGTTGCGAGACACAACTCGGGATTCTCCTCGAGGCTTGGCAAGGCAATTGGGACGCCTCTCCAGCTGAGGCGGGAGACCAAGGGTCCCTTTCCACGTGCCACAGGAATCCTGGGACTCCTATCAAGTTTCACGAGGAGTCAGGCATCGTCTCCTTTGGAGGCACTGATCTCCGCGTACCTCTGGAGTTTTCAAAGGATGTGAGGCCTCCGGTCGCGATGAGGTGGGGAACTAGGTCTTTCTCTGTGGTCTCCACAGGGGATTCAGACATCCTTTCATCTTGGGAGATGCAAGACGAGCCTGCATTCAAGTCACTGCAGGGATATCCAGCCTTATTTCGCGTCAGGGCATCGCGGTGTCCATTCCACTTGAGGCCGCAAACTCAGGGTCCCTCTCACATACCTAGAGCTGAGAGAAGCCTCCTCTTGAGGTGCTTGTGGTAAGGTGGTATTCCTCTGGAGTCGAAGCCAGGGACTAACCTCTCATCTCGAGTTGATTTTTGGCCCACGGAGCTCTTTCGTGTTGCTACAGTGACCTCAGGATCCCTCTAGCCTTGAAACAGTGTTCTTGGGGTTTCTCTGGAGTGCCATCAAGGAAATCAAGGCTCCTTTCATGTGTGATGTGCAACACGGAATTGCTCTGCACGCAGTGCAGGGGAATCGGGCCTCATCTCGCGGCGAGGGGGAAGTCTCATGGTTTTTCTCGAGTTGCGGCGGGAACCTGGGGTATATTCTCGAGTTACGACGGGGATGGCCATTCCACCCACGTGTTTCTTCAGCGACGTCAGGACTCCTGCCTAGTTGCGAGGGACAACTCTGGATTCTCCTCGAGGCTTGGCAGGGCAATTGGGACGCCTCTCCAGCTGAGGCGGGAGACCAAGTGTCCCTTTCGAAGTGCCACAGGAATCCTGGGACTCCTATCAAGTTTCACGAGGAGTCAGGCATCGTCTCCTTTGGAGGCACTGATCTCCGCGTACCTCTGGAGTTTTCAAAGGATGTGAGGCTATCGGTCGCGATGAGGTGGGATACTAAGTCTTTCTCTGTGCTTTCCACAGTGGATTCAGACATCCTTTCGTCCTGGGAGATGCAAGACGAGCCTGCATTGAAGTCACTGCAGGGATATCAGGCCTTATTTCGAGTCAGGGCATCGCGGTGTCCATTCCACTTGAGGCCGCAAACTCAGGGTCCCTCTCACATACCTAGAGCTGAGAGAAGCCTCCTCTTGAGGTGCTTGTGGTAAGGTGGTATTCCTCTGGAGTCGAAGCCAGGGACTAACCTCTCTTTTCGAGTTGATTTGTGGTTCACAGAGTTCTTTCGTGTTGCTACAGTGACCTCAGGATCCCTCTAGCCTTGAAACAGTGTTCTTGGGGTTTCTCTGGAGTGCCATCAAGGAAATCAAGGCTCCTTTCATGTGTGATGTGCAAGACGGAATTGCTCTGCACGCACTACAGGGGAATCGGGCCTCATCTCGCATCGAGGGGGAAGTCTCATGGTTTTTCTCGAGTTGCGGCGGGAACCTGGGTTATATTCTCGAGTTACGACGGGGATGGCCCTTCCACCCACGTGTTTGTTCAGCCACGTCAGGACTCCTGCCTAGTTGCGAGGGACAACTCGGGATTCTCCTCGAGGCTTGGCAGGGCAATTGGAACGCCTCTCCAGCTGAGGCGGGAGACCAAGGGTCCCTTTCCACGTGCCACAAGAATCCTGGGACTCCTTTCAAGTTTCACGAGGAGTCAGGCATCGTCTCCTTTGAAGGCACTGATCTCCGCGTACCTCTGGAGTTTTCAAAGGATGTGAGGCCTCCGGTCGCGATGAGCTGGGGAACTAGGTCTTTCTCTGTGGTCTCCAGAGGGGATTCAGACATACTTTCTTCTTGGGAGATGCAAGACGAGCCTGCATTCAAGTCACTGCAGGGATATCCGGCCTTATTTCGAGTCAGGGCATCGCGGTGTCCATTCCACTTGAGGCCGCAAACTCAGGATCCCTCTCACATACCTAGAGCTGAGAGAAGCCTCCTCTTGAGGTGCTTGTGGTAAGGTGGTATTCCTCAGGAGTCGAAGCCAGGGACTAACCTCTCATCTCGTGTTGATTCTTGGTCCACGGAGCTCTTTCGTGTTGCTACAGTGACCTCAGGATCCCTCTAGCCTTGAAGCAGTGTTCTTGAGGTTTCTCTGGAGTGCCATCAAGGAAATCAAGGCTCCTTTCATGTGTGATGTGCAACACGGAATTGCTCTGCACGCAGTGCAGGGGAATCGGGCCTCATCTCGCGGCGAGGGGGAAGTCTCATGGTTTTTCTCGAGTTGCGGCGGGAACCTGGGGTATATTCTCGAGTTACGACGGGGATGGCCCTTCCACAGACGTGTTTCTTCAGCGACGTCAGGACTCCTTCCTAGTTGCGAGGGACAACTCGGGATTCTCCTCGAGGCTTTGCAGGGCAATTGGGATGCCTCTCCAGCTGAGACGGGAGACCAATGGTCCCTTTCCACGTGCCACAGGAATCCTGGGTCTCCTATCAAGTTTCACGAGGAGTCAGGCATCGTTTCCTTTGGAGGCACTGATCTCCGCAAACCTCTGGAGTTTTCAAAGGATTTGAGGCCTCCTGTCGCGATAAGGTGGGGAACTAGGTCTTTCTCTGTGGTCTCCACAGGGGATTCAGACACCCTTTCGTCTTGGGAGATGCAAGACGAGCCTGCATTCCAGTCACTGCAGGGATATCCGGCCTTATTTCGAGTCAGGGCATCGCGGTGTCCATTCCACTTGAGGCCGCAAACTCAGGGTCCCTCTCACATACCTAGAGCTGAGAGAAGCCTCCTCTTGAGGTGCTTGTGGTAAGGTGGTATTCCTCTGGAGTCGAAGCCAGGGACTAACCTCTCATCTCGAGTTGATTTTTGGTCCACGGAGCTCTTTCGTGTTGCTACAGTGACCTCAGGATCCCTCTAGCCTTGAAACAGTGTTCTTGGTGTTTCTCTGGAGTGCCATGAAGGAAATCAAGGCTCCTTTCATGTGTGATGTGCAACACAGAATTGCTCTGCATGCAGTGCAGGGGAATCGGGCCTCATCTCGCGGCGAGGGGCAAGTCTCATGGTTTTTCTCGAGTTGCGGCGGGAACCTGGGGTATATTCTCGAGTTACGACGGGGATGGCCCTTTCACACACGTGTTTGTTCAGCCACGTCAGGACTCCTGCCTAGTTGCGAGACACAACTCGGGATTCTCCTCGAGGCTTGGCAAGGCAATTGGGACGCCTCTCCAGCTGAGGCGGGAGACCAAGGGTCCCTTTCCACGTGCCACAGGAATCCTGGGAGTCCTATCAAGTTTCACGAGGAGTCAGGCATCGTCTCCTTTGGAGGCACTGATCTCCGCGTACCTCTGGAGTTTTCAAAGGATGTGAGGCCTCCGGTCGCGATGAGGTGGGGAACTAGGTCTTTCTCTGTGGTCTCCACAGGGGATTCAGACATCCTTTCATCTTGGGAGATGCAAGACGAGCCTGCATTCAAGTCACTGCAGGGATATCCAGCCTTATTTCGCGTCAGGGCATCGCGGTGTCCATTCCACTTGAGGCCGCAAACTCAGGGTCCCTCTCACATACCTAGAGCTGAGAGAAGCCTCCTCTTGAGGTGCTTGTGGTAAGGTGGTATTCCTCTGGAGTCGAAGCCAGGGACTAACCTCTCATCTCGAGTTGATTTTTGGCCCACGGAGCTCTTTCGTGTTGCTACAGTGACCTCAGGATCCCTCTAGCCTTGAAACAGTGTTCTTGGGGTTTCTCTGGAGTGCCATCAAGGAAATCAAGGCTCCTTTCATGTGTGATGTGCAACACGGAATTGCTCTGCACGCATTGCAGGGGAATCGGGCCTCATCTCGCGGCGAGGAGGAAGTCTCATGGTTTTTCTCGAGTTGCGGCGGGAACCTGGGGTATATTCTCGAGTTACGACGGGGATGGCCCTTCCACCCACGTGTTTCTTCAGCGACGTCAGGACTCCTGCCTAGTTGCGAGGGACAACTCGGGATTCTCCTCGAGGCTTGGCAGGGAAATTGGAACGCCTCTCCAGCTGAGGAGGGAGACCAAGAGTCCCTTTCCACGTGCCACAGGAATCCTGGGTCTCCTATCAAGTTTCACGAGGAGTCAGGCATCGTCTCCTTTGGAGGCACTGATCTCCGCATACCTCTGGAGTTTTCAAAGGATTTGAGGCCTCCTGTCGCGATGAGGTGGGGAACTAGGTCTTTCTCTGTGGTCTCCACAGGGGATTCAGACACCCTTTCGTCTTGGGAGATGCAAGACGAGCCTGCATTCCAGTCACTGCAGGGATATCCGGCCTTATTTCGAGTCAGGGCATCGCGGTGTCCATTCCACTTGAGGCCGCAAACTCAGGGTCCCTCTCACATACCTAGAGCTGAGAGAAGCCTCCTCTTGAGGTGCTTGTGGTAAGGTGGTATTCCTCTGGAGTCGAAGCCAGGGACTAACCTCTCATCTCGAGTTGATTTTTGGTCCACGGAGCTCTTTCGTGTTGCTACAGTGACCTCAGGATCCCTCTAGCCTTGAAACAGTGTTCTTGGTGTTTCTCTGGAGTGCCATGAAGGAAATCAAGGCTCCTTTCATGTGTGATGTGCAACACAGAATTGCTCTGCATGCAGTGCAGGGGAATCGGGCCTCATCTCGCGGCGAGGGGCAAGTCTCATGGTTTTTCTCGAGTTGCGGCGGGAACCTGGGGTATATTCTCGAGTTACGACGGGGATGGCCCTTCCACACACGTGTTTGTTCAGCCACGTCAGGACTCCTGCCTAGTTGCGAGACACAACTCGGGATTCTCCTCGAGGCTTGGCAAGGCAATTGGGACGCCTCTCCAGCTGAGGCGGGAGACCAAGGGTCCCTTTCCACGTGCCACAGGAATCCTGGGACTCCTATCAAGTTTCACGAGGAGTCAGGCATCGTCTCCTTTGGAGGCACTGATCTCCGCGTACCTCTGGAGTTTTCAAAGGATGTGAGGCCTCCGGTCGCGATGAGGTGGGGAACTAGGTCTTTCTCTGTGGTCTCCACAGGGGATTCAGACATCCTTTCATCTTGGGAGATGCAAGACGAGCCTGCATTCAAGTCACTGCAGGGATATCCAGCCTTATTTCGCGTCAGGGCATCGCTGTGTCCATTCCACTTGAGGCGGCAAACTCAGGGTCCCTCTCACATACCTAGAGCTGAGAGAAGCCTCCTCTTGAGGTGCTTGTGGTAAAGTGGTATTCCTCTGGAGTCGAAGCCAGGGACTAACCTCTCATTTCATGTTGATTTTTGGTCCACGGAGCTCTTTCGTGTTGCTACAGTGACCTCAGGATCCCTCTAGCCTTGAAACAGTGTTCTTGGGGTTTCTCTGGAGTGCCATCAAGGAAATCAAGGCTCCTTTCATGTGTGATGTGCAACACGGAATTGCTCTGCACGCAGTGCAGGGGAATCGGGCCTCATCTCGCGGCGAGGGGGAAGTCTCATGGTTTTTCTCGAGTTGCGGCGGGAACCTGGGGTATATTCTCGAGTTACGACGGGGATGGCCCTTCCACACTCCTGTGTGTTCAGCCATGTCAGGACTCCTGCCTACTTGCGAGGGACAACTCGGGATTCTCCTCGAGGCTTTGCAGGGCAATTGGGACGCCTCTCCAGCTGAGACGGGAGACCAAGGGTCCCTTTCCACGTGCCACAGGAATCCTGGGTCTCCGATCAAGTTTCACGAGGAGTCAGGCATCGTCTCCTTTGGAGGCTGATCTCCGCATACCTCTGGAGTTTTCAAAGGATTTGAGGCCTCCTGTCGCTATGAGGTGGGGAACTAGGTCTTTCTCTGTGGTCTCCACAGGGGATTCAGACACCCTTTCGTCTTGGGAGATGCAAGACGAGCCTGCATTCCAGTCACTGCAGGGATATCCGGCCTTATTTCGAGTCAGGGCATCGCGGTGTCCATTCCACTTGAGGCCGCAAACTCAGGGTCCCTCTCACATACCTAGAGCTGAGAGAAGCCTCCTCTTGAGGTGCTTGTGGTAAGGTGGTATTCCTCTGGAGTCGAAGCCAGGGACTAACCTCTCATCTCGAGTTGATTTTTGGCCCACGGAGCTCTTTCGTGTTGCTACAGTGACCTCAGGATCCCTCTAGCCTTGAAACAGTGTTCTTGGGGTTTCTCTGGAGTGCCATCAAGGAAATCAAGGCTCCTTTCATGTGTGATGTGCAACACGGAATTGCTCTGCACGCAGTGCAGGGGAATCGGGCCTCATCTCGCGGCGAGGGGGAAGTCTCATGGTTTTTCTCGAGTTGCGGCGGGAACCTGGGGTATATTCTCGAGTTACGACGGGGATGGCCCTTCCACCCACGTGTTTGTTCAGCCACGTCAGGACTCCTGCCTAGTTGCGAGGGACAACTCTGGATTCTCCTCGAGGCTTGGCAGGGCAATTGGGACGCCTCTCCAGCTGAGGCGGGAGACCAAGTGTCCCTTTCGAAGTGCCACAGGAATCCTGGGACTCCTATCAAGTTTCACGAGGAGTCAGGCATCGTCTCCTTTGGAGGCACTGATCTCCGCGTACCTCTGGAGTTTTCAAAGGATGTGAGGCCTCCGGTCGCGATGAGGTGGGGAACTAAGTCTTTCTCTGTGCTTTCCACAGGGGATTCAGACATCCTTTCGTCTTGGGAGATGCAAGACGAGCCTGCATGAAGTCACTGCAGGGATATCCGGCCTTATTTCGAGTCAGGGCATCGCGGTGTCCATTCCACTTGAGGCCGCAAACTCAGGATCCCTCTCACATACCTAGAGCTGAGAGAAGCCTCCTCTTGAGGTGCTTGTGGTAAGGTGGTATTCCTCTGGAGTCGAAGCCAGGGACTAACCTCTCTTTTCGAATTGATTTGTGGTCCACAGAGTTCTTTCGTGTTGCTACAGTGACCTCAGGATCCCTCTATCCTTGAAACAGTGTTCTTGGGGTTTCTCTGGAGTGCCATCAAGGAAATCAAGGCTCCTTTCATGTGTGATGTGCAAGACGGAATTGCTCTGCACGCAGTACAGGGGAATCGGGCCTCATCTCGCATCGAGGGGGAAGTCTCATGGTTTTTCTCGAGTTGCGGCGGGAACCTGGGGTATATTCTCGAGTTACGACGGGGATGGCCCTTCCTCCCACGTGTTTGTTCAGCCACGTCAGGACTCCTGCCTAGTTGCGAGACACAACTCGGGATTCTCCTCGAGGCTTGGCAGGGCAACTGGAACGCGTCTCCAGCTGAGGCGGGAGACCAAGGGTCCCTTTCCACGTGCCACAAGAATCCTGGGACTCCTATCAAGTTTCACGAGGAGTCAGGCATCGTCTCCTTTGGAGGCACTTTTCTCCGCGTACCTCTGGAGTTTTCAAAGGATGTGAGGCCTCCGGTCGCGATGAGGTGGGGAACTAGGTCTTTCTCTGTGGTCTCCACAGGGGATTCAGACATCCTTTCATCTTGGGAGATGCAAGACGAGCCTGCATTCAAGTCACTGCAGGGATATCCAGCCTTATTTCGAGTCAGGGCATCGCGGTGTCCATTCCACTTGAGACCGCAAACTCAGGATCCCTCTCACATACCTAGAGGTGAGAGAAGCCTCCTCTTGAGGTGCTTGTGGTAAGGTGGTATTCCTCTGGAGTCGAAGCCAGGGACTAACCTCTCATCTCGAGTTGATTTTTGGCCCACGGAGCTCTTTCGTGTTGCTACAGTGACCTCAGGATCCCTCTAGCCTTGAAACAGTGTTCTTGGGGTTTCTCTGGAGTGCCATCAAGGAAATCAAGGCTCCTTTCATGTGTGATGTGCAACACGGAATTGCTCTGCACGCAGTGCAGGGGAATCGGGCCTCATCTCGTGGCGAGGGGGAAGTTTCACGGTTTTTCTCGAGTTGCGGCGGGAACCTGGGGTATATTCTCGAGTTACGACGGGGATGGCCCTTCCACACACGTGTTTGTTCAGCCACGTCAGGACTCCTGCCTAGTTGCGAGGGACAACTCGGGATTCTCCTCGAGGCTTGGCAGGGCAATTGGAACGCCTCTCCAGCTGAGGCGGGAGACCAAGGGTCCCTTTCCACGTGCCACAAGAATCCTGGGACTCCTTTCAAGTTTCACGAGGAGTCAGGCATCGTCTCCTTTGAAGGCACTGATCTCCGCGTACCTCTGGAGTTTTCAAAGGATGTGAGGCCTCCGGTCGCGATGAGGTGGGGAACTAGGTCTTTCTCTGTGGTCTCCAGAGGGGATTCAGACATCCTTTCTTCTTGGGAGATGCAAGACGAGCCTGCATTCAAGTCACTGCAGGGATATCCGGCCTTATTTCGAGTCAGGGCATCGCGGTGTCCATTCCACTTGAGGCCGCAAACTCAGGATCCCTCTCACATACCTAGAGCTGAGAGAAGCCTCCTCTTGAGGTTCTTGTGGTAAGGTGGTATTCCTCAGGAGTCAAAGCCAGGGACTAACCTTTCATCTCGTGTTGATTCTTGGTCCACGGAGCTCTTTCGTGTTGCTACAGTGACCTCAGGATCCCTCTAGCCTTGAAACAGTGTTCTTGGGGTTTCTCTGGAGTGCCATCAAGGAAATCAAGGCTCCTTTCATGTGTGATGTGCAACACGGAATTGCTCTGCACGCAGTGCAGGGGAATCGGGCCTCATCTCGCGGCGAGGGGGAAGTCTCATGGTTTTTCTCGAGTTGCGGTGGGAACGTGGGGTATATTCTCGAGTTACGACGGGGATGGCCCTTCCACAGACGTGTTTCTTCAGCGACGTCAGGACTCCTGCCTAGTTGCGAGGGACAACTCGGGATTCTCCTCGAGGCTTTGCAGGGCAATTGGGACGCCTCTCCAGCTGAGACGGGAGACCAAGGGTCCCTTTCCACGTGCCACAGGAATCCTGGGTCTCCTATCAAGTTTCACGAGGAGTCAGGCATCGTTTCCTTTGGAGGCACTGATCTCCGCAAACCTCTGGAGTTTTCAAAGGATTTGAGGCCTCCTGTCGCGATAAGGTGGGGAACTAGGTCTTTCTCTGTGGTCTCCACAGGGGATTCAGACACCCTTTCGTCTTGGGAGATGCAAGACGAGCCTGCATTCCAGTCACTGCAGGGATATCCGGCCTTATTTCGAGTCAGGGCATCGCGGTGTCCATTCCACTTGAGGCCGCAAACTCAGGGTCCCTCTCACATACCTAGAGCTGAGAGAAGCCTCCTCTTGAGGTTCTTGTGGTAAGGTGGTATTCCTCTGGAGTCGAAGCCAGGGACTAACCTTTCATCTCGTGTTGATTCTTGGTCCACGGAGCTCTTTCGTGTTGCTACAGTGACCTCAGGATCCCTCTAGCCTTGAAACAGTGTTCTTGAGGTTTCTCTGGAGTGCCATCAAGGAAATCAAGGCTCCTTTCATGTGTGATGTGCAACACGGAATTGCTCTGCACGCAGTGCAGGGGAATCGGGCCTCATCTCGCGACGAGGGGGAAGTCTCATGGTTTTTCTCGAGTTGCGGCGGGAACCTGGGGTATATTCTCGAGTTACGACGGGGATGGCCCTTCCACACACGTGTTTGTTCAGCCATGTCAGGACTCCTGCCTAGTTGCGAGGGACAACTCGGGATTCTCCTCGACGCTTTGCAGGGCAATTGGGACGCCTCTCCAGCTGAGGCGGGAGACCAAGGGTCCCTTTCCACGTGCCACAGGAATCCTGGGTCTCCTATCAAGTTTCACGAGGAGTCAGGCATCGTCTCCTTTGGAGGCACTGATCTCCGCGTACCTCTGGAGTTTTCAAAGGATGTGAGGCCTCCGGTCGCGATGAGGTGGGGAACTAGGTCTTTCTCTGTGGTCTCCCCAGGGGATTCAGACATCCTTTCATCTTGGGAGATGCAAGACGAGCCTGCATTCAAGTCACTGCAGGGATATCCGGCCTTATTTCGCGTCAGGGCATCGCGGTGTCCATTCCACTTGAGGCCGCAAACTCAGGGTCCCTCTCACATACCTAGAGCTGAGAGAAGCCTCCTCTTGAGGTGCTTGTGGTAAGGTGGTATTCCTCTGGAGTCGAAGCCAGGGACTAACCTCTCATCTCGAGTTGATTTTTGGCCCACGGAGCTCTTTCGTGTTGCTACAGTGACCTCAGGATCCCTCTAGCCTTGAAACAGTGTTCTTGGGGTTTCTCTGGAGTGCCATCAAGGAAATCAAGGCTCCTTTCATGTGTGATGTGCAACACGGAATTACTCTGCACGCAGTGCAGGGGAATCGGGCCTCATCTCGCGGCGAGGGGGAAGTCTCATGGTTTTTCTCGAGTTGCGGCGGGAACCTGGGGTATATTCTCGAGTTACGACGGGGATGGCCCTTCCACCCACGTGTTTGTTCAGCCACGTCAGGACTCCTGCCTAGTTGCGAGGGACAACTCTGGATTCTCCTCGAGGCTTGGCAGGGCAATTGGGACGCCTCTCCAGCTGAGGCGGGAGACCAAGTGTCCCTTTCCAAGTGCCACAGGAATCCTGGGACTCCTATCAAGTTTCACGAGGAGTCAGGCGTCGTCTCCTTTGGAGGCACTGATCTCCGCGTACCTCTGGAGTTTTCAAAGGATGTGAGGCTATCGGTCGCGATGAGGTGGGGAACTAAGTCTTTCTCTGTGCTTTCCACAGGGGATTCAGACATCCTTTCGTCCTGGGAGATGCAAGACGAGCCTGCATTGAAGTCACTGCAGGGATATCCGGCCTTATTTCGAGTCAGGGCATCGCGGTGTCCATTCCACTTGAGGCCACAAACTCAGGGTCCCTCTCACATACCTAGAGCTGAGAGAAGCCTCCTCTTGAGGTGCTTGTGGTAAGGTGGTATTCCTCTGGAGACGAATCCAGGGACTAACCTCTCTTTTCGAGTTGATTTTTGGTCCACAGAGTTCTTTCGTGTTGCTACAGTGACCTCAGGATCCCTCTATCCTTGAAACAGTGTTCTTGGGGTTTCTCTGGAGTGCCATCAAGGAAATCAAGGTTCCTTTCATGTGTGATGTGCAAGACGGAATTGCTCTGCACGCAGTACAGGGGAATCGGGCCTCATCTCGCATCGAGGGGGAAGTCTCATGGTTTTTCTCGAGTTGCGGCGGGAACCTGGGGTACATTCTCGAGTTACGACGGGGATGGCCCTTCCACCCACGTGTTTGTTCAGCCACGTCAGGACTCCTGCCTAGTTGCGAGGGACAACTCGGGATTCTCCTCGAGGCTTGGCAGGGCAATTGGAACGCCTCTCCAGCTGAGGCGGGAGACCAAGGGTCCCTTTCCACGTGCCACAGGAATCCTGGGACTCCTATCAAGTTTCACGAGGAGTCAGGCATCGTCTCCTTTGGAGGCACTGTTCTCCGCGTACCTCTGGAGTTTTCAAAGGATGTGAGGCCTCCTGTCGCGATGAGGTGGGGAACTAGGTCTTTCTCTGTGGTCTCCACAGGGGATTCAGACACCCTTTCGTCTTGGGAGATGCAAGACGAGCCTGCATTCAAGTCACTGCAGGGATATCCAGCCTTATTTCGAGTCAGGGCATCGCGGTGTCCATTCCACTTGAGGCAGCAAACTCAGGGTCCCTCTCACATACCTAAAGCTGAGAGAAGCCTCCTCTTGAGGTGCTTGTGGTAAGGTGGTATTCCTCTGGAGTCGAAGCCAGGGACTAACCTCTCATCTCGAGTTGATTTTTGGCCCACGGAGCTCTTTCGTGTTGCTACAGTGACCTCAGGATCCCTCTAGCCTTGAAACAGTGTTCTTGGGTTTTCTCTGGAATGCCATGAAGGAAATCAAGGCTCCTTTCATGTGTGATGTGCAACACGGAATTGCTCTGCACGCAGTGCAGGGGAATCGGGCCTCATCTCGCGGCGAGGGGGAAGTCTCATGGTTTTTCTCGGGTTGCGGCGGGAACCTGGGGTATATTCTCGAGTTACGACGGGGATGGCCCTTCCACCCACGTGTTTCTTCAGCCACGTCAGGACTCCTGCCTAGTTGCGAGGGACAACTCGGGATTCTCCTCGAGGCTTGGCAGGGCAATTGGAACGCCTCTCCAGCTGAGGAGGGAGACCAAGAGTCCCTTTCCACGTGCCACAGGAATCCTGGGTCTCCTATCAAGTTTCACGAGGAGTCAGGCATCGTCTCCTTTTGAGGCACTGATCTCCGCATACCTCTGGAGTTTTCAAAGGATTTGAGGCCTCCTGTCGCGATGAGGTGGGGAACTAGGTCTTTCTCTGTGGTCTCCACAGGGGATTCAGACATCCTTTCGTCTTGGGAGATGCAAGACGAGCCTGCATTCCAGTCACTGCAGGGATATCCGGCCTTATTTCGAGTCAGGGCATCGCGGTGTCCATTCCACTTGAGGCCGCAAACTCAGGGTCCCTCTCACATACCTAGAGCTGAGAGAAGCCTCCTCTTGAGGTGCTTGTGGTAAGGTGGTATTCCTCTGGAGTCGAAGCCAGGGACTAACCTCTCATCTCGAGTTGATTTTTGGTCCACGGAGCTCTTTCGTGTTGCTACAGTGACCTCAGGATCCCTCTAGCCTTGAAACAGTGTTCTTGGTGTTTCTCTGGAGTGCCATGAAGGAAATCAAGGCTCCTTTCATGTGTGATGTGCAACACAAAATTGCTCTGCATGCAGTGCAGGGGAATCGGGCCTCATCTCGCGGCGAGGGGCAAGTCTCATGGTTTTTCTCGAGTTGCGGCGGGAACCTGGGGTATATTCTCGAGTTACGACGGGGATGGCCCTTCCACACACGTGTTTGTTCAGCCACGTCAGGACTCCTGCCTAGTTGCGAGACACAACTCGGGATTCTCCTCGAGGCTTGGCAAGGCAATTGGGACGCCTCTCCAGCTGAGGCGGGAGACCAAGGGTCCCTTTCCACGTGCCACAGGAATCCTGGGAGTCCTATCAAGTTTCACGAGGAGTCAGGCATCGTCTCCTTTGGAGGCACTGATCTCCGCGTACCTCTGGAGTTTTCAAAGGATGTGAGGCCTCCGGTCGCGATGAGGTGGGGAACTAGGTCTTTCTCTGTGGTCTCCACAGGGGATTCAGACATCCTTTCATCTTGGGAGATGCAAGACGAGCCTGCATTCAAGTCACTGCAGGGATATCCGGCCTTATTTCGAGTCAGGGCATCGCGGTGTCCATTCCACTTGAGGCGGCAAACTCAGGATCCCTCTCACATACCTAGAGCTGAGAGAAGCCTCCTCTTGAGGTGCTTGTGGTAAGGTGGTATTCCTCAGGAGTCGAAGCCAGGGACTAACCTCTCATTTCGTGTTGATTCTTGGTCCACGGAGCTCTTTCGTGTTGCTACAGTGACCTCAGGATCCCTCTAGCCTTGAAACAGTGTTCTTGGGGTTTCTCTGGAGTGCCATCAAGGAAATCAAGGCTCCTTTCATGTGTGATGTGCAACACGGAATTGCTCTGCACGCAGTGCAGGGGAATCGGGCCTCATCTCGCGGCGAGGGGGAAGTCTCATGGTTTTTCTCGAGTTGCGGCGGGAACCTGGGGTATATTCTCGAGTTACGACGGGGATGGCCCTTCCACACTCCTGTGTTTTCAGCCATGTCAGGACTCCTGCCTACTTGCGAGGGACAACTCGGGATTCTCCTCGAGGCTTTGCAGGGCAATTGGGACGCCTCTCCAGCTGAGACGGGAGACCAAGGGTCCCTTTCCACGTGCCACAGGAATCCTGGGTCTCCTATCAAGTTTCACGAGGAGTCAGGCATCGTCTCCTTTGGAGGCACTGATCTCCGCATACCTCTGGAGTTTTCAAAGGATTTGAGGCCTCCTGTCGCTATGAGGTGGGGAACTAGGTCTTTCTCTGTGGTCTCCACAGGGGATTCAGACACCCTTTCTTCTTGGGAGATGCAAGACGAGCCTGCATTGAAGTCACTGCAGGGATATCCGGCCTTATTTCGAGTCAGGGCATCGCGGTGTCCATTCCACTTGAGGCCGCAAACTCAGGGTCCCTCTCACATACCTAGAGCTGAGAGAAGCCTCCTCTTGAGGTGCTTGTGGTAAGGTGGTATTCCTCTGGAGTCGAAGCCAGGGACTAACCTCTCATCTCAAGTTGATTTTTGGCCCACGGAGCTCTTTCGTGTTGCTACAGTGACCTCAGGATCCCTCTAGCCTTGAAACAGTGTTCTTGGGGTTTCTCTGGAGTGCCATCAAGGAAATCAAGGCTCCTTCCATGTGTGATGTGCAACACGGAATTGCTCTGCACGCAGTGCAGGGGAATCGGGCCTCATCTCGCGGCGAGGGGGATGTCTCATGGTTTTTCTCGAGTTGCGGCGGGAACCTGGGGTATATTCTCGAGTTACGACGGGGATGGCCCTTCCACCCACGTGTTTCTTCAGCGACGTCAGGACTCCTGCCTAGTTGCGAGGGACAACTCTGGATTCTCCTCGAGGCTTGGCAGGGCAATTGGGACGCCTCTCCAGCTGAGGCGGGAGACCAAGTGTCCCTTTCCAAGTGCCACAGGAATCCTGGGACTCCTATCAAGTTTCACGAGGAGTCAGGCGTCGTCTCCTTTGGAGGCACTGATCTCCGCGTACCTCTGGAGTTTTCAAAGGATGTGAGGCTATCGGTCGCCATGAGGTGGGGAACTAGGTCTTTCTCTGTGCTTTCCACAGGGGATTCAGACATCCTTTCTTCTTGGGAGATGCAAGACGAGCCTGCATTGAAGTCACTGCAGGGATATCCGGCCTTATTTCGAGTCAGGGCATCGCGGTGTCCATTCCACTTGAGGCCGCAAATTCAGGGTCCCTCTCACATACCTAGAGCTGAGAGAAGCCTCCTCTTGAGGTGCTTGTGGTAAGGTGGTATACCTCTGGAGACGAATCCAGGGACTAACCTCCCTTTTCGAGTTGATTTTTGGTCCACAGAGTTCTTTCGTGTTGCTACAGTGACCTCAGGATCCCTCTAGCCTTGAAACAGTGTTCTTGGGGTTTCTCTGGAGTGCCATCAAGGAAATCAAGGCTCCTTTCATGTGTGATGTGCAAGACGGAATTGCTCTGCACGCAGTACAGGGGAATCGGGCCTCATCTCGCATCGAGGGGGAAGTCTCATGGTTTTTCTCGAGTTGCGGCGGGAACCTGGGGTATATTCTCGAGTTACGACGGGGATGGCCCTTCCACACACGTGTGTGTTCAGCCATGTCAGGACTCCTGCCTAGTTGCGAGGGAGAACTCGGGATTCTCCTAGAGGCTTTGCAGGGCAATTGGGATGCCTCTCCAGCTGAGGGGGGAGACCAAGTGTCCCTTTCCATGTGCCACAGGAATCCTGGGTCTCCTATCAAGTTTCACGAGGAGTCAGGCATCGTCTCCTTTGGAGGAACTGATCTCCGCATACCTCTGGAGTTTTCAAAGGATTTGAGGCCTCCTGTCGCGATGAGGTGGGGAACTAGGTCTTTCTCTGTGGTCTCCACAGGGGATTCAGACACCCTTTCGTCTTGGGAGATGCAAGACGAGCCTGCATTCCAGTCACTGCAGGGATATCCGGCCTTATTTCGAGTCAGGGCATCGCGGTGTCCATTCCACTTGAGGCCGCAAACTCAGGGTCCCTCTCACATACCTAGAGCTGAGAGAAGCCTCCTCTTGACGTGCTTGTGGTAAGGTGGTATTCCTCTGGAGTCTAAGCCAGGGACTAACCTCTCATCTCGAGTTGATTTTTGGTCCACAGAGCTCTTTCGTGTTGCTACAGTGACCTCAGGATCCCTCTAGCCTTGAAACAGTGTTCTTGGGGTTTCTCTGGAGTGCCATGAAGGAAATCAAGGCTCCTTTCATGTGTGATGTGCAACACAGAATTGCTCTGCACGCAGTGCAGGGGAATCGGGCCTCATCTCGCGGCGAGGGGGAAGTCTCATGGTTTTTCTCGAGTTGCGGCGGGAACCTGGGGTATATTCTCGAGTTACGACGGGGATGGCCCTTCTACCCACGTGTTTGTTCAGCCACGTCAGGACTCTTGCCTAGTTGAGAGACACAACTCGAGATTCTCCTCGAGGCTTGGCAAGGCAATTGGGACGCCTCTCCAGCTGAGGCGGGAGACCAAGGGTCCCTTTCCACGTGCCACAGGAATCCTGGGACTCCTATCAAGTTTCACGAGGAGTCAGGCATCGTCTCCTTTGGAGGCACTGATCTCCGCGTACCTCTGGAGTTTTCAAAGGATGTGAGGCCTCCGGTCGCGATGAGGTGGGGAACTAGGTCTTTCTCTGTGGTCTCCACAGGGGATTCAGACATCCTTTCATCTTGGGAGATGCAAGACGAGCCTGCATTCAAGTCACTGCAGGGATATCCGGCCTTATTTCGCGTCAGGGCATCGCGGTGTCCATTCCACTTGAGGCCGCAAACTCAGGGTCCCTCTCACATACCTAGAGCTGAGAGAAGACTCCTCTTGAGGTGCTTGTGGTAAGGTGGTATTCCTCTGGAGTCGAAGCCAGGGACTAACCTCTCATCTCGAGTTGATTTTTGGCCCACGGAGCTCTTTCGTGTTGCTACAGTGACCTCAGGATCCCTCTAGCCTTGAAACAGTGTTCTTGGGGTTTCTCTGGAGTGCCATCAAGGAAATCAAGGCTCCTTTCATGTGTGATGTGCAACACGGAATTGCTCTGCACGCAGTGCAGGGGAATCGGGCCTCATCTCGCGGCGAGGGGGAAGTCTCATGGTTTTTCTCGAGTTGCGGCGGGAACCTGGGGTATATTCTCGAGTTACGACAGGGATGGCCCTTCCACCCACGTGTTTGTTCAGCCACGTCAGGACTCCTGCCTAGTTGCGAGGGACAACTCTGGATTCTCCTCGAGGCTTGGCAGGGCAATTGGGACGCCTCTCCAGCTGAGGCGGGAGACCAAGTGTCCCTTTCCAAGTGCCACAGGAATCCTGGGACTCCTATCAAGTTTCACGAGGAGTCAGGCATCGTCTCCTTTGGTGGCACTGATCTCCGCGTACCTCTGGAGTTTTCAAAGGATGTGAGGCTATCGGTCGCGATGAGGTGGGGAACTAAGTCTTTCTCTGTGCTTTCCACAGGGGATTCAGACATCCTTTCGTCCTGGGAGATGCAAGACGAGCCTGCATTGAAGTCACTGCAGGGATATCCGGCCTTATTTCGAGTCAGGGCATCGCGGTGTCCATTCCACTTGAGGCCGCAAATTCAGGGTCCCTCTCACATACCTAGAGCTGAGAGAAGCCTCCTCTTGAGGTGCTTGTGGTAAGGTGGTATTCCTCTGGAGATGAATCCAGGGACTAACCTCTCTTTTCGAGTTGATTTTTGGTCCACAGAGTTCTTTCGTGTTGCTACAGTGACCTCAGGATCCCTCTAGCCTTGAAACAGTGTTCTTGGGGTTTCTCTGGAGTGCCATCAAGGAAATCAAGGCTCCTTTCATGTGTGATGTGCAAGACGGAATTGCTCTGCACGCAGTACAGGGGTATCGTGCCTCATCTCGCATCGAGGGGGAAGTCTCATGGTTTTTCTCGAGTTGCGGCGGGAACCTGGGGTATATTCTCGAGTTACGACGGGGATGGCCCTTCCACCCACGTGTTTGTTCAGCGACGTCAGGACTCCTGCCTAGTTGCGAGGGACAACTCGGGATTCTCCTCGAGGCTTTGCAGGGCAATTGGGACGCCTCTCCAGCTGAGACGGGAGACCAAGGGTCCCTTTCCACGTGCCACAGGAATCCTGGGACTCCTATCAAGTTTCACGAGGAGTCAGGCATCGTCTCCTTTGGAGGCACTGATCTCCGCGTACCTCTGGAGTTTTCAAAGGATGTGAGGCTATCGGTCGCGATGAGGTGGGGAACTAAGTCTTTCTCTGTGCTTTCCACAGGGGATTCAGACATCCTTTCGTCCTGGGAGATGCAAGACGAGCCTGCATTGAAGTCACTGCAGGGATATCCGGCCTTATTTCGAGTCAGGGCATCGCGGTGTCCATTCCACTTGAGGCCGCAAACTCAGGGTCCCTCTCACATACCTAGAGCTGAGAGAAGCCTCCTCTTGAGGTGCTTGTGGTAAGGTGGTATTCCTATGGAGACGAATCCAGGGACTAACCTCTCTTTTCGAGTTGATTTTTGGTCCACAGAGTTCTTTCGTGTTGCTACAGTGACCTCAGGATCCCTCTAGCCTTGAAACAGTGTTCTTGGGGTTTCTCTGGAGTGCCATGAAGGAAATCAAGGCTCCTTTCATGTGTGATGTGCAAGACGGAATTGCTCTGCACGCAGTACAGGGGAATCGGGCCTCATCTCGCATCGAGGGGGAAGTCTCATGGTTTTTCTCGTGTTGCGGCGGGAACCTGGGGTATATTCTCGAGTTACGACGGGGATGGCACTACCACCCACGTGTTTGTTCAGCCACGTCAGGACTCCTGCCTAGTTGCGAGGGACAACTCGGGATTCTCCTCGAGGCTTGGCAGGGCAATTGGGAGGCCTCTCCAGCTGAGGCGGGAGACCAAGTGTCCCTTTCCAAGTGCCACAGGAATCCTGGGACTCCTATCAAGTTTCACGAGGAGTCAGGCATCGTCTCCTTTGGAGGCACTGATCTCCGCGTACCTCTGGAGTTTTCAAAGGATGTGAGGCCTCCGGTCACGATGAAGTGGGGAACTAGGTCTTTCTCTGTGGTCTCCACAGGGGATTCAGACATCCTTTCATCTTGGGAGATGCAAGACGAGCCTGCATTCAAGTCACTGCAGGGATATCCAGCCTTATTTCGCGTCAGGGCATCGCGGTGTCCACTCCACTTGAGGCCGCAAACTCAGGGTCCCTCTCACATACCTAGAGCTGAGAGAAGCCTCCTCTTGAGGTGCTTGTGATAAGGTGGTATTCCTCTGGAGTCGAAGCCAGGGACTAACCTCTCATCTCGAGTTGATTTTTGGCCCACGGAGCTCTTTCGTGTTGCTACAGTGACCTCAGGATCCCTCTAGCCTTGAAACAGTGTTCTTGGGGTTTCTCTGGAGTGCCATCAAGGAAATCAAGGCTCCTTTCATGTGTGATGTGCAACACGGAATTGCTCTGCACGCAGTGCAGGGGAATCGGGCCTCATCTCGCGGAGAGGGGGAAGTCTCATGGTTTTTCTCGAGTTGCGGCGGGAACCTGGGGTATATTCTCGAGTTACGACGGGGATGGCCCTTCCACCCACGTGTTTGTTCAGCGACGTCAGGACTCCTGCCTAGTTGCGAGGGACAACTCTGGATTCTCCTCGAGGCTTGGCAGGGCAATTGGGACGCCTCTCCAGCTGAGGCGGGAGACCAAGTGTCCCTTTCCAAGTGCCACAGGAATCCTGGGACTCCTATCAAGTTTCACGAGGAGTCAGGCATCGTCTCCTTTGGAGGCACTGATCTCCGCGTACCTCTGGAGTTTTCAAAGGATGTGAGGCCTCCGGTCGCGATGAGGTGGGGAACTAGGTCTTTCTCTGTGGTCTCCAGAGGGGATTCAGACATCCTTTCTTCTTGGGAGATGCAAGACGAGCCTGCATTCAAGTCACTGCAGGGATATCCGGCCTTATTTCGAGTCAGGGCATCGCGGTGTCCATTCCACTTGAAGCCCCAAACTCAGGGTCCCTCTCACATACCTAGAGCTGAGAGAAGCCTCCTCTTGAGGTGCTTGTGGTAAGGTGGTATTCCTCAGGAGTCGAAGCCAGGGACTAACCTCTCATCTCGTGTTGTTTCTTGGTCCACGGAGCTCTTTCGTGTTGCTACAGTGACCTCAGGATCCCTCTAGCCTTGAAACAGTGTTCTTGGGGTTTCTCTGGAGTGCCATCAAGGAAATCAAGGCTCCTTTCATGTGTGATGTGCAACACGGAATTGCTCTGCACGCAGTGCAGGGGAATCGGGCCTCATCTCGCGGCGAGGGGGAAGTCTCATGGTTTTTCTCGAGTTGCGGCGGGAACCTGGGGTATATTCTCGAGTTACGACGGGGATGGCCCTTCCACACACGTGTGTGTTCACCCATGTCTGGACTCCTGCCTAGTTGCGAGGGACAACTCTGGATTCTCCTCGAGGCTTGGCAGGGCAATTGGGACGCCTCTCCAGCTGAGGCGGGAGACCAAGGGTCCCTTTCCAAGTGCCACAGGAATCCTGGGACTCCTATCAAGTTTCACGAGGAGTCAGGCATCGTCTCCTTTGGAGGCACTGATCTCCGCGTACCTCTGGAGTTTTCAAAGGATGTGAGGCTATCGGTCGCGATGAGGTGGGGAACTAAGTCTTTCTCTGTGCTTTCACAGGGGATTCAGACATCCTTTCGTCCTGGGAGATGCAAGACGAGCCTGCATTGAAGTCACTGCACGGATATCCGGCCTTATTTCGAGTCAGGGCATCACGGTGTCCATTCCACTTGAGGCCGCAAACTCAGGGTCCCTCTCACATACCTAGAGCTGAGAGAAGCCTCCTCTTGAGGTGCTTGTGGTAAGGTGGTATTCCTCTGGAGACGAATCCAGGGACTAACCTCTCTTTTCGAGTTGATTTTTGGTCCACAGAGTTCTTTCGTGTTGCTACAGTGACCTCAGGATCCCTCTAGCCTTGAAACAGTGTTCTTGGGGTTTCTCTGGAGTGCCATCAAGGAAATCAAGGTTCCTTTCATGTGTGATGTGCAAGACGGAATTGCTCTGCACGCAGTACAGGGGAATCGGGCCTCATCTCGCGGCGAGGGGGAAGTCTCATGGTTTTTCTCGAGTTGCGGCGGGAACCTGGGGTATATTCTCGAGTTACGACGGGGATGGCCCTTCCACCCACGTGTTTGTTCAGCCACGTCAGGACTCCTGCCTAGTTGCGAGGGACAACTCTGGATTCTCCTCGAGGCTTGGCAGGGCAATTGGAACGCCTCTCCAGCTGAGGCGGGAGACCAAGGGTCCCTTTCCACGTGCCACAAGAATCCTGGGACTCCTATCAAGTTTCACGAGGAGTCAGGCATCGTCTCCTTTGGAGGCACTGATCTCCGCGTACCTCTGGAGTTTTCAAAGGATGTGAGGCCTCCGGTCGCGATGAGGTGGGGAACTAGGTCTTTCTCTGTGGTCTCCACAGGGGATTCAGACACCCTTTCATCTTGGGAGATGCAAGACGAGCCTGCATTCAAGTCACTGCAGGGATATCCGGCCTTATTTCGAGTCAGGGCATCGCGGTGTCCATTCCACTTGAGGCCCCAAACTCAGGGTCCCTCTCACATACCTAGAGCTGAGAGAAGCCTCCTCTTGAGGTGCTTGTGGTAAGGTGGTATTCCTCAGGAGTCGAAGCCAGGGACTAACCTCTCATCTCGAGTTGATTCTTGGTCCACGGAGCTCTTTCGTGTTGCTACAGTGACCTCAGGATCCCTCTAGCCTTGAAACAGTGTTCTTGGGGTTTCTCTGGAGTGCCATCAAGGAAATCAAGGCTCCTTTCATGTCTGATGTGCAACACGGAATTGCTCTGCACGCAGTGCAGGGGAATCGGGCCTAATCTCGCGGCGAGGGGGAAGTCTCACGGTTTTTCTCGTGTTGCGGCGGGAACCTGGGGTATATTCTCGAGTTACGACGGGGATGGCCCTTCCACCCACGTGTTTGTTCAGCCATGTCAGGACTCCTGCCTAGTTGCAAGGGACAACTCGGGATTCTCCTCGAGGCTTTACAGGGCAATTGGGACGCCTCTCCAGCTGAGAAGGGAGACCAAGGGTCCCTTTCCACGTGCCACAGGAATCCTGGGTCTCCTATCAGGTTTCACGAGGAGTCAGGCATCGTCTCCTTTGCAGGCACTGATCTTCGCATACTTCTGGAGTTTTCAAAGGATGTGAGGCTATCGGTCGCGATGAGGTGGGGAACTAAGTCTTTCTCTGTGCTTTCCACAGGGGATTCAGACATCCTTTCGTCCTGGGAGATGCAAGACGAGCCTGCATTCAAGTCACTGCAGGGATATCCGGCCTTATTTCGAGTCAGGGCATCGCGGTGTCCATTCCACTTGAGGCCGCAAACTCAGGATCGCTCTCACATACCTAGAGCTGAGAGAAGCCTCCTCTTGAGGTGCTTGTGGTAAGGTGGTATTCCTCAGGAGTCGAAGCCAGGGACTAACCTCTCATCTCGTGTTGATTCTTGGTCCACGGAGCTCTTTCGTGTTGCTACAGTGACCTCAGGATCCCTCTATCCTTGAAACAGTGTTCTTGGGGTTTCTCTGGAGTGCCATCAAGGAAATCAAGGCTCCTTTCATGTGTGATGTGCAACACGGAATTGCTCTGCACGCAGTGCAGGGGAATCGGGCCTCATCTCGCGGCGAGGGGGAAGTCTCATGGATTTTCTCGAGTTGCGGCGGGAACCTGGGGTATATTCTCGAGTTACGACGGGGATGGCTCTTCCACACACGTGTGTGTTCACCCATGTCAGGACTCCTGCCTAGTTGCGAGGGACAACTAGGGATTCTCCTTGAGGCTTTGCAGGGCAATTGGGACGCCTCTCCAGCTGAGGCGGGAGACCAAGTGTCCCTTTCCACGTGCCACAGGAATCCTGGGTCTCCTATCAAGTTTCACGAGGAGTCAGGCATCGTCTCCTTTGGAGGCACTGATCTCCGCATACCTCTGGAGTTTTCAAAGATTTTGAGGCCTCCTGTCGCGATGAGGTGGGGAACTAGGTCTTTCTCTGTGGTCTCCACAGGGGATTCAGACACCCTTTCGTCTTGGGAGATGCAAGACGAGCCTGCATTCCAGTCACTGCAGGGATATCCGGCCTTATTTCGCGTCAGGGCTTCGCGGTGTCCATGTCACTTGAGGCCGCAAACTCAGGGTCCCTCTCACATACCTAGAGCTGAGAGAAGACTTCTCTTGAGGTGCTTGTGGTAAGGTGGTATTCCTCTGGAGTCGAAGCCAGGGACTAACCTCTCATCTCGAGTTGATTTTTGGCCCACGGAGCTCTTTCGTGTTGCTACAGTGACCTCAGGATCCCTCTAGCCTTGAAACAGTGTTCTTGGGGTTTCTCTGGAGTGCCATCAAGGAAATCAAGGCTCCTTTCATGTGTGATGTGCAAGACGGAATTGCTCTGCACGCAGTGCAGGGGAATCGGGCCTCATCTCGCGGCGAGGGGGAAGTCTCATGGTTTTTATCGAGTTGCGGCGGGAACCTGGGGTATATTCTCGAGTTACGACGGGGATGGCACTTCCACCCACGTGTTTCTTCAGCGACGTCAGGACTCCTGCCTAGTTGCGAGGGACAACTCTGGATTCTCCTCGAGGCTTGGCAGGGCAATTGGGAGGCCTCTCCAGCTGAGGCGGGAGACCAAGTGTCCCTTTCCAAGTGCCACAGGAATCCTGGGACTCCTATCAAGTTTCACGAGGAGTCAGGCATCGTCTCCTTTGGAGGCACTGATCTCCGCGTACCTCTTTAGTTTTCAAAGGATGTGAGGCTATCGGTCGCGATGAGGTGGGGAACTAAGTCTTTCTCTGTGCTTTCCACAGGGGATTCAGACATCCTTTCGTCCTGGGAGATGCAAAACGAACCTGCATTGAAGTCACTGCAGGGATATCCGGCCTTATTTCGAGTCAGGGCATCGCGGTGTCCATTCCACTTGAGGCCGCAAACTCAGGGTCCCTCTCACATACCTAGAGCTGAGAGAAGCCTCCTCTTGAGGTGCTTGTGGTAAGGTGGTATTCCTCAGGAGTCGAAGCCAGGGACTAACCTCTCATCTCGTGTTGATTCTTGGTCCACGGAGCTCTTTCGTGTTGCTACAGTGACCTCAGGATCCCTCTAGCCTTGAAACAGTGTTCTTGGGGTTTCTCTGGAGTGCCATCAAGGAAATCAAGGCTCCTTTCATGTGTGATGTGCAACACGGAATTGCTCTGCACGCAGTGCAGGGGAATCGGGCCTCATCTCGCGGCGAGGGGGAAGTCTCATGGTTTTTCGCGAGTTGCGGCGGGAACCTGGGGTATATTCTCGAGTTACGACGGGGATGGCCCTTCCACACACGTGTGTGTTCAGCCATGTCAGGACTCCTGCCTAGTTGCGAGGGACAACTCGGGATTCTCCTAGAGGCTTTGCAGGGCAATTGGGACGCCTCTCCAGCTGAGGGGGGAGACCAAGTGTCCCTTTCCATGTGCCACAGGAATCCTGGGTCTCCTATCAAGTTTCACGAGGAGTCAGGCATCGTCTCCTTTGGAGGCACTGATCTCCGCATACCTCTGGAGTTTTCAAAGGATTTGAGGCCTCCTGTCGCGATGAGGTCGGGAACTAGGTCTTGCTCTGTGGTCTCCACAGGGGATTCAGACATCCTTTCGTCTTGGGAGATGCAAGACGAGCCTGCATTCCAGTCACTGCAGGGATATCCGGCCTTATTTCGAGTCAGGGCATCGCGGTGTCCATTCCACTTGAGGCCGCAAACTCAGGGTCCCTCTCACATACCTAGAGCTGAGAGAAGCCTTCTCTTGAGGTGCTTGTGGTAAGGTCGTATTCCTCTGGAGTCGAAGCCAGGGACTAACCTCTCATCTCGAGTTGATTTTGGGTCCACGGAGCTCTTTCGTGTTGCTACAGTGACCTCAGGATCCCTCTAGCCTTGAAACAGTGTTCTTGGGATTTCTCTGGAGTGCCATGAAGGAAATCAAGGCTCCTTTCATGTGTGATGTGCAACACAGAATTGCTCTGCACGCAGTGCATTGGAATCGGGCCTCATCTTGCGGCGAGGGGCAAATCTCATGGTTTTTCTCGAGTTGCGGCGGGAACCTGGGGTATATTCTCGAGTTACGACGGGGATGGCCCTTCCACCCACGTGTTTGTTCAGCCACGTCAGGACTCCTGCCTAGTTGCGAGGGACAACTCGGGATTCTCCTCGAGGCTTGGCAGGGCAATTGGAACGCCTCTCCAGCTGAGGCGGGAGACCAAGGGTCCCTTTCCACGTGCCACAAGAATCCTGGGACTCCTATCAAGTTTCACGAGGAGTCAGGCATCGTCTCCTTTGGAGGCACTGATCTCCGCGTACCTCTGGAGTTTTCAAAGGATGTGAGGCCTCCGGTCGCGATGAGGTGGGGAACTAGGTCTTTCTCTGTGGTCTCCACAGGGGATTCAGACATCCTTTCTTCTTGGGAGATGCAAGACGAGCCTGCATTCAAGTCACTGCAGGGATATCCGGCCTTATTTCGAGTCAGGGCATCGCGGTGTCCATTCCACTTGACGCCGCAAACTCAGGATCCCTCTCACATGCCTAGAGCTGAGAGAAGCCTCCTCTTGAGGTGCTTGTGGTAAGGTGGTATTCCTCAGGAGTCGAAGCCAGGGACTAACCTCTCATCTTGTGTTGATTCTTGGTCCACGGAGCTCTTTCGTGTTGCTACAGTGACCTCAGGATCCCTCTAGCCTTGAAACAGTGTTCTTGGGGTTTCTCTGGAGTGCCATCAAGGAAATCAAGGCTCCTTTCATGTGTGATGTGCAACACGGAATTGCTCTGCACGCAGTGCAGGGGAATCGGGCCTCATCTCGCGGCGAGGGGGAAGTCTCATGGTTTTTCTCGAGTTGCGGCGGGAACCTGGGGTATATTCTCGAGTTACGACGGGGATGGCCCTTCCACACACGTGTGTGTTCAGCCATGTCAGGACTCCTGCCTAGTTGCGAGGGACAACTCGGGATTCTCCTAGAGGCTTTGCAGGGCAATTGGGACGCCTCTCCAGCTGAGGGGGGAGACCAAGTGTCCCTTTCCATGTGCCACAGGAATCCTGGGTCTCCTATCAAGTTTCACGAGGAGTCAGGCATCGTCTCCTTTGGAGGCACTGATCTCCGCGTACCTCTGGAGTTTTCAAAGGATGTGAGGCTATCGGTCGCGTTGAGGTGGGGAACTAAGTCTTTCTCTGTGCTTTCCACAGGGGATTCAACTTCCTTTCGTCCTGGGAGATGCAAGACGAGCCTGCATTGAAGTCACTGCAGGGATATCCGGCCTTATTTCGAGTCAGGGCATCGCGGTGTCCATTCCACTTGAGGCCGCAAACTCAGGGTCCCTCTCACATACCTAGAGCTGAGAGAAGCCTCCTCTTGAGGTGCTTGTGGTAAGGTGGTATTCCTCTGGAGACGAATCCAGGGACTAACCTCCCTTTTCGAGTTGATTTTTGGTCCACAGAGTTCTTTCGTGTTGCTACAGTGACCTCAGGATCCCTCTATCCTTGAAACAGTGTTCTTGGGGTTTCTCTGGAGTGTCATCAAGGAAATCAAGGCTCCTTTCATGTGTGATGTGCAAGACGGAATTGCTCTGCACGCAGTACAGGGGAATCGGGCCTCATCTCGCATCGAGGGGGAAGTCTCATGGTTTTTCTCGAGTTGCGGCGGGAACCTGGGGTATATTCTCGAGTTACGACGGGGATGGCCCTTCCACCCACGTGTTTGTTCAGCCACGTCAGGACTCCTGCCTAGTTGCGAGGGACAACTCTGGATTCTCCTCGAGGCTTGGCAGGGCAATTGGAACGCCACTCCAGCTGAGGCGGGAGACCAAGGGTCCCTTTCCACGTGCCACAAGAATCCTGGGACTCCTATCAAGTTTCACGAGGAGTCAGGCATCCTCTCCTTTGGAGGCACTGATCTCCGCGTACCTCTGGAGTTTTCAAAGGATGTGAGGCCTCCGGTCGCGATGAGGTGGGGAACTAGGTCTTTCTCTGTGGTCTCCACAGGGGATTCAGACATCCTTTCTTCTTGGGAGATGCAAGACGAGCCTGCATTCAAGTCACTGCAGGGATATCCGGCCTTATTTCGAGTCAGGGCATCGCGGTGTCCATTCCACTTGAGGCCGCAAACTCAGGATCCCTCTCACATACCTAGAGCTGAGAGAAGCCTCCTCTTGAGGTGCTTGTGGTAAGGTGGTATTCCTCTGGAGTCGAAGCCAGGGACTAACCTCTCATCTCGTGTTGATTCTTGGTCCACGGAGCTCTTTCGTGTTGCTACAGTGACCTCAGGATTCCTCTAGCCTTGAAACAGTGTTCTTGGGGTTTCTCTGGAGTGCCATGAAGGAAATCAAGGCTCCTTTCATGTGTGATGTGCAACACGGAATTGCTCTGCACGCAGTGCAGGGGAATCGGGCCTCATCTCGCGGCGAGGGGGAAGTCTCATGGTTTTTCTCGAGTTGCGGCGGGAACCTGGGGTATATTCTCGAGTTACGACGGGGATGGCCCTTCCACACACGTGTGTGTTCAGCCATGTCAGGACTCCTGCCTAGTTGCGAGGGACAACTCGGGATTCTCCTCGAGGCTTTGCAGGGCTATTGGGACGCCTCTCCAGCTGAGGCGGGATCCAAGGGTCCCTTTCCACGTGCCACAGGAATCCTGGGTCTCCTATCACGTTTCACGAGGAGTCAGGCATCGTCTCCTTTGGAGGCACTGATCTCCGCATACCTCTGGAGTTTTCAAAGGATTTGAGGCCTCCTGTCGCGATGAGGTGGGGAACTAGGTCTTTCTCTGTGGTCTCCACAGGGGATTCAGACATCCTTTCTTCTTAGGAGATGCAAGACGAGCCTGCATTGAAGTCACTGCAGGGATATCCGGCCTTATTTTGGGTCAGGGCATCGCGGTGTCCATTCCACTTGAGGCCGCAAACTCAGGGTCCCTCTCACATACCTAGAGCTGAGAGAAGCCTCCTCTTGAGGTGCTTGTGGTAAGGTGGTATTCCTCTGGAATCGAAGCCAGGGACTAACCTCTCATCTCGAGTTGATTTTTGGTCCACGGAGCTCTTTCGTGTTGCTACAGTGACCTCAGGATCCCTCTAGCCTTGAAACAGTGTTCTTGGGGTTTCTCTGGAGTGCCATCAAGGAAATCAAGGCTCCTTTCATGTGTGATGTGCAACACAGAATTGCTCTGCACGCAGTGCAGGGGAATCGGGCCTCATCTCGCGGCGAGGGGGAAGTCTCATGGTTTTTCTCGAGTTGCGGCGGGAACCTGGGGTATATTCTCGAGTTACGACGGGGATGGCCCTTCCACCCACGTGTTTGTTCAGCCACGTCAGGACTCTTGCCTAATTGCGAGTCACAACTCGGGATTCTCCTCGAGGCTTGGCAAGGCAATTGGGACGCCTCTCCAGCTGAAGCGGGAGACCAAGGGTCCCTTTCCACGTGCCACAGGAATCCTGGGACTCCTATCAAGTTTCACGAGGAGTCAGGCATCGTCTCCTTTGGAGGCACTGATCTCCGCGTACCTCTGAAGTTTTCAAAGGATGTGAGGCCTCCGGTCGCGATGAGGTGGGGAACTAGGTCTTTCTCTGTGGTCTCCACAGGGGATTCAGACATCCTTTCATCTTGGGAGATGCAAGACGAGCCTGCATTCAAGTCACTGCAGGGATATCCAGCCTTATTTCGCGTCAGGGCATCGCGGTGTCCACTCCACTTGAGGCCGCAAATTCAGGGTCCCTCTCACATACCTAGAGCTGAGAGAAGCCTCCTCTTGAGGTGCTTGTGATAAGGTGGTATTCCTCTGGAGTCGAAGCCAGGGACTAACCTCTCATCTCGAGTTGATTTTTGGCCCACGGAGCTCTTTCGTGTTGCTACAGTGACCTCAGGATCCCTCTAGACTTGAAACAGTGTTCTTGGGGTTTCTCTGGAGTGCCATCAAGGAAATCAAGGCTCCTTTCATGTGTGATGTGCAACACGGAATTGCTCTGCACGCAGTGCAGGGGAATCGGGCCTCATCTCGCGGCGAGGGGGAAGTCTCATGGTTTTTCTCGAGTTGCGGCGGGAACCTGGGGTATATTCTCGAGTTACGACGGGGATGGCCCTTCCACCCACGTGTTTCTTCAGCGACGTCAGGACTCCTGCCTAGTTGCGAGGGACAACTCGGGATTCTCCTCGAGGCTTGGCAGGGCAATTGGGACGCCTCTCCAGCTGAGGCGGGAGACCAAGTGTCCCTTTCCACGTGCCACAGGAATCCAGGGACTCCTATCAAGTTTCACGAGGAGTCAGGCATCGTCTCCTTTGGAGGCACTGATCTCCGCGTACCTCTGGAGTTTTCAAAGGATGTGAGGCCTCCGGTCGCGATGAGGTGGGGAACTAGGTCTTTCTCTGTGGTCTCCACAGGGGATTCAGACATCCTTTCATCTTGGGAGATGCAAGACGAGCCTGCATTCAAGTCACTGCAGGGATATCCAGCCTTATTTCGCGTCAGGGTATCGCGGTGTCCATTCCACTTGAGGCCGCAAACTCAGGGTCCCTCTCACATACCTAGAGCTGAGAGAAGCCTCCTCTTGAGGTGCTTGTGATAAGGTGGTATTCCTCTGGAGTCGAAGCCAGGGACTAACCTCTCATCTCGAGTTGATTTTTGGCCCACGGAGCTCTTTCGTGTTGCTACAGTGACCTCAGGATCCCTCTAGCCTTGAAACAGTGTTCTTGGGGTTTCTCTGGAGTGCCATGAAGGAAATCAAGGCTCCTTTCATGTGTGATGTGCAACACGGAATTGCTCTGCACGCAGTGCAGGGGAATCGGGCCTCATCTCGCGGCGAGGGGGAAGTCTCATGGTTTTTCGCGAGTTGCGGCGGGAACCTGGGGTATATTCTCGAGTTACGACGGGGATGGCCCTTCCACACACGTGTGTGTTCAGCCATGTCAGGACTCCTGCCTAGTTGCGAGGGACAACTCGGGATTCTCCTAGAGGCTTTGCAGGGCAATTGGGACGCCTCTCCAGCTGAGGGGGGAGACCAAGTGTCCCTTTCCATGTGCCACAGGAATCCTGGGTCTCCTATCAAGTTTCACGAGGAGTCAGGCATCGTCTCCTTTGGAGGCACTGATCTCCGCGTACCTCTGGAGTTTTCAAAGGATGTGAGGCTATCGGTCGCGTTGAGGTGGGGAACTAAGTCTTTCTCTGTGCTTTCCACAGGGGATTCAACATCCTTTCGTCCTGGGAGATGCAAGACGAGCCTGCATTGAAGTCACTGCAGGGATATCCGGCCTTATTTCGAGTCAGGGCATCGCGGTGTCCATTCCACTTGAGGCCGCAAACTCAGGGTCCCTCTCACATACCTAGAGCTGAGAGAAGCCTCCTCTTGAGGTGCTTGTGGTAAGGTGGTATTCCTCTGGAGACGAATCCAGGGACTAACCTCCCTTTTCGAGTTGATTTTTGGTCCACAGAGTTCTTTCGTGTTGCTACAGTGACCTCAGGATCCCTCTATCCTTGAAACAGTGTTCTTGGGGTTTCTCTGGAGTGTCATCAAGGAAATCAAGGCTCCTTTCATGTGTGATGTGCAAGACGGAATTGCTCTGCACGCAGTACAGGGGAATCGGGCCTCATCTCGCATCGAGGGGGAAGTCTCATGGTTTTTCTCGAGTTGCGGCGGGAACCTGGGGTATATTCTCGAGTTACGACGGGGATGGCCCTTCCACCCACGTGTTTGTTCAGCCACGTCAGGACTCCTGCCTAGTTGCGAGGGACAACTCTGGATTCTCCTCGAGGCTTGGCAGGGCAATTGGAACGCCACTCCAGCTGAGGCGGGAGACCAAGGGTCCCTTTCCACGTGCCACAAGAATCCTGGGACTCCTATCAAGTTTCACGAGGAGTCAGGCATCCTCTCCTTTGGAGGCACTGATCTCCGCGTACCTCTGGAGTTTTCAAAGGATGTGAGGCCTCCGGTCGCGATGAGGTGGGGAACTAGGTCTTTCTCTGTGGTCTCCACAGGGGATTCAGACATCCTTTCTTCTTGGGAGATGCAAGACGAGCCTGCATTCAAGTCACTGCAGGGATATCCGGCCTTATTTCGAGTCAGGGCATCGCGGTGTCCATTCCACTTGAGGCCGCAAACTCAGGATCCCTCTCACATACCTAGAGCTGAGAGAAGCCTCCTCTTGAGGTGCTTGTGGTAAGGTGGTATTCCTCTGGAGTCGAAGCCAGGGACTAACCTCTCATCTCGTGTTGATTCTTGGTCCACGGAGCTCTTTCGTGTTGCTACAGTGACCTCAGGATCCCTCTAGCCTTGAAACAGTGTTCTTGGGGTTTCTCTGGAGTGCCATCAAGGAAATCAAGGCTCCTTTCATGTGTGATGTGCAACACGGAATTGCTCTGCACGCAGTGCAGGGGAATCGGGCCTCATCTCGCGGTGAGGGGGAAGTCTGATGGTTTTTCTCGAGTTGCGGCGGGAACCTGGGGTATATTCTCGAGTTACGACGGGGATGGCCCTTCCACCCACGTGTTTGTTCAGCCACGTCAGGACTCTTGCCTAATTGCGAGTCACAACTCGGGATTCTCCTCGAGGCTTGGCAAGGCAATTGGGACGCCTCTCCAGCTGAAGCGGGAGACCAAGGGTCCCTTTCCACGTGCCACAGGAATCCTGGGACTCCTATCAAGTTTCACGAGGAGTCAGGCATCGTCTCCTTTGGAGGCACTGATCTCCGCGTACCTCTGGAGTTTTCAAAGGATGTGAGGCCTCCGGTCGCGATGAGGTGGGGAACTAGGTCTTTCTCTGTGGTCTCCACAGGGGATTCAGACATCCTTTCATCTTGGGAGATGCAAGACGAGCCTGCATTCAAGTCACTGCAGGGATATCCAGCCTTATTTCGCGTCAGGGCATCGCGGTGTCCACTCCACTTGAGGCCGCAAATTCAGGGTCCCTCTCACATACCTAGAGCTGAGAGAAGCCTCCTCTTGAGGTGCTTGTGATAAGGTGGTATTCCTCTGGAGTCGAAGCCAGGGACTAACCTCTCATCTCGAGTTGATTTTTGGCCCACGGAGCTCTTTCGTGTTGCTACAGTGACCTCAGGATCCCTCTAGCCTTGAAACAGTGTTCTTGGGGTTTCTCTGGAGTGCCATCAAGGAAATCAAGGCTCCTTTCATGTGTGATGTGCAACACGGAATTGCTCTGCACGCAGTGCAGGGGAATCGGGCCTCATCTCGCGGCGAGGGGGAAGTCTCATGGTTTTTCTCGAGTTGCGGCGGGAACCTGGGGTATATTCTCGAGTTACGACGGGGATGGCCCTTCCACCCACGTGTTTCTTCAGCGACGTCAGGACTCCTGCCTAGTTGCGAGGGACAACTCGGGATTCTCCTCGAGGCTTGGCAGGGCAATTGGGACGCCTCTCCAGCTGAGGCGGGAGACCAAGGGTCCCTTTCCACGTGCCACAGGAATCCAGGGACTCCTATCAAGTTTCACGAGGAGTCAGGCATCGTCTCCTTTGGAGGCACTGATCTCCGCGTACCTCTGGAGTTTTCAAAGGATGTGAGGCCTCCGGTCGCGATGAGGTGGGGAACTAGGTCTTTCTCTGTGGTCTCCACAGGGGATTCAGACATCCTTTCATCTTGGGAGATGCAAGACGAGCCTGCATTCAAGTCACTGCAGGGATATCCAGCCTTATTTCGCGTCAGGGTATCGCGGTGTCCATTCCACTTGAGGCCGCAAACTCAGGGTCCCTCTCACATACCTAGAGCTGAGAGAAGCCTCCTCTTGAGGTGTTTGTGATAAGGTGGTATTCCTCTGGAGTCGAAGCCAGGGACTAACCTCTCATCTCGAGTTGATTTTTGGCCCACGGAGCTCTTTCGTGTTGCTACAGTGACCTCAGGATCCCTCTAGCCTTGAAACAGTGTTCTTGGGGTTTCTCTGGAGTGCCATCAAGGAAATCAAGGCTCCTTTCATGTGTGATGTGCAACACGGAATTGCTCTGCACGCAGTGCAGGGGAATCGGGCCTCATCTCGCGGCGAGGGGGAAGTCTCATGGTTTTTCTCGAGTTGCGGCGGGAACCTGGGGTATATTCTCGAGTTACGACGGGGATGGCCCTTCCACCCACGTGTTTCTTCAGCGACGTCAGGACTCCTGCCTAGTTGCGAGGGACAACTCTGGATTCTCCTCGAGGCTTGGCAGGGCAATTGGGACGCCTCTCCAGCTGAGGCGGGAGACCAAGTGTCCCTTTCCAAGTGCCACAGGAATCCTGGGACTCCTATCAAGTTTCACGAGGAGTCAGGCATCGTCTCCTTTGGAGGCACTGATCTCCGCGTACCTCTGGAGTTTTCAAAGGATGTGAGGCCTCCGGTCGCGATGAGGTGGGGAACTAGGTCTTTCTCTGTGGTCTCCAGAGGGGATTCAGACATCCTTTCATCTTGGGAGATGCAAGACGAGCCTGCATTCAAGTCACTGCAGGGATATCCGGCCTTATTTCGAGTCAGGGCATGGCGGTGTCCATTCCACTTGAGGCCGCAAACTCAGGGTCCCTCTCACATACCTAGAGCTGAGAGAAGCCTCCTCTTGAGGTGCTTGTGGTAAGGTGGTATTCCTCAGGAGTCGAAGCCAGGGACTAACCTCTCTTCTCGTGTTGTTTCTCGGTCCACGGAGCTCTTTCGTGATGCTACAGTGACCTCAGGATCCCTCTATCCTTGAAACAGTGTTCTTGGGGTTTCTCTGGAGTGCCATCAAGGAAATCAAGGCTCCTTTCATGTGTGATGTGCAACACGGAATTGCTCTGCACGCAGTGCAGGGGAATCGGGCCTCATCTCGCATCAAGGGGGAAGTCTCCTGGTTTTTCTCGAGTTGCGGCGGGAACCTGGGGTATATTCTCGAGTTACGTCGGGGATGGCCCTTCCACACACGTGTGTGTTCACCCATGTCTGGACTCCTGCCTAGTTGCGAGGGACAACTCGGGATTCTCCTCGAGGCTTTGCAGGGCAATTGGGACGCCTCTCCAGCTGAGACGGGAGACCAAGGGTCCCTTTCCACGTGCCACAGGAATCCTGGGTCTCCTATCAAGTTTCACGAGGAGTCAGGCATCGTCTCCTTTGGAGGCACTGATCTCCGCATACCTCTGGAGCTTTCAAAGGATTTGAGGCCTTCTGTTGCGATGAGGTGGGGAACTAGGTCTTTCTCTGTGGTCTCCACAGGGGATTCAGACACCCTTTCATCTTGGGAGATGCAAGACGAGCCTGCATTCAAGTCACTGCAGGGATATCCAGCCTTATTTCGCGTCAGGGCATCGCGGTGTCCACTCCACTTGAGGCCGCAAACTCAGGGTCCCTCTCACATACCTAGAGCTGAGAGAAGCCTCCTCTTGAGGTGCTTGTGATAAGGTGGTATTCCTCTGGAGTCGAAGCCAGGGACTAACCTCTCATCTCGAGTTGATTTTTGGCCCACGGAGCTCTTTCGTGTTGCTACAGTGACCTCAGGATCCCTCTAGCCTTGAAACAGTGTTCTTGGGGTTTCTCTGGAGTGCCATGAAGGAAATCAAGGCTCCTTTCATGTGTGATGTGCAACACAGAATTTCTCTGCACGCAGTGCAGGGGAATCGGGCCTCATCTCGCGGCGAGGGGGAAGTCTCATGGTTTTTCTCGAGTTGCGGCGGGAACCTGGGGTATATTCTCGAGTTACGACGGGGATGGCCCTTCCACCCACGTGTTTCTTCAGCGACGTCAGGACTCCTGCCTAGTTGCGAGGGACAACTCTGGATTCTCCTCGAGGCTTGGCAGGGCAATTGGGACGCCTCTCCCGCTGAGGCGGGAGACCAAGTGTCCCTTTCCAAGTGCCACAGGAATCCTGGGACTCCTATCAAGTTTCACGAGGAGTCAGGCATCGTCTCCTTTGGAGGCACTGATCTCCGCGTACCTCTGGAGTTTTCAAAGGATGTGAGGCCTCCGGTCGCGATGAGGTGGGGAACTAGGTCTTTCTCTGTGGTCTCCTGAGGGGATTCAGACATCCTTTCTTCTTGGGAGATGCAAGACGAGCCTGCATTCAAGTCACTGCAGGGATATCCGGCCTTATTTCGAGTCAGGGCATGGCGGTGTCCATTCCACTTGAGGCCGCAAACTCAGGGTCCCTCTCACATACCTAGAGCTGAGAGAAGCCTCCTCTTGAGGTGCTTGTGGTAAGGTGGTATTCCTCAGGAGTCGAAGCCAGGGACTAACCTCTCATCTCGTGTTGTTTCTTGGTCCACGGAGCTCTTTCGTGTTGCTACAGTGACCTCAGGATCCCTCTATCCTTGAAACAGTGTTCTTGGGGTTTCTCTGGAGTGCCATCAAGGAAATCAAGGCTCCTTTCATGTGTGATGTGCAACACGGAATTGCTCTGCACGCAGTGCAGGGGAATCGGGCCTCATCTCGCGGCGAGGGGGAAGTCTCATGGTTTTTCTCGAGTTGCGGCGGGAACCTGGGGTATATTCTCGAGTTACGACGAGGATGGCCCTTCCACACACGTGTGTGTTCACCCATGTCTGGACTCCTGCCTAGTTGCGAGGGACAACTCAGGATTCTCCTCGAGGCTTTGCAGGGCAATTGGGACGCCTCTCCAGCTGAGACGGGAGACCAAGGGTCCCTTTCCACGTGCCACAGGAATCCTGGGTCTCCTATCAAGTTTCACGAGGAGTCAGGCATCGTCTCCTTTGGAGGCACTGATCTCCGCATACCTCTGGAGTTTTCAAAGGATTTGAGGCCTCCTGTCGCGATGAGGTGGGGAACTAGGTCTTTCTCTGTGGTCTCCACAGGGGATTCAGACACCCTTTCGTCTTGGGAGATGCAAGACGAGCCTGCATTCCAGTCACTGAAGGGATATCCGGCCTTATTTCGAGTCAGGGCATCGCGGTGTCCATTCCACTTGAGGCCGCAAACTCAGGGTCCCTCTCACATACCTAGAGCTGAGAGAAGCCTCCTCTTGAGGTGCTTGTGGTAAGGTGGTATTCCTCTGGAGTCGAAGCCAGGGACTAACCTCTCATCTCGAGTTGATTTTTGGTCCACGGAGCTCTTTCGTGTTGCTACAGTGACCTCAGGATCCCTCTAGCCTTGAAACAGTGTTCTTGGGGTTTCTCTGGAGTGCCATGAAGGAAATCAAGGCTCCTTTCATGTGTGATGTGCAACACAGAATTGCTCTGAACGCAGTGCAGGGGAATCGGGCCTCATCTCGCGGCGAGGGGGAAGTCTCATGGTTTTTCTCGAGTTGCGGCGGGAACCTGGGGTATATTCTCGAGTTACGACGGGGATGGCCCTTCCACACACGTGTGTGTTAAGCCACGTCAGGACTCTTGGCTAGTTGCGAGACACAACTCGATATTCTCCTCGAGGCTTGGCAAGGCAATTGGGACGCCTCTCCAGCTGAGGCGGGAGACCAAGGGTCCCTTTCCACGTGCCACAGGAATCCAGGGACTCCTATCAAGTTTCACGATGAGTCAGGCATCGTCTCCTTTGGAGGCACTGATCTCCGCGTACCTCTGGAGTTTTCAAAGTATGTGAGGCCTCCTGTCGCGATGAGGTGGGGAACTAGGTCTTTCTCTGTGGTCTCCACAGGGGATTCAGACATCCTTTCATCTTGGGAGATGCAAGACGAGCCTGCATTCAAGTCACTGCAGGGATATCCAGCCTTATTTCGCGTCAGGGCATCGCGGTGTCCACTCCACTTGAGGCCGCAAACTCAGGGTCCCTCTCACATACCTAGAGCTGAGAGAAGCCTCTTCTTGAGGTGCTTGTGATAAGGTGGTATTCCTCTGGAGTCGAAGCCAGGGACTAACCTCTCATCTCGAGTTGATTTTTGGCCCACGGAGCTCTTTCGTGTTGCTACAGTGACCTCAGGATCCCTCTAGCCTTGAAACAGTGTTCTTGGGGTTTCTCTGGAGTGCCATCAAGGAAATCAAGGCTCCTTTCATGTGTGATGTGCAACACGGAATTGCTCTGCACGCAGTGTAGGGGAATCGGGCCTCATCTCACGGCGAGGGGCAAGTCTCATGGTTTTTCTCGAGTTGCGGCGGGAACCTGGGGTATATTCTCGAGTTACGACGGGGATGGCCCTTCCACCCACGTGTTTCTTCAGCGACGTCAGGACTCCTGCCTAGTTGCGAGGGACAACTCTGGATTCTCCTCGAGGCTTGGCAGGGCAATTGGGACGCCTCTCCAGGTGAGGCGGGAGACCAAGTGTCCCTTTCCAAGTGCCACAGGAATCCTGGGACTCCTATCAAGTTTCACGAGGAGTCAGGCATCGTCTCCTTTGGAGGCACTGATCTCCGCGTACCTCTGGAGTTTTCAAAGGATGTGAGGCTATCGGTCGCGATGAGGTGGGGAACTAAGTCTTTCTCTGTGCTTTCCACAGGGGATTCAGACATCCTTTCGTCCTGGGAGATGCAAGACGAGCCTGCATTGAAGTCACTGCAGGGATATCCGGCCTTATTTCGAATCAGGGCATCGCGGTGTCCATTCCACTTGAGGCCGCAAACTCAGGGTCCCTCTCACATACCTAGAGCTGAGAGAAGCCTCCTCTTTAGGTGCTTGTGGTAAGGTGGTATTCCTCTGGAGACGAATCCAGGGACTAACCTCTCTTTTCGAGTTGATTTTTGGTCCACAGAGTTCTTTCGTGTTGCTACAGTGACCTCAGGATCCCTCTAGCCTTGAAACAGTGTTCTTGGGGTTTCTCTGGAGTGTCATGAAGGAAATCAAGGCTCCTTTCATGTGTGATGTGCAAGACGGAATTGCTCTGCACGCAGTACAGGGGAATCGGGCCTCATCTCGCATCGAGGGGGAAGTCTCATGGTTTTTCTCGAGTTGCGGCGGGAACCTGGGGTATATTCTCGAGTTACGACGGGGATGGCCCTTCCACCCACGTGTTTGTTCAGCCACGTCAGGACTCCTGCCTAGTTGCGAGGGACAACTCGGGATTCTCCTCGAGGCTTGGCAGGGCAATTGGAACGCCTCTCCAGCTGAGGCGGGAGACCAAGGGGCCCTTTCCACGTGCCACAAGAATCCTGGGACTCCTATCAAGTTTCACGAGGAGTCAGGCATCGTCTCCTTTGGAGGCACTGATCTCCGCGTACCTCTGGAGTTTTCAAAGGATGTGAGGCCTCCTGTCGCGATGAGGTGGGGAACTAGGTCTTTCTCTGTGGTCTCCACAGGGGATTCAGACATCCTTTCTTCTTGGGAGATGCAAGACGAGCCTGCATTCAAGTCACTGCAGGGATATCCGGCCTGATTTCGAGTCAGGGCATCGCGGTGTCCATTCCACTTGAGGACGCAAACTCAGGATCCCTCTCACATACCTAGAGCTGAGAGAAGCCTCCTCTTGAGGTGCTTGTGGTAAGGTGGTATTCCTCAGGAGTCGAAGCCAGGGACTAACCTCTCATCTCTTGTTGTTTCTTGGTCCATGGAGCTCTTTCGTGTTGCTACAGTGACCTCAGGATCCCTCTATCCTTGAAACAGTGTTCTTGGGGTTTCTCTGGAGTGCCATCAAGGAAATCAAGGCTCCTTTCATGTGTGATGTGCAACACGGAATTGCTCTGCACGCAGTGCAGGGGAATCGGGCCTCATCTCGCGGCGAGGGGGAAGTCTCATGGTTTTTCTCGAGTTGCGGCGGGAACCTGGGGTATATTCTCGAGTTACGACGGGGATGGCCCTTCCACACACGTGTGTGTTCACCCATGTCTGGACTCTTGCCTAGTTGCGAGGGACAACTCGGGATTGTCCTCGAGGCTTTGCAGGGCAATTGGGACGCCTCTCCAGCTGAGACGGGAGACCAAGGGTCCCTTTCCACGTGCCACAGGAATCCTGGGTCTCCTATCAAGTTTCACGAGGAGTCAGGCATCGTCTCCTTTGGAGGCACTGATCTCCGCATACCTCTGGAGTTTTCAAAGGATTTGAGGCCTCCTGTCGCGATGAGGTGGGGAACTAGGTCTTTCTCTGTGGTCTCCACAGGGGATTCAGACACCCTTTCGTCTTGGGAGATGCAAGACGAGCCTGCATTCCAGTCACTGAAGGGATATCCGGCCTTATTTCGAGTCAGGGCATCGCGGTGTCCATTCCACTTGAGGCCGCAAACTCAGGGTCCCTCTCACATACCTAGAGCTGAGAGAAGCCTCCTCTTGAGGTGCTTGTGGTAAGGTGGTATTCCTCTGGAGTCGAAGCCAGGGACTAACCTCTCATCTCGAGTTGATTTTTGGTCCACGGAGCTCTTTCGTGTTGCTACAGTGACCTCAGGATCCCTCTAGCCTTGAAACAGTGTTCTTGGGGTTTCTCTGGAGTGCCATGAAGGAAATCAAGGCTCCTTTCATGTGTGATGTGCAACACAGAATTGCTCTGCACACAGTGCAGGGGAATCGGGCCTCATCTCGCGGCGAGGGGGAAGTCTCATGGTTTTTCTCGAGTTGCGGCGGGAACCTGGGGTATATTCTCGAGTTACGACGGGGATGGCCCTTCCACACACGTGTTTGTTCAGCCACGTCAGGACTCTTGCCTAGTTCCGAGACACAACTCGGGATTCTCCTCGAGGCTTGGCAAGGCAATTGGGACGCCTCTCCAGCTGAGGCGGGAGACCAAGGGTCCCTTTCCACGTGCCACAGGAATCCTGGGACTCCTATCAAGTTTCACGAGGAGTCAGGCATCGTCTCCTTTGGAGGCACTGATCTCCGCGTACCTCTGGAGTTTTCAAAGGATGTGAGGCCTCCGGTCGCGATGAGGTGGGGAACTAGGTCTTTCTCTGTGGTCTCCACAGGGGATTCAGACATCCTTTCATCTTGGGAGATGCAAGACGAGCCTGCATTCAAGTCACTGCAGGGATATCCAGCCTTATTTCGCGTCAGGGCATCGCGGTGTCCATTCCACTTGAGGCCGCAAACTCAGGGTCCCTCTCACATACCTAGAGCTGAGAGAAGCCTCCTCTTGAGGTGCTTGTGGTAAGGTGGTATTCCTCTGGAGTCGAAGCCTGGGACTAACCTCTCATCTCGAGTTGATTTTTGGCCCACGGAGCTCTTTCGTGTTGCTACAGTGACCTCAGGATCCCTCTAGCCTTGAAACAGTGTTCTTGGGGTTTCTCTGGAGTGCCATCAAGGAAATCAAGGCTCCTTTCATGTGTGATGTGCAACACGGAATTGCTCTGCACGCAGTGCAGGGGAATCGGGCCTCATCTCGCGGCGAGGGGGAAGTCTCATGGTTTTTCTCGAGTTGCAGCGGGAACCTGGGGTATATTCTCGAGTTACGACGGGGATGGCCCTTCCACCCACGTGTTTCTTCAGCGACGTCAGGACTCCTGCCTAGTTGCGAGGGACAACTCTGGATTCTCCTCGATGCTTGGCAGGGCAATTGGGACGCCTCTCCAGCTGAGGCGGGAGACCAAGTGTCCCTTTCCAAGTGCCACAGGAATCCTGGGACTCCTATCAAGTTTCACGAGGAGTCAGGCATCGTCTCCTTTGGAGGCACTGATCTCCGCGTACCTCTGGAGATTTCAAAGGATGTGAGGCTATCGGTCGCGATGAGGTGGGGAACTAAGTCTTTCTCTGTGCTTTCCACAGGGGATTCAGACATCCTTTCGTCCTGGGAGATGCAAGACGAGCCTGCATTGAAGTCACTGCAGGGATATCCGGCCTTATTTCGAGTCAGGGCATCGCGGTGTCCATTCCACTTGAGGCCGCAAACTCAGGGTCCCTCTCACATACCTAGAGCTGAGAGAAGCCTCCTCTTGAGGTGCTTGTGGTAAGGTGGTATTCCTCTGGAGAAGAATCCAGGGACTAACCTCTCTTTTCGAGTTGATTTTTGGTCCACAGAGTTCTTTCGTGTTGCTACAGTGACCTCAGGATCCCTCTAGCCTTGAAACAGTGTTCTTGGGGTTTCTCTGGAGTGCCATCAAGGAAATCAAGGCTCCTTTCATTTGTGATGTGCAAGACGAAATTGCTCTGCACGGAGTACAGGGGAATCGGGCCTCATCTCGCATCGAGGGGGAAGTCTCATGGTTTTTCTCGAGTTGCGGCGGGAACCTGGGGTATATTCTCGAGTTACGATGGGGATGGCCCTTCCACCCACGTGTTTGTTCAGCCACGTCAGGACTCCTGCCTAGTTGCGAGGGACAACTCGGGATTCTCCTCGAGGCTTGGCAGGGCAATTGGAACGCCTCTCCAGCTGAGGCGGGAGACCAAGGGTCCCTTTCCACGTGCCACAAGAATCCTGAGACTCCTATCAAGTTTCACGAGGAGTCAGGCATCGTCTCCTTTGGAGGCACTGATCTCCGCGTACCTCTGGAGTTTTCAAAGGATGTGAGGCCTCCGGTCGCCATGAGGTGGGGAACTAGGTGATTCTCTGTGGTCTCCACAGGGGATTCAGACATCCTTTCTTCTTGGGAGATGCAAGACGAGCCAGCATTCAAGTCACTGCAGGGATATCCGGCCTTATTTCGAGTCAGAGCATTGCGGTGTCCATTCCACTTGAGGCCGCAAACTCAGGATCCCTCTGACATACCTAGAGCTGAGAGAAGCCTCCTCTTGAGGTGCTTGTGGTAAGGTGGTATACCTCAGGAGTCGAAGCCAGGTACTAACCTCTCATTTCGTGTTGATTCTTGGTCCACGGAGCACTTTCGTGTTGCTACAGTGACCTCAGGATCCCTCTAGCCTTGAAACAGTGTTCTTGGGGTTTCTCTGGAGTGCTATCAAGGAAATCAAGGCTCCTTTCATGTGTGATGTGCAACACGGAATTGCTCTGCACGCAGTGCAGGGGAATCGGGCCTCATCTCGCGGCGAGGGGGAAGTCTCATGGTTTTTCTCGAGTTGCGGCGGGAACCTGGGGTATATTCTCGAGTTACGACGGGGATGGCCCTTCCACACACGTGTGTGTTCAGCCACGTCAGGACTCCTGCCTAGTTGCGAGGGACAACTCGGGATTCTCCTCGAGGCTTGGCAGGGCAATTGGGACGCCTCTCCAGCTGAGACGGGAGACCAAGGGTCCCTTTCCACGTGCCACAGGAATCCTGGGTCTCCTATCAAGTTTCACGAGGAGTCAGGCATCGTCTCCTTTGGAGGCACTGATCTCCGCATACCTCTGGAGTTTTCAAAGGATTTGAGGCCTCCTGTCGCGATGAGGTGGGGAACTAGGTCTTTCTCTGTGGTCTCCACAGGGGATTCAGACCCCCTTTCGTCTTGGGAGATGCAAGACGAGCCTGCATTCCAGTCACTGCAGGGATATCCAGCCTTATTTCGAGTCAGGGCATTGCGGTGTCCATTCCACTTGAGGCCGCAAACTCAGGGTCCCTCTCACATACCTAGAGCTGAGAGAAGCCTCCTCTTGAGGTGCTTGTGGTAAGGTGGTATTCCTCTGGAGTCGAAGCCAGGGACTAACCTCTCATCTCGAGTTGATTTTTGGTCCACGGAGCTCTTTCGTGTTGCTACAGTGACCTCAGGATGCCACTAGCTTTGAAACAGTGTTCTTGGGGATTCTCTGGAGTGCCATGAAGGAAATCAAGGCTCCTTTCATGTGTGATGTGCAACACAGAATTGCTCTGCACGCAGTGCAGGGGAATCGGGCCTCATCTCGCTGCGAGGGGGAAGTCTCATGGTTTTTCTCGAGTTGCGGCGGGAACCTGGGGTATATTCTCGAGTTACGACGGGGATGGCCCTTCCACACACGTGTTTGTTCAGCCACGTCAGGACACTTGCCTAGTTCCGAGACACAACTCGGGATTCTCCTCGAGGCTTGGCAAGGCAATTGGGACGCCTCTCCAGCTGAGGCGGGAGACCAAGGGTCCCTTTCCACGTGCCACAGGAATCCTGGGACTCCTATCAAGTTTCACGAGGAGTCAGGCATCGTCTCCTTTGGAGGCACTGATCTCCGCGTACCTCTGGAGTTTTCAAATGATGTGAGGCCTCCGGTCGCGATGAGGTGGGGAACTAGGTCTTTCTCTGTGGTCTCCACAGGGGATTCAGACATCCTTTCATCTTGGGAGATGCAAGACGAGCCTGCATTCAAGTCACTGCAGGGATATCCAGCCTTATTTCGAGTCAGGGCATCGCGGTGTCCATTCCACTTGAGGCCGCAAACTCAGGGTCCCTCTCACATACCTAGAGCTGAGAGAAGCCTCCTCTTGAGGTGCTTGTGGTAAGGTGGTATTCCTCTGGAGTCGAAGCCAGGGACTAACCTCTCATCTCGAGTTGATTTTTGGCCCACGGAGCTCTTTCGTGTTGCTACAGTGACCTCAGGATCCTTCTAGCCTTGAAACAGTGTTCTTGGGGTTTCTCTGGAGTGCCATCAAGGAAATCAAGGCTCCTTTCATGTGTGATATGCAACACGGAATTGCTCTGCACGCAGTGCAGGGGAATCGGGCCTCATCTCGTGGTGAGGGGGAAGTCTCATGGTTTTTCTCGAGTTGCGGCGGGAACCTGGGGTATATTCTCGAGCTACGACGGGGATGGCCCTTCCACCCACGTGTTTCTTCAGCGACGTCAGGACTCCTGCCTAGTTGCGAGGGACAACTCTGGATTCTCCTCGAGGCTTGGCAGGGCAATTGGGACGCCTCTCCAGCTGAGGCGGTAGACCAAGGGTCCCTTTCCAAGTGCCACAGGAATCCTGGGACTCCTATCAAATTTCACGAGGAGTCAGGCATCGTCTCCTTTGGAGGCACTGATCTCCGCGTACCTCTGGAGTTTTCAAAGGATGTGAGGCTATCGGTCGCGATGAGGTGGGGAACTAAGTCTTTCTCTGTGCTTTCCACAGGGGATTCAGACAACCTTTCGTCCTGGGAGATGCAAGACGAGCCTGCATTGAAGTCACTGCAGGGATATCCGGCCTTACTTCGAATCAGGGCATCGCGGTGTCCATTCCACTTGAGGCCGCAAACTCAGGGTCCCTCTCACATACCTAGAGCTGAGAGAAGCCTCCTCTGGAGGTGCTTGTGGTAAGGTGGTATTCCTCTGGAGAAGAATCCAGGGACTAACCTCTCTTTTCGAGTTGATTTTTGGTCCACAGAGTTCTTTCGTGTTGCTACAGTGACCTCAGGATCCCTCTAGCCTTGAAACAGTGTTCTTGGGGTTTCTCTGGAGTGCCATCAAGGAAATCAAGGCTCCTTTCATGTGTGATGTGCAAGACGGAATTGCTCTGCACGCAGTACAGGGGAATCGGGCCTCATCTCGCATCGAGGGGGAAGTCTCATGGTTTTTCTCGAGTTGCGGCGGGAACCTGGGGTATATTCTCGAGTTACGACGGGGATGGCCCTTCCACCCACGTGTTTGTTCAGCCACGTCAGGACTCCTGCCTAGTTGCGAGGGACAACTCGGGATTCTCCTCGAGGCTTGGCAGGGCAATTGGGACGCCTCTCCAGCTGAGGCGGGAGACCAAGTGTCCCTTTCCAAGTGCCACAGGAATCCTGGGACTCCTATCAAGTTTCACGAGGAGTCAGGCGTCGTCTCCTTTGGAGGCACTGATCTCCGCGTACCTCTGGAGTTTTCAAAGGATGTGAGGCCTCCGGTCGCGATGAGGTGGGGAACTAAGTCTTTCTCTGTGCTTTCCACAGGGGATTCAGACATCCTTTCGTCCTGGGAGATGCAAGACGAGCCTGCATTGAAGTCACTGCAGGGATATCCGGCCTTATTTCGAGTCAGGGCATCGCGGTGTCCATTCCACTTGAGGCCGCAAACTCAGGGTCCCTCTCACATACCTAGAGCTGAGAGAAGCCTCCTCTTGAGGTGCTTGTGGTAAGGTGGTATTCCTCTGGAGACGAATCCAGGGACTAACCTCTCTTTTCGAGTTGATTTTTGGTCCACAGAGTTCTTTCGTGTTGCTACAGTGACCTCAGGATCCCTCTATCCTTGAAACAGTGTTCTTGGGGTTTCTCTGGAGTGCCATCAAGGAAATCAAGGCTCCTTTCATGTGTGATGTGCAAGACGGAATTGCTCTGCACGCAGTACAGGGGAATCGGGCCTCATCTCGCATCGAGGGGGAAGTCTCATGGTTTTTCTCGAGTTGCGGCGGGAACCTGGGGTATATTCTCGAGTTACGACGGGGATGGCCCTTCCACCCACGTGTTTGTTCAGCCACGTCAGGACTCCTGCCTAGTTGCGAGGGACAACTCGGGATTCTCCTCGAGGCTTGGCAGGGCAATTGGAACGCCTCTCCAGCTGAGGCGGGAGACCAAGGGTCCCTTTCCACGTGCCACAGGAATCCTGGGACTCCTATCAAGTTTCACGAGGAGTCAGGCATCGTCTCCTTTGGAGGCACTGATCTCCACGTATCTCTGGAGTTTTCAAAGGATGTGAGGCTATCGGTCGCGATGAGGTTGGGAACTAAATCTTTCTCTGTGCTTTCCACAGGGGATTCAGACATCCTTTCGTCCTGGGAGATGCAAGACGAGCCTGCATTGAAGTCACTGCAGGGATATCCGGCCTTATTTCGAGTCAGGGCATCGCGGTGTCCATTCCACTTGAGGCCGCAAACTCAGGGTCCCTCTCACATACCTAGAGCTGAGAGAAGCCTCCTCTTGAGGTGCTTGTGGTAAGGTGGTATTCCTCTGGAGACGAATCCAGGGACTAACCTCTCTTTTCGAGTTGATTTTTGGTCCACAGAGTTCTTTCGTGTTGCTACAGTGACCTCAGGATCCCTCTATCCTTGAAACAGTGTTCTTGGGGTTTCTCTGGAGTGCCATCAAGGAAATCAAGGCTCCTTTCATGTGTGATGTGCAAGACGGAATTGCTCTGCACGCAGTACAGGGGAATCGGGCCTCATCTCGCATCGAGGGGGAAGTCTCATGGTTTTTCTCGAGTTGCAGCGGGAACATGGGGTATATTCTCGAGTTACGACGGGGATGGCCCTTCCACCCACGTGTTTGTTCAGCCACGTCAGGACTCCTGCCTAGTTGCGAGGGACAACTCGGGATTCTCCTCGAGGCTTGGCAGGGAAATTGGAACGCCTCTCCAGCTGAGGCGGGAGACCAAGGGTCCCTTTCCACGTGCCACAAGAATCCTGGGACTCCTATCAAGTTTCACGAGGAGTCAGGCATCGTCTCCTTTGGAGGCACTGATCTCCGCGTACCTCTGGAGTTTTCAAAGGATATGAGGGCTGCGGTCGCGATGAGGTGGAGAACTAGGTGTTTCTCTGTGGTCTCCACAGGGGATTCAGACATCCTTTCCTCTTGGAGATGCAAGACGAGCCTGCATTCAAGTCACTGCAGGGATATCCGGCCTTATTTCGAGTCAGGGCATTGCGGTGTCCATTCCACTTGAGGCCGCAAACTCAGGATCCCTCTCACATACCTAGAGCTGAGAGAAGCCTTCTCTTGAGGTGCTTGTGGTAAGGTGGTATTCCTCAGGGGTCGAAGCCAGGGACTATCCTCTCATCTCGTGTTGATTCTTGGTCCACGGAGCTCTTTCGTGTTGCTACAGTGACCTCAGGATCCCTCTAGCCTTGAAACAGTGTTCTTGGGGTTTCTCTGGAGTGCCATCAAGGAAATCAAGGCTCCTTTCATGTGTGATGTGCAACACGGAATTGCTCTGCACGCAGTGCAGGGGAATCGGGCCTCATCTCGCGGCGAGGGGGAAGTCTCATGGTTTTTCTCGAGTTGCAGCGGGAACCTGGGGTATATTCTCGAGTTACGACGGGGATGGCCCTTCCACACACGTGTGTGTTCAGCCATGTCAGGACTCCTGCCTAGTTGCGAGGGACAACTCGGGATTCTCCTCGAGGCTTTGCAGGGCAATTGGGACGCCTCTCCAGCTGAGGCGGGACACCAAGGGTCCCTTTCCACGTGCCACAGGAATCCTGGGTCTCCTATCAAGTTTCACGAGGAGTCAGGCATCGTCTCCTTTGGAGGCACTGATCTCCGCATACCTCTGGAATTTTCAAAGGATTTGAGGCCTCCTGTCGCGATGAGGTGGAGAACTAGGTCTTTCTCTGTGGTCTCCACAGGGGATTCAGACACCCTTTCGTCTTGGGAGATGCAAGACGAGCCTGCATTCCAGTCACTGCAGGGATATCCGGCCTTATTTCGAGTCAGGGCATCGTGGTGTCCATTCCACTTGAGTCCGCAAACTCAGGGTCCCTCTCACATACCTAGAGCTGAGAGAAGCCTCCTCTTGAGGTGCTTGTGGTAAGGTGGTATTCCTCTGGAGTCGAAGCCAGGGACTAACCTCTCATCTCGAGTTGATTTTTGGTCCACGGAGCTCTTTCGTGTTGCTACAGTGACCTCAGGATCCCTCTAGCCTTGAAACAGTGTTCTTGGGGTTTCTCTGGAGTGCCATGAAGGAAATCAAGGCTCCTTTCATGTGTGATGTGCAACACAGAATTGCTCTGCACGCAGTGCAGGGGAATCGGGCCTCATCTCGCGGCGAGGGGGAAGTCTCATGGTTTTTCTCGAGTTACGGCGGGAATCTGGGGTATATTCTCGAGTTACAACGGGGATGGCCCTTCCACACACGTGTTTGTTCAGCCACGTCAGGACTCCTGCCTAGTTGCGAGACACAACTCGGGACTCTCCTCGAGGCTTGGCAAGGCAATTGGGACGCCTCTCCAGCTGAGGCGGGAGACCAAGGGTCCCTTTCCTTGTGCCACAGGAATACTGGGACTCCTATCAAGTTTCACGAGGAGTCAGGCATCGTCTCCTTTGGAGGCACTGATCTCCGCGTACCTCTGGAGTTTTCAAAGTATGTGAGGCCTCCTGTCGCGATGAGGTGGGGAACTAGGTCTTTCTCTGTGGTCTCCACAGGGGATTCAGACATCCTTTCCTCTTGGGAGATGCAAGACGAGCCTGCATTCAAGTCACTGCAGGGATATCCAGCCTTATTTCGCGTCAGGGCATCGCGGTGTCCACTCCACTTGAGGCCGCAAACTCAGGGTCCCTCTCACATACCTAGAGCTGAGAGAAGCCTCTTCTTGAGGTGCTTGTGATAAGGTGGTATTCCTCTGGAGTCGAAGCCAGGGACTAACCTCTCATCTCGAGTTGATTTTTGGCCCACGGAGCTCTTTCGTGTTGCTACAGTGACCTCAGGATCCCTCTAGCCTTGAAACAGTGTTCTTGGGGTTTCTCTGGAGTGCCATCAAGGAAATCAAGGCTCCTTTCATGTGTGATGTGCAACACGGAATTGCTCTGCACGCAGTGTAGGGGAATCGGGCCTCATCTCACGGCGAGGGGCAAGTCTCATGGTTTTTCTCGAGTTGCGGCGGGAACCTGGGGTATATTCTCGAGTTACGACGGGGATGGCCCTTCCACCCACGTGTTTCTTCAGCGACGTCAGGACTCCTGCCTAGTTGCGAGGGACAACTCTGGATTCTCCTCGAGGCTTGGCAGGGCAATTGGGACGCCTCTCCAGGTGAGGCGGGAGACCAAGTGTCCCTTTCCAAGTGCCACAGGAATCCTGGGACTCCTATCAAGTTTCACGAGGAGTCAGGCATCGTCTCCTTTGGAGGCACTGATCTCCGCGTACCTCTGGAGTTTTCAAAGGATGTGAGGCTATCGGTCGCGATGAGGTGGGGAACTAAGTCTTTCTCTGTGCTTTCCACAGGGGATTCAGACATCCTTTCGTCCTGGGAGATGCAAGACGAGCCTGCATTGAAGTCACTGCAGGGATATCCGGCCTTATTTCGAATCAGGGCATCGCGGTGTCCATTCCACTTGAGGCCGCAAACTCAGGGTCCCTCTCACATACCTAGAGCTGAGAGAAGCCTCCTCTTTAGGTGCTTGTGGTAAGGTGGTATTCCTCTGGAGACGAATCCAGGGACTAACCTCTCTTTTCGAGTTGATTTTTGGTCCACAGAGTTCTTTCGTGTTGCTACAGTGACCTCAGGATCCCTCTAGCCTTGAAACAGTGTTCTTGGGGTTTCTCTGGAGTGTCATGAAGGAAATCAAGGCTCCTTTCATGTGTGATGTGCAAGACGGAATTGCTCTGCACGCAGTACAGGGGAATCGGGCCTCATCTCGCATCGAGGGGGAAGTCTCATGGTTTTTCTCGAGTTGCGGCGGGAACCTGGGGTATATTCTCGAGTTACGACGGGGATGGCCCTTCCACCCACGTGTTTGTTCAGCCACGTCAGGACTCCTGCCTAGTTGCGAGGGACAACTCGGGATTCTCCTCGAGGCTTGGCAGGGCAATTGGAACGCCTCTCCAGCTGAGGCGGGAGACCAAGGGGCCCTTTCCACGTGCCACAAGAATCCTGGGACTCCTATCAAGTTTCACGAGGAGTCAGGCATCGTCTCCTTTGGAGGCACTGATCTCCGCGTACCTCTGGAGTTTTCAAAGGATGTGAGGCCTCCTGTCGCGATGAGGTGGGGAACTAGGTCTTTCTCTGTGGTCTACAGAGGGGATTCAGACATCCTTTCTTCTTGGGAGATGCAAGACGAGCCTGCATTCAAGTCACTGCAGGGATATCCGGCCTTATTTCGAGTCAGGGCATCGCGGTGTCCATTCCACTTGAGGACGCAAACTCAGGATCCCTCTCACATACCTAGAGCTGAGAGAAGCCTCCTCTTGAGGTGCTTGTGGTAAGGTGGTATTCCTCAGGAGTCGAAGCCAGGGACTAACCTCTCATCTCTTGTTGTTTCTTGGTCCATGGAGCTCTTTCGTGTTGCTACAGTGACCTCAGGATCCCTCTATCCTTGAAACAGTGTTCTTGGGGTTTCTCTGGAGTGCCATCAAGGAAATCAAGGCTCCTTTCATGTGTGATGTGCAACACGGAATTGCTCTGCACGCAGTGCAGGGGAATCGGGCCTCATCTCGCGGCGAGGGGGAAGTCTCATGGTTTTTCTCGAGTTGCGGCGGGAACCTGGGGTATATTCTCGAGTTACGACGGGGATGGCCCTTCCACACACGTGTGTGTTCACCCATGTCTGGACTCTTGCCTAGTTGCGAGGGACAACTCGGGATTGTCCTTGAGGCTTTGCAGGGCAATTGGGACGCCTCTCCAGCTGAGACGGGAGACCAACGGTCCCTTTCCACGTGCCACAGGAATCCTGGGTCTCCTATCAAGTTTCACGAGGAGTCAGGCATCGTCTCCTTTGGAGGCACTGATCTCCGCATACCTCTGGAGTTTTCAAAGGATTTGAGGCCTCCTGTCGCGATGAGGTGGGGAACTAGGTCTTTCTCTGTGGTCTCCACAGGGGATTCAGACACCCTTTCGTCTTGGGAGATGCAAGACGAGCCTGCATTCCAGTCACTGAAGGGATATCCGGCCTTATTTCGAGTCAGGGCATCGCGGTGTCCATTCCACTTGAGGCCGCAAACTCAGGGTCCCTCTCACATACCTAGAGCTGAGAGAAGCCTCCTCTTGAGGTGCTTGTGGTAAGGTGGTATTCCTCTGGAGTCGAAGCCAGGGACTAACCTCTCATCTCGAGTTGATTTTTGGTCCACGGAGCTCTTTCGTGTTGCTACAGTGACCTCAGGATCCCTCTAGCCTTGAAACAGTGTTCTTGGGGTTTCTCTGGAGTGCCATGAAGGAAATCAAGGCTCCTTTCATGTGTGATGTGCAACACAGAATTGCTCTGCACACAGTGCAGGGGAATCGGGCCTCATCTCGCGGCGAGGGGGAAGTCTCATGGTTTTTCTCGAGTTGCGGCGGGAACCTGGGGTATATTCTCGAGTTACGACGGGGATGGCCCTTCCACACACGTGTTTGTTCAGCCACGTCAGGACTCTTGCCTAGTTCCGAGACACAACTCGGGATTCTCCTCGAGGCTTGGCAAGGCAATTGGGACGCCTCTCCAGCTGAGGCGGGAGACCAAGGGTCCCTTTCCACGTGCCACAGGAATCATGGGACTCCTATCAAGTTTCACGAGGAGTCAGGCATCGTCTCCATTGGAGGCACTGATCTCCGCGTACCTCTGGAGTTTTCAAAGGATGTGAGGCCTCCGGTCGCGATGAGGTGGGGAACTAGGTCTTTCTCTGTGGTCTCCACAGGGGATTCAGACATCCTTTCATCTTGGGAGATGCAAGACGAGCCTGCATTCAAGTCACTGCAGGGATATCCAGCCTTATTTCGCGTCAGGGCATCGCGGTGTCCATTCCACTTGAGGCCGCAAACTCAGGGTCCCTCTCACATACCTAGAGCTGAGAGAAGCCTCCTCTTGAGGTGCTTGTGGTAAGGTGGTATTCCTCTGGAGTCGAAGCCTGGGACTAACCTCTCATCTCGAGTTGATTTTTGGCCCACGGAGCTCTTTCGTGTTGCTACAGTGACCTCAGGATCCCTCTAGCCTTGAAACAGTGTTCTTGGGGTTTCTCTGGAGTGCCATCAAGGAAATCAAGGCTCCTTTCATGTGTGATGTGCAACACGGAATTGCTCTGCACGCAGTGCAGGGGAATCGGGCCTCATCTCGTGGCGAGGGGGAAGTCTCATGGTTTTTCTCGAGTTGCAGCGGGAACCTGGGGTATATTCTCGAGTTACGACGGGGATGGCCCTTCCACCCACGTGTTTCTTCAGCGACGTCAGGACTCCTGCCTAGTTGCGAGGGACAACTCTGGATTCTCCTCGATGCTTGGCAGGGCAATTGGGACGCCTCTCCAGCTGAGGCGGGAGACCAAGTGTCCCTTTCCAAGTGCCACAGGAATCCTGGGACTCCTATCAAGTTTCACGAGGAGTCAGGCATCGTCTCCTTTGGAGGCACTGATCTCCGCGTACCTCTGGAGATTTCAAAGGATGTGAGGCTATCGGTCGCGATGAGGTGGGGAACTAAGTCTTTCTCTGTGCTTTCCACAGGGGATTCAGACATCCTTTCGTCCTGGGAGATGCAAGACGAGCCTGCATTGAAGTCACTGCAGGGATATCCGGCCTTATTTCGAGTCAGGGCATCGCGGTGTCCATTCCACTTGAGGCCGCAAACTCAGGGTCCCTCTCACATACCTAGAGCTGAGAGAAGCCTCCTCTTGAGGTGCTTGTGGTAAGGTGGTATTCCTCTGGAGAAGAATCCAGGGACTAACCTCTCTTTTCGAGTTGATTTTTGGTCCACAGAGTTCTTTCGTGTTGCTACAGTGACCTCAGGATCCCTCTAGCCTTGAAACAGTGTTCTTGGGGTTTCTCTGGAGTGCCATCAAGGAAATCAAGGCTCCTTTCATTTGTGATGTGCAAGACGAAATTGCTCTGCACGGAGTACAGGGGAATCGGGCCTCATCTCGCATCGAGGGGGAAGTCTCATGGTTTTTCTCGAGTTGCGGCGGGAACCTGGGGTATATTCTCGAGTTACGATGGGGATGGCCCTTCCACCCACGTGTTTGTTCAGCCACGTCAGGACTCCTGCCTAGTTGCGAGGGACAACTCGGGATTCTCCTCGAGGCTTGGCAGGGCAATTGGAACGCCTCTCCAGCTGAGGCGGGAGACCAAGGGTCCCTTTCCACGTGCCACAAGAATCCTGAGACTCCTATCAAGTTTCACGAGGAGTCAGGCATCGTCTCCTTTGGAGGCACTGATCTCCGCGTACCTCTGGAGTTTTCAAAGGATGTGAGGCCTCCGGTCGCCATGAGGTGGGGAACTAGGTGATTCTCTGTGGTCTCCACAGGGGATTCAGACATCCTTTCTTCTTGGGAGATGCAAGACGAGCCAGCATTCAAGTCACTGCAGGATTATCCGGCCTTATTTCGAGTCAGAGCATTGCGGTGTCCATTCCACTTGAGGCCGCAAACTCAGGATCCCTCTGACATACCTAGAGCTGAGAGAAGCCTCCTCTTGAGGTGCTTGTGGTAAGGTGGTATACCTCAGGAGTCGAAGCCAGGTACTAACCTCTCATTTCGTGTTGATTCTTGGTCCACGGAGCACTTTCGTGTTGCTACAGTGACCTCAGGATCCCTCTAGCCTTGAAACAGTGTTCTTGGGGTTTCTCTGGAGTGCTATCAAGGAAATCAAGGCTCCTTTCATGTGTGATGTGCAACACGGAATTGCTCTGCACGCAGTGCAGGGGAATCGGGCCTCATCTCGCGGCGAGGGGGAAGTCTCATGGTTTTTCTCGAGTTGCGGCGGGAACCTGGGGTATATTCTCGAGTTACGACGGGGATGGCCCTTCCACACACGTGTGTGTTCAGCCACGTCAGGACTCCTGCCTAGTTGCGAGGGACAACTCGGGATTCTCCTCGAGGCTTGGCAGGGCAATTGGGACGCCTCTCCAGCTGAGACGGGAGACCAAGGGTCCCTTTCCACGTGCCACAGGAATCCTGGGTCTCCTATCAAGTTTCACGAGGAGTCAGGCATCGTCTCCTTTGGAGGCACTGATCTCCGCATACCTCTGGAGTTTTCAAAGGATTTGAGGCCTCCTGTCGCGATGAGGTGGGGAACTAGGTCTTTCTCTGTGGTCTCCACAGGGGATTCAGACCCCCTTTCGTCTTGGGAGATGCAAGACGAGCCTGCATTCCAGTCACTGCAGGGATATCCAGCCTTATTTCGAGTCAGGGCATTGCGGTGTCCATTCCACTTGAGGCCGCAAACTCAGGGTCCCTCTCACATACCTAGAGCTGAGAGAAGCCTCCTCTTGAGGTGCTTGTGGTAAGGTGGTATTCCTCTGGAGTCGAAGCCAGGGACTAACCTCTCATCTCGAGTTGATTTTTGGTCCACGGAGCTCTTTCGTGTTGCTACAGTGACCTCAGGATGCCACTAGCTTTGAAACAGTGTTCTTGGGGATTCTCTGGAGTGCCATGAAGGAAATCAAGGCTCCTTTCATGTGTGATGTGCAACACAGAATTGCTCTGCACGCAGTGCAGGGGAATCGGGCCTCATCTCGCTGCGAGGGGGAAGTCTCATGGTTTTTCTCGAGTTGCGGCGGGAACCTGGGGTATATTCTCGAGTTACGACGGGGATGGCCCTTCCACACACGTGTTTGTTCAGCCACGTCAGGACTCTTGCCTAGTTCCGAGACACAACTCGGGATTCTCCTCGAGGCTTGGCAAGGCAATTGGGACGCCTCTCCAGCTGAGGCGGGAGACCAAGGGTCCCTTTCCACGTGCCACAGGAATCCTGGGACTCCTATCAAGTTTCACGAGGAGTCAGGCATCGTCTCCTTTGGAGGCACTGATCTCCGCGTACCTCTGGAGTTTTCAAATGATGTGAGGCCTCCGGTCGCGATGAGGTGGGGAACTAGGTCTTTCTCTGTGGTCTCCACAGGGGATTCAGACATCCTTTCATCTTGGGAGATGCAAGACGAGCCTGCATTCAAGTCACTGCAGGGATATCCAGCCTTATTTCGAGTCAGGGCATCGCGGTGTCCATTCCACTTGAGGCCGCAAACTCAGGGTCCCTCTCACATACCTAGAGCTGAGAGAAGCCTCCTCTTGAGGTGCTTGTGGTAAGGTGGTATTCCTCTGGAGTCGAAGCCAGGGACTAACCTCTCATCTCGAGTTGATTTTTGGCCCACGGAGCTCTTTCGTGTTGCTACAGTGACCTCAGGATCCTTCTAGCCTTGAAACAGTGTTCTTGGGGTTTCTCTGGAGTGCCATCAAGGAAATCAAGGCTCCTTTCATGTGTGATATGCAACACGGAATTGCTCTGCACGCAGTGCAGGGGAATCGGGCCTCATCTCGTGGTGAGGGGGAAGTCTCATGGTTTTTCTCGAGTTGCGGCGGGAACCTGGGGTATATTCTCGAGCTACGACGGGGATGGCCCTTCCACCCACGTGTTTCTTCAGCGACGTCAGGACTCCTGCCTAGTTGCGAGGGACAACTCTGGATTCTCCTCGAGGCTTGGCAGGGCAATTGGGACGCCTCTCCAGCTGAGGCGGTAGACCAAGGGTCCCTTTCCAAGTGCCACAGGAATCCTGGGACTCCTATCAAATTTCACGAGGAGTCAGGCATCGTCTCCTTTGGAGGCACTGATCTCCGCGTACCTCTGGAGTTTTCAAAGGATGTGAGGCTATCGGTCGCGATGAGGTGGGGAACTAAGTCTTTCTCTGTGCTTTCCACAGGGGATTCAGACAACCTTTCGTCCTGGGAGAAGCAAGACGAGCCTGCATTGAAGTCACTGCAGGGATATCCGGCCTTACTTCGAATCAGGGCATCGCGGTGTCCATTCCACTTGAGGCCGCAAACTCAGGGTCCCTCTCACATACCTAGAGCTGAGAGAAGCCTCCTCTGGAGGTGCTTGTGGTAAGGTGGTATTCCTCTGGAGAAGAATCCAGGGACTAACCTCTCTTTTCGAGTTGATTTTTGGTCCACAGAGTTCTTTCGTGTTGCTACAGTGACCTCAGGATCCCTCTAGCCTTGAAACAGTGTTCTTGGGGTTTCTCTGGAGTGCCATCAAGGAAATCAAGGCTCCTTTCATGTGTGATGTGCAAGACGGAATTGCTCTGCACGCAGTACAGGGGAATCGGGCCTCATCTCGCATCGAGGGGGAAGTCTCATGGTTTTTCTCGAGTTGCGGCGGGAACCTGGGGTATATTCTCGAGTTACGACGGGGATGGCCCTTCCACCCACGTGTTTGTTCAGCCACGTCAGGACTCCTGCCTAGTTGCGAGGGACAACTCGGGATTCTCCTCGAGGCTTGGCAGGGCAATTGGGACGCCTCTCCAGCTGAGGCGGGAGACCAAGTGTCCCTTTCCAAGTGCCACAGGAATCCTGGGACTCCTATCAAGTTTCACGAGGAGTCAGGCGTCGTCTCCTTTGGAGGCACTGATCTCCGCGTACCTCTGGAGTTTTCAAAGGATGTGAGGCCTCCGGTCGCGATGAGGTGGGGAACTAAGTCTTTCTCTGTGCTTTCCACAGGGGATTCAGACATCCTTTCGTCCTGGGAGATGCAAGACGAGCCTGCATTGAAGTCACTGCAGGGATATCCGGCCTTATTTCGAGTCAGGGCATCGCGGTGTCCATTCCACTTGAGGCCGCAAACTCAGGGTCCCTCTCACATACCTAGAGCTGAGAGAAGCCTCCTCTTGAGGTGCTTGTGGTAAGGTGGTATTCCTCTGGAGACGAATCCAGGGACTAACCTCTCTTTTCGAGTTGATTTTTGGTCCACAGAGTTCTTTCGTGTTGCTACAGTGACCTCAGGATCCCTCTATCCTTGAAACAGTGTTCTTGGGGTTTCTCTGGAGTGCCATCAAGGAAATCAAGGCTCCTTTCATGTGTGATGTGCAAGACGGAATTGCTCTGCACGCAGTACAGGGGAATCGGGCCTCATCTCGCATCGAGGGGGAAGTCTCATGGTTTTTCTCGAGTTGCGGCGGGAACCTGGGGTATATTCTCGAGTTACGACGGGGATGGCCCTTCCACCCACGTGTTTGTTCAGCCACGTCAGGACTCCTGCCTAGTTGCGAGGGACAACTCGGGATTCTCCTCGAGGCTTGGCAGGGCAATTGGAACGCCTCTCCAGCTGAGGCGGGAGACCAAGGGTCCCTTTCCACGTGCCACAGGAATCCTGGGACTCCTATCAAGTTTCACGAGGAGTCAGGCATCGTCTCCTTTGGAGGCACTGATCTCCACGTATCTCTGGAGTTTTCAAAGGATGTGAGGCTATCGGTCGCGATGAGGTTGGGAACTAAATCTTTCTCTGTGCTTTCCACAGGGGATTCAGACATCCTTTCGTCCTGGGAGATGCAAGACGAGCCTGCATTGAAGTCACTGCAGGGATATCCGGCCTTATTTCGAGTCAGGGCATCGCGGTGTCCATTCCACTTGAGGCCGCAAACTCAGGGTCCCTCTCACATACCTAGAGCTGAGAGAAGCCTCCTCTTGAGGTGCTTGTGGTAAGGTGGTATTCCTCTGGAGACGAATCCAGGGACTAACCTCTCTTTTCGAGTTGATTTTTGGTCCACAGAGTTCTTTCGTGTTGCTACAGTGACCTCAGGATCCCTCTATCCTTGAAACAGTGTTCTTGGGGTTTCTCTGGAGTGCCATCAAGGAAATCAAGGCTCCTTTCATGTGTGATGTGCAAGACGGAATTGCTCTGCACGCAGTACAGGGGAATCGGGCCTCATCTCGCATCGAGGGGGAAGTCTCATGGTTTTTCTCGAGTTGCAGCGGGAACATGGGGTATATTCTCGAGTTACGACGGGGATGGCCCTTCCACCCACGTGTTTGTTCAGCCACGTCAGGACTCCTGCCTAGTTGCGAGGGACAACTCGGGATTCTCCTCGAGGCTTGGCAGGGAAATTGGAACGCCTCTCCAGCTGAGGCGGGAGACCAAGGGTCCCTTTCCACGTGCCACAAGAATCCTGGGACTCCTATCAAGTTTCACGAGGAGTCAGGCATCGTCTCCTTTGGAGGCACTGATCTCCGCGTACCTCTGGAGTTTTCAAAGGATATGAGGGCTGCGGTCGCGATGAGGTGGAGAACTAGGTGTTTCTCTGTGGTCTCCACAGGGGATTCAGACATCCTTTCCTCTTGGAGATGCAAGACGAGCCTGCATTCAAGTCACTGCAGGGATATCCGGCCTTATTTCGAGTCAGGGCATTGCGGTGTCCATTCCACTTGAGGCCGCAAACTCAGGATCCCTCTCACATACCTAGAGCTGAGAGAAGCCTTCTCTTGAGGTGCTTGTGGTAAGGTGGTATTCCTCAGGGGTCGAAGCCAGGGACTATCCTCTCATCTCGTGTTGATTCTTGGTCCACGGAGCTCTTTCGTGTTGCTACAGTGACCTCAGGATCCCTCTAGCCTTGAAACAGTGTTCTTGGGGTTTCTCAGGAGTGCCATCAAGGAAATCAAGGCTCCTTTCATGTGTGATGTGCAACACGGAATTGCTCTGCACGCAGTGCAGGGGAATCGGGCCTCATCTCGCGGCGAGGGGGAAGTCTCATGGTTTTTCTCGAGTTGCAGCGGGAACCTGGGGTATATTCTCGAGTTACGACGGGGATGGCCCTTCCACACACGTGTGTGTTCAGCCATGTCAGGACTCCTGCCTAGTTGCGAGGGACAACTCGGGATTCTCCTCGAGGCTTTGCAGGGCAATTGGGACGCCTCTCCAGCTGAGGCGGGACACCAAGGGTCCCTTTCCACGTGCCACAGGAATCCTGGGTCTCCTATCAAGTTTCACGAGGAGTCAGGCATCGTCTCCTTTGGAGGCACTGATCTCCGCATACCTCTGGAATTTTCAAAGGATTTGAGGCCTCCTGTCGCGATGAGGTGGAGAACTAGGTCTTTCTCTGTGGTCTCCACAGGGGATTCAGACACCCTTTCGTCTTGGGAGATGCAAGACGAGCCTGCATTCCAGTCACTGCAGGGATATCCGGCCTTATTTCGAGTCAGGGCATCGTGGTGTCCATTCCACTTGAGTCCGCAAACTCAGGGTCCCTCTCACATACCTAGAGCTGAGAGAAGCCTCCTCTTGAGGTGCTTGTGGTAAGGTGGTATTCCTCTGGAGTCGAAGCCAGGGACTAACCTCTCATCTCGAGTTGATTTTTGGTCCACGGAGCTCTTTCGTGTTGCTACAGTGACCTCAGGATCCCTCTAGCCTTGAAACAGTGTTCTTGGGGTTTCTCTGGAGTGCCATGAAGGAAATCAAGGCTCCTTTCATGTGTGATGTGCAACACAGAATTGCTCTGCACGCAGTGCAGGGGAATCGGGCCTCATCTCGCGGCGAGGGGGAAGTCTCATGGTTTTTCTCGAGTTACGGCGGGAATCTGGGGTATATTCTCGAGTTACAACGGGGATGGCCCTTCCACACACGTGTTTGTTCAGCCACGTCAGGACTCCTGCCTAGTTGCGAGACACAACTCGGGACTCTCCTCGAGGCTTGGCAAGGCAATTGGGACGCCTCTCCAGCTGAGGCGGGAGACCAAGGGTCCCTTTCCTTGTGCCACAGGAATACTGGGACTCCTATCAAGTTTCACGAGGAGTCAGGCATCGTCTCCTTTGGAGGCACTGATCTCCGCGTACCTCTGGAGTTTTCAAAGGATGTGAGGCTATTGGTCGCGATGAGGTGGGGAACTAAGTCTTTCTCTGTGCTTTCCACAGGGGATTCAGACATCCTTTCGTCCTGGGAGATGCAAGACGAGCCTGCATTCCAGTCACTGCAGGGATATCCGGCCTTATTTCGAGTCAGGGCATCGCGGTGTCCATTCCATTTGAGGCCGCAAACTCAGGGTCCCTCTGACATACCTAGAGCTGAGAGAAGCCTCCTCTTGAGGTGCTTGTGGTAAGGTGGTATTCCTCTGGAGACGAATCCAGGGACTAACCTCTCTTTTCGAGTTGATTTTTGGTCCACAGAGTTCTTTCGTGTTGCTACAGTGACCTCAGGATCCCTCTATCCTTGAAACAGTGTTCTTGGGGTTTCTCTGGAGTGCCATCTAGGAAATCAAGGCTCCTTTCATGTGTGATGTGCAAGACGGAATTGCTCTGCACGCAGTACAGGGGAATCGGGCCTCATCTCGCATCGAGGGGGAAGTCTCATGGTTTTTCTCAAGTTGCGGCGGGAACCTGGGGTATATTCTCGAGTTACGACGGGGATGGCCCTTCCACCCACGTGTTTGTTCAGCGACGTCAGGACTCCTGCCTAGTTGCGAGGGACAACTCGGGATTCTCCTCGAGGCTTGGCAGGGCAATTGGAACGCCTCTCCAGGTGAGGCGGGAGACCAAGGGTCCCTTTCCACGTGCCACAATAATCCTGGGACTCCTATCAAGTTTCACGAGGAGTCAGGCATCGTCTCCTTTGGAGGCACTGATCTCCGCGTACCTCTGGAGTTTTCAAAGGATGTGAGGCTATCGGTCGCGATGAGGTGGGGAACTAAGTCTTTCTCTGTGCTTTCCACAGGGGATTCAGACATCCTTTCGTCCTGGGAGATGCAAGACGAGCCTGCATTGAAGTCACTGCAGGGATATCCGGCCTTATTTCGCGTCAGGGCATCGCGGTGTCCATTCCACTTGAGGCCGCAACTCAGGGTCCCTCTCACATACCTAGAGCTGAGAGAAGCCTCCTCTTGAGGTGCTTGTGGTTAGGTGGTATTCCTCTGGAGTCGAAGCCAGGGACTAACCTCTCATCTCGAGTTGATTTTTGGCCCACGGAGCTCTTTCGTGTTGCTACAGTGACCTCAGGATCCCTCTAGCCTTGAAACAGTGTTCTTGGGGTTTCTCTGGAGTGCCATGAAGGAAATCAAGGCTCCTTTCATGTGTGATGTGCAACACGGAATTGCTCTGCACGCAGTGCAGGGGAATCGGGCCTCATCTCGGAGCGAGGGGGAAGTCTCATGGTTTTTCTCGAGTTGCGGCGGGAACCTGGGGTATATTCTCGAGTTACGACTGGGATGGCCCTTCCACCCACGTGTTTCTTCAGCGACGTCAGGACTCCTGCCTAGTTGCGAGGGACAACTCTGGATTCTCCTCGAGGCTTGGCAGGGCAATTGGGACGCCTCTCCAGCTGAGGCGGGAGACCAAGTGTCCCTTTCCACGTGCCACAGGAATCCTGGGACTCCTATCAAGTTTCACGAGGAGTCAGGCATCGTCTCCTTTGGAGGCACTGATCTCCGCGTACCTCTGGAGTTTTCAAAGGATGTGAGGCCTCCTGTCGCGATGAGGTGGGGAACTAGGTCTTTCTCTGTGCTTTCCACAGGGGATTCAGACATCCTTTCGTCTTGGGAGATGCAAGACGAGCCTGCATTCAAGTCACTGCAGGGATATCCGACCTTATTTCGAGTCAGGGCATCGCGGTGTCCATTCCACTTGAGGCCGCAAACTCAGGGTCCCTCTCACATACCTAGAGCTGAGAGAAGCCTCCTCTTGAGGTGCTTGTGGTAAGGTGGTATTCCTCTGGAGTCGAAGCCAGGGACTAACCTCTCATCTCGAGTTGATTTTTGGCCCACGGAGCTCTTTCGTGTTGCTACAGTGACCTCAGGATCCCTCTAGCCTTGAAACAGTGTTCTTGGGGTTTCTCTGGAGTGCCATCAAGGAAATCAAGGCTCCTTTCATGTGTGATGTGCAACACGGAATTGCTTTGCACGCAGTGCAGGGGAATCGGGCCTCATCTCGCAGCGAGGGGGAAGTCTCATGGTTTTTCTCGAGTTGCGGCGGGAACCTGGGGTATATTCTCGAGTTGCGACGGGGATGGCCCTTCCACCCACGTGTTTCTTCAGCGACGTCAGGACTCCTGCCTAGTTGCGAGGGACAACTCGGGATTCTCCTCGAGGCTTGGCAGGGCAATTGGGACGCCTCTCCAGCTGAGGCGGGAGACCAAGTGTCCCTTTCCAAGTGCCACAGGAATCCTGGGACTCCTATCAAGTTTCACGAGAAGTCAGGCATAGTCTCCTTTGGAGGCACTGATCTCCGCGTACCTCTGGAGTTTTCAAAGGATGTGAGGCTATCGGTCGCGATGAGGTGGGGAACTAAGTCTTTCTCTGTGCTTTCCACAGGGGATTCAGACATCCTTTCGTCTTGGGAGATGCAAGACGAGCCTGCGTTGAAGTCACTGCAGGGATATCCGGCCTTATTTCGAGTCAGGGCATCGCGGTGTCCATTCCACTTGAGGCCGCAAACTCAGGGTCCCTCTCACATACCTAGAGCTGAGAGAAGCCTCCTCTTGAGGTGCTTGTGGTAAGGTGGTATTCCTCTGGAGACGAATCCAGGGACTAACCTCTCTTTTCGAGTTGATTTTTCGTTCACAGAGTTCTTTCGTGTTGCTACAGTGACCTCAGGATCCCTCTATCCTTGAAACAGTGTTCTTGGGGTTTCTCTGGAGTGCCATCAAGGAAATCAAGGCTCCTTTCATGTGTGATGTGCAACACGGAATTGCTCTGCACGCAGTGCAGGGGAATCGGGCCTCATTTTGCGGAGAGGGGGAAGTCTCATGGTTTTTCTCGAGTTGCGGCGGGAACCTGGGGTATATTCTCGAGTTACGACGGGGATGGCCCTTCCACACACGTGTGTGTTCAGCCATGTCAGGACTCCTGCCTAGATGCGAGGGACAACTCGGGATTCTCCTCGAGGCTTTGCAGGGCAATTGGGACGCCTCTCCCGCTGAGACGGGAGACCAAGGGTCCCTTTCCACGTGCCACAGGAATCCTGGGTCTCCTATCAAGTTTCACGAGGAGTCAGGCATCGTCTCCTTTGGAGGCACTGATCTCCGCGTACCTCTGGAGTTTTCAAAGGATTTGAGGCCTCCTGTCGTGATGAGGTGGGGAACTAGTTCTTTCTCTGTGGTCTCCACAGGGGATTCAGACACCCTTTCGTCTTGGGAGATGCAAGACGAGCCTGCATTCCAGTCACTGCAGGGATATCCGGACTTATTTCGAGTCAGGGCATCGCGGTGTCCATTCCACTTGAGGCCGCAAACTCAGGGTCCCTCTCACATACCTAGAGCTGAGAGAAGCCTCCTCTTGAGGTGCTTGTGGTAAGGTGGTATTCCTCTGGAGTCGAAGCCAGGGACTAACCTCTCATCTCGAGTTGATTTTTGGTCCACGGAGCTCTTTCGTGTTGCTACAGTGACCTCAGGATCCCTCTAGCCTTGAAACAGTGTTCTTGGGGTTTCTCTGGAGTGCCATCAAGGAAATCAAGGCTCCTTTCATGTGTGATGTGCAACACAGAATTGCTCTGCACGCAGTGCAGGGGAATCGGGCCTCATCTCGCGGCGAGGGGGAAGTCTCATGGTTTTTCTCGAATTGCGGCGGGAACCTGGGGTATATTCTCGAGTTACGACGGGGATGGCCCTTCCACACACGTGTTTGTTCAGCCACGTCAGGACTCTTGCCTAGTTGCGAGATACAACTCGGGATTCTCCTCGAGGCTTGGCAAGACAATTGGGACGCCTCTCCAGCTGAGGCGGGAGACCAAGGGTCCCTTTCCACGTGCCACAGGAATCCTGGGACTCCTATCAAGTTTCACGAGGAGTCAGGCATCGTCTCCTTTGGAGGCACTGATCTCCGCGTACCTCTGGAGTTTTCAAAGGATGTGAGGCCTCCGGTCGCGATGAGGTGGGGAACTAGGTCTTTCTCTGTGGTCTCCACAGGGGATTCAGACCTCCTTTCATCTTGGGAGATGCAAGACGAGCCTGCATTCAAGTCACTGCAGGGATATCCAGCCTTATTTCGCGTCAGGGCATCGCGGTGTCCATTCCACTTGAGGCCGCAAACTCAGGGTCCCTCTCACATACCTAGAGCTGAGAGAAGCCTCCTCTTGAGGTGCTTGTGGTAAGGTGGTATTCCTCAGGAGTCGAAGCCAGGGACTAACCTCTCATCTCGAGTTGATTTTTAGCCCACGGAGCTCTTTCGTGTTGCTACAGTGACCTCAGGATCCCTCTAGCCTTGAAACAGTGTTCTTGGGGTTTCTCTGGAGTGCCATCAAGGAAATCAAGGCTCCTTTCATGTGTGATGTGCAAGACGGAATTGCTCTGCACGCAGTGCAGGGGAATCGGGCCTCATCTCGCGGCGAGGGAGAAGTCTCATGGTTTTTCTCGAGTTGCGGCGGGAACCTGGGGTATATTCTCGAGTTACGACGGGGATGGCCCTTGCACCCACGTGTTTCTTCAGCGAAGTCAGGACTCCTGCCTAGTTGCGAGGGACAACTCTGGATTCTCCTCGAGGCTTGGCAGGGCAATTGGGACGCCTCTCCAGCTGAGGCGGGAGACCAAGTGTCCCTTTCCAAGTGCCACAAGAATCCTGGGACTCCTATCAAGTTTCACGAGGAGTCAGGCATCGTCTCCTTTGGAGGCACTGATCTCCGCGTACCTCTGGAGTTTTCAAAGGATGTGAGGCTATCGGTCGCGATGAGGTGGGGAACTAAGTCTTTCTCTGTGCTTTCCACAGGGGATTCAGACATCCTTTCGTCCTGGGAGATGCAAGACGAGCCTGCATTCCAGTCACTGCAGGGATATCCGGCCTTATTTCGAGTCAGGGCATCGCGGTGTCCATTCCATTTGAGGCCGCAAACTCAGGGTCCCTCTGACATACCTAGAGCTGAGAGAAGCCTCCTCTTGAGGTGCTTGTGGTAAGGTGGTATTCCTCTGGAGACGAATCCAGGGACTAACCTCCCTTTTCGAGTTGATTTTTGGTCCACAGAGTTCTTTCGTGTTGCTACAGTGACCTCAGGATCCCTCTATCCTTGAAACAGTGTTCTTGGGGTTTCTCTGGAGTGTCATCTAGGAAATCAAGGCTCCTTTCATGTGTGATGTGCAAGACGGAATTGCTCTGCACGCAGTACAGGGGAATCGGGCCTCATCTCGCATCGAGGGGGAAGTCTCATGGTTTTTCTCAAGTTCCGGCGGGAACCTGGGGTATATTCTCGAATTACGACGGGGATGGCCCTTCCACCCACGTGTTTGTTCAGCGACGTCAGGACTCCTGCCTAGTTGCGAGGGACAACTCGGGATTCTCCTCGAGGCTTGGCAGGGCAATTGGAACGCCTCTCCAGCTGAGGCGGGAGACCAAGGGTCCCTTTCCACGTGCCACAAGAATCCTGGGACTCCTATCAAGTTTCACGAGGAGTCAGGCATCGTCTCCTTTGGAGGCACTGATCTCCGCGTACCTCTGGAGTTTTCAAAGGATGTGAGGCCTGCGGTCGCGATGAGGTGGGGAACTAGGTGTTTCTCTGTGCTTTCCACAGGGGATTCAGACATCCTTTCGTCCTGGGAGATGCAAGACGAGCCTGCATTGAAGTCACTGCAGGGATATCCGGCCTTATTTCGAGTCAGGGCATCGCGGTGTCCATTCCACTTGAGGCCGCAAACTCAGGGTCCCTCTCACATACCTAGAGCTGAGAGAAGCCTCCTCTTGAGGTGCTTGTGGTAAGGTGGTATTCCTCTGGAGACGAATTCAGGGACTAACCTCTCTTTTCGAGGTGATTTTTGGTCCACAGAGTTCTTTTGTGTTGCTACAGTGACCTCAGGATCCCTCTAGCCTTGAAACAGTGTTCTTGGGGTTTCTCTGGAGTGCCATCAAGGAAATCAAGGCTCCTTTCATGTGTGATGTGCAACACGGAATTGCTCTGCACGCAGTACAGGGGAATCGGGCCTCATCTCGCGGCGAGGGGGAAGTCTCATGGTTTTTCTCGAGTTGCGGCGGGAACCTGGGGTATATTCTCGAGTTACGACGGGGATGGCCCTTCCACCCACGTGTTTGTTCAGCCACGTCAGGACTCCTGCCTAGTTGCGAGGGACAACACGGGATTCTCCTCGAGGCTTGGCAGGGCAATTGGAACGCCTCTCCAGCTGAGGCGGGAGACCAAGGGTCCCTTTCCACGTGCCACTAGAATCCTGGGACTCCTATCAAGTTTCACGAGGAGTCAGGCATCGTCTCCTTTGGAGGCACTGATCTCCGCGTACCTCTGGAGTTTTCAAAGGATGTGAGGCCTCCGGTCGCGATGAGGTGGGGAACTAGGTCTTTCTCTGTGGTCTCCACAGGGGATTCAGACATCCTTTCTTCTTGGGAGATGCAAGACCAGCCTGCATTGAAGTCACTGCAGGGATATCCGGCCTTATTTCGCGTCAGGGCATCGCGGTGTCCATTCCACTTGAGGCCGCAACTCAGGGTCCCTCTCACATACCTAGAGCTGAGAGAAGCCTCCTCTTGAGGTGCTTGTGGTTAGGTGGTATTCCTCTGGAGTCGAAGCCAGGGACTAACCTCTCATCTCGAGTTGATTTTTGGCCCACGGAGCTCTTTCGTGTTGCTACAGTGACCTCAGGATCCCTCTAGCCTTGAAACAGTGTTCTTGGGGTTTCTCTGGAGTGCCATCAAGGAAATCAAGGCTCCTTTCATGTGTGATGTGCAACACGGAATTGCTCTGCACGCAGTGCAGGGGAATCGGGCCTCATCTCGGAGCGAGGGGGAAGTCTCATGGTTTTTCTCGAGTTGCGGCGGGAACCTGGGGTATATTCTCGAGTTACGACGGGGATGGCCCTTCCACCCACGTGTTTCTTCAGCGACGTCAGGACTCCTGCCTAGTTGCGAGGGACAACTCTGGATTCTCCTCGAGGCTTGGCAGGGCAATTGGGACGCCTCTCCAGCTGAGGCGGGAGACCAAGTGTCCCTTTCCACGTGCCACAGGAATCCTGGGACTCCTATCAAGTTTCACGAGGAGTCAGGCATCGTCGCCTTTGGAGGCACTGATCTCCGCGTACCTCTGGAGTTTTCAAAGGATGTGAGGCCTCTGGTCGCGATGAGGTGGGGAACTAGGTCTTTCTCTGTGCTTTCCACAGGGGATTCAGACATCCTTTCGTCTTGGGAGATGCAAGACGAGCCTGCATTCAAGTCACTGCAGGGATATCCGACCTTATTTCGAGTCAGGGCATCGCGGTGTCCATTCCACTTGAGGCCGCAAACTCAGGGTCCCTCTCACATACCTAGAGCTGAGAGAAGCCTCCTCTTGAGGTGCTTGTGGTAAGGTGGTATTCCTCTGGAGTCGAAGCCAGGGACTAACCTCTCATCTCGAGTTGATTTTTGGCCCACGGAGCTCTTTCCTGTTGCTACAGTGACCTCAGGATCCCTCTAGCCTTGAAACAGTGTTCTTGGGGTTTCTCTGGAGTGCCATCAAGGAAATCAAGGCTACTTTCATGTGTGATGTGCAACACGGAATTGCTCTGCACGCAGTGCAGGGGAATCGGGCCTCATCTCGCAGCGAGGGGGAAGTCTCATGGTTTTTCTCGAGTTGCGGCGGGAACCTGGGGTATATTCTCGAGTTGCGACGGGGATGGCCCTTCCACCCACGTGTTTCTTCAGCGACGTCAGGACTCCTGCCTAGTTGCGAGGGACAACTCGGGATTCTCCTCGAGGCTTGGCAGGGCAATTGGGACGCCTCTCCAGCTGAGGCGGGAGACCAAGTGTCCCTTTCCAAGTGCCACAGGAATCCTGGGACTCCTATCAAGTTTCACGAGAAGTCAGGCATAGTCTCCTTTGGAGGCACTGATCTCCGCGTACCTCTGGAGTTTTCAAAGGATGTGAGGCTATCGGTCGCGATGAGGTGGGGAACTAAGTCTTTCTCTCTGCTTTCCACAGGGGATTCAGACATCCTTTCGTCTTGGGAGATGCAAGACGAGCCTGCGTTGAAGTCACTGCAGGGATATCCGGCCTTATTTCGAGTCAGGGCATCGCGGTGTCCATTCCACTTGAGGCCGCAAACTCAGGGTCCCTCTCACATACCTAGAGCTGAGAGAAGCCTCCTCATGAGGTGCTTGTGGTAAGGTGGTATTCCTCTGGAGACGAATCCAGGGACTAACCTCTCTTTTCGAGTTGATTTTTGGTCCACAGAGTTCTTTCGTGTTGCTACTGTGACCTCAGGATCCCTCTATCCTTGAAACAGTGTTCTTGGGGTTTCTCTGGAGTGCCATCAAGGAAATCAAGGCTCCTTTCATGTGTGATGTGCAAGACGGAATTGCTCTGCACGCAGTGCAGGGGAATCGGGCCTCATTTTGCGGAGAGGGGGAAGTCTCATGGTTTTTCTCGAGTTGCGGCGGGAACCTGGGGTATATTCTCGAGTTACGACGGGGATGGCCCTTCCACCCACGTGTGTGTTCAGCCATGTCAGGACTCCTGCCTAGATGCGAGGGACAACTCGGGATTCTCCTCGAGGCTTTGCAGGGCAATTGGGACGCCTCTCCAGCTGAGACGGGAGACCAAGGGTCCCTTTCCACGTGCCACAGGAATCCTGGGTCTCCTATCAAGTTTCACGAGGAGTCAGGCATCGTCTCCTTTGGAGGCACTGATCTCCGCATACCTCTGGAGTTTTCAAAGGATTTGAGGCCTCCTGTCGTGATGAGGTGGGGAACTAGTTCTTTCTCTGTGGTCTCCACAGGGGATTCAGACACCCTTTCGTCTTGGGAGATGCAAGACGAGCCTGCATTCCAGTCACTGCAGGGATATCCGGCCTTATTTCGAGTCAGGGCATCGCGGTGTCCATTCCACTTGAGGCCGCAAACTCAGGGTCCCTCTCACATACGTAGAGCTGAGAGAAGCCTCCTCTTGAGGTGCTTGTGGTAAGGTGGTATTCCTCTGGAGTCGAAGCCAGGGACTAACCTCTCATCTCGAGTTGATTTTTGGTCCACGGAGCTCTTTCGTGTTGCTACAGTGACCTCAGGATCCCTCTAGCCTTGAAACAGTGTTCTTGGGGTTTCTCTGGAGTGCCATCAAGGAAATCAAGGCTCCTTTCATGTGTGATGTGCAACACAGAATTGCTCTGCACGCAGTGCAGGGGAATCGGGCCTCATCTCGCGGCGAGGGGGAAGTCTCATGGTTTTTCTCGAATTGCGGCGGGAACCTGGGGTATATTCTCGAGTTACGACGGGGATGGCCCTTCCACACACGTGTTTGTTCAGCCACATCAGGACTCTTGCCTAGTTGCGAGACACAACTCGGGATTCTCCTCGAGGCTTGGCAAGACAATTGGGACGCCTCTCCAGCTGAGGCGGGAGACCAAGGGTCCCTTTCCACGTGCCACAGGAATCCTGGGACTCCTATCAAGTTTCACGAGGAGTCAGGCATCGTCTCCTTTGGAGGCACTGATCTCCGCGTACCTCTGGAGTTTTCAAAGGATGTGAGGCCTCCGGTCGCGATGAGGTGGGGAACTAGGTCTTTCTCTGTGGTCTCCACAGGGGATTCAGACCTCCTTTCATCTTGGGAGATGCAAGACGAGCCTGCATTCAAGTCACTGCAGGGATATCCAGCCTTATTTCGCGTCAGGGCATCGCGGTGTCCATTCCACTTGAGGCCGCAAACTCAGGGTCCCTCTCACATACCTAGAGCTGAGAGAAGCCTCCTCTTGAGGTGCTTGTGGTAAGGTGGTATTCCTCAGGAGTCGAAGCCAGGGACTAACCTCTCATCTCGAGTTGATTTTTGGCCCATGGAGCTCTTTCGTGTTGCTACAGTGACCTCAGGATCCCTCTAGCCTTGAAACAGTGTTCTTGGGGTTTCTCTGGAGTGCCATCAAGGAAATCAAGGCTCCTTTCATGTGTGATGTGCAACACGGAATTGCTCTGCACGCAGTGCAGGGGAATCGGGCCTCATCTCGCGGCGAGGGGGAAGTCTCATGGTTTTTCTCGAGTTGCGGCGGGAACCTGGGGTATATTCTCGAGTTACGACGGGGATGGCCCTTCCACCCACGTGTGTGTTCAGCCATGTCAGGACTCCTGCCTAGATGCGAGGGACAACTCGGGATTCTCCTCGAGGCTTTGCAGGGCAATTGGGACGCCTCTCCCGCTGAGACGGGAGACCAAGGGTCCCTTTCCACGTGCCACAGGAATCCTGGGTCTCCTATCAAGTTTCACGAGGAGTCAGGCATCGTCTCCTTTGGAGGCACTGATCTCCGCATACCTCTGGAGTTTTCAAAGGATTTGAGGCCTCCTCTCGCGATGAGGTGGGGAACTAGTTCTTTCTCTGTGGTCTCCACAGGGGATTCAGACACCCTTTCGTCTTGGGAGATGCAAGACGAGCCTGCATTCCAGTCACTGCAGGGATATCCGGCCTTATTTCGAGTCAGGGCATCGCGGTGTCCATTCCACTTGAGGCCGCAAACTCAGGGTCCCTATCACATACGTAGAGCTGAGAGAAGCCTCCTCTTGAGGTGCTTGTGGTAAGGTGGTATTCCTCTGGAGTCGAAGCCAGGGACTAACCTCTCATCTCGAGTTGATTTTTGGTCCACGGAGCTCTTTCGTGTTGCTACAGTGACCTCAGGATCCCTCTAGCCTTGAAACAGTGTTCCTGGGGTTTCTCTGGAGTGCCATCAAGGAAATCAAGGCTCCTTTCATGTGTGATGTTCAACACAGAATTGCTCTGCACGCAGTACAGGGGAATCGGGCCTCATCTCGCGGCGAGGGGGAAGTCTCATGGTTTTTCTCGAATTGCGGCGGGAACCTGGGGTATATTCTCGAGTTACGACGGGGATGGCCCTTCCATCCACGTGTTTGTTCAGCCACGTCAGGACTCCTGCCTAGTTGCGAGGGACAACTCGGGATTCTCCTCGAGGCTTGGCAGGGCAATTGGAACGCCTCTCCAGCTGAGGCGGGAGACCAAGGGTCCCTTTCCACGTGCCACAAGAATCCTGGGACTCCTATCAAGTTTCACGAGGAGTCAGGCATCGTCTCCTTTGGAGGCACTGATCTCCGCGTACCTCTGGAGTTTTCAAAGGATGTGAGGCCTCCGGTCGCGATGAGGTGGGGAACTAGGTGTTTCTCTGTGGTCTCCACAGGGGATTCAGACATCCTTTCTTCTTGGGAGATGCAAGACGAGCCTGCATTCAAGTCACTGCAGGGATATCCGGCCTTATTTCGAGTCAGGGCATCGCGGTGTCCATTCCACTTGAGGCCGCAAACTCAGGATCCCTCTCACATACGTAGAGCTGAGAGAAGCCTCCTCTTGAGGTGCTTGTGGTAAGGTGGTATTCCTCTGGAGTCGAAGCCAGGGACTAACCTCTCATCTCGTGTTGATTCTTGGTCCACGGAGCTCTTTCGTGTTGCTACAGTGACCTCAGGATCCCTCTAGCCTTGAAACAGTGTTCTTGGGGTTTCTCTGGAGTGCCATCAAGGAAATCAAGGCTCCTTTCATGTGTGATGTGCAACACGGAATTGCTCTGCACGCAGTGCAGGGGAATCGGGCCTCATCTCGCGGCGAGGGGGAAGTCTCATGGTTTTTCTCGAGTTGCGGCGGGAACCTGGGGTATATTCTCGAGTTACGACGGGGATGGCCCTTCCACCCACGTGTTTCTTCAGCGACGTCAGGACTCCTGCCTAGTTGCGAGACACAACTCGGGATTCTCCTCGAGGCTTGGCAGGGCAATTGGGACGCCTCTCCAGCTGAGGCGGGAGACCAAGTGTCCCTTTCCAAGTGCCACAGGAATCCTGGGACTCCTATCAAGTTTCACGAGAAGACAGGCATCGTCTCCTTTGGAGGCACTGATCTCCGCGTACCTCTGGAGTTTTCAAAGGATGTGAGGCTATCGGTCGCGATGAGGTGGGGAACTAAGTCTTTCTCTGTGCTTTCCACAGGCGATTCAGACATCCTTTCGTCCTGGGAGATGCAAGACGAGCCTGCATTGAAGTCACTGCAGGGATATCCGGCCTTATTTCGAGTCAGGGCATCGCGGTGTCCATTTCACTTGAGGCCGCAAACTCAGGTCCCTCTCACATACCTAGAGCTGAGAGAAGCCTCCTCTTGAGGTGCTTGTGGTAAGGTGGTATTCCTCTGGAGACGAATCCAGGGACTAACCTCTCTTTTCGAGTTGATTTTTGGTCCACAGAGTTCTTTCGTGTTGCTACAGTGACCTCAGGATCCCTCTAGCCTTGAAACAGTGTTCTTGGGGTTTCTCTGGAGTGCCATCAAGGAAATCAAGGCTCCTTTCATGTGTGATGTGCAAGACGGAATTGCTCTGCACGCAGTACAGGGGAATCGGGTCTCATCTCGCATCGAGGGGGAAGTCTCATGGTTTTTCTCGAGTTGCGGCGGGAACCTGGGGTATATTCTCGAGTTACGACGGCGATGGCCCTTCCACACACGTGTGTGTTCAGCCATGTCAGGACTCTTGCTTAGCTGCGAGGGACAACTCGGGATTCTCCTCGAGGCTTTGCAGGGCAATTGGGACGCCTCTCCCGCTGAGACGGGAGACCAAGGGTCCCTTTCCACGTGCCACAGGAATCCTGGGTCTCCTATCAAGTTTCACGAGGAGTCAGGCATCGTCTCCTTTGGAGGCACTGATCTCCGCATACCTCTGGGGTTTTCAAAGGATTTGAGGCCTCCTGTCGCGATGAGGTGGGGAACTAGGTCTTTCTCTGTGGTCTCCACAGGGGATTCAGACACCCTTTCGTCTTGGGAGATGCAAGACGAGCCTGCATTCCAGTCACTGCAGGGATATCCGGCCTTATTTCGAGTCAGGGCATCACGGTGTCCATTCCACTTGAGGCCGCAAACTCAGGGTCCCTCTCACATACCTAGAGCTGAGAGAAGCCTCCTCTTGAGGTGCTTGTGGTAAGGTGTTATTCCTCTGGAGTCGAAGCCAGGGACTAACCTCTCATCTCGAGTTGATTTTTGGTCCACGGAGCTCTTTAGTGTTGCTACAGTGACCTCAGGATCCCTCTAGCCTTGAAAGAGTGTTCTTGGGGTTTCTCTGGAGTGTCATGAAGGAAATCAAGGATCCTTTCATGTGTGATGTGCAACACAGAATTGATCTGCACGCAGTGCAGGGGAATCGGGCCTCATCTCGCGTCGAGTGGGAAGTCTCATGGTTTTTCTCGAGTTGCGGCGGTAACCTGGGGTATATTCTCGAGTTACGACGGGGATGGCCCTTCCACACACGTGTTTGTTCAACCACGTCAGGACTCTTGCCTAGTTGCGAGACACAACTCGGGATTCTCCTCGAGGCTTGGCAAGGCAATTGGGAAGCCTCTCCAGCTGAGGCGGGAGACCAAGGTTCCCTTTCCACGTGCCACAGGAATCCTGGGACTCCTATCAAGTTTCACGAGGAGTCAGGCATCGTCTCCTTTGGAGGCACTGATCTCCGCGTACCTCTGGAGTTTTCAAAGGATGTGAGGCCTCTGGTCGCGATGAGGTGGGTAACTAGGTCTTTCTCTGTGGTCTCCACAGGGGATTCAGACACTCTTTCTTCTTGGGAGATGCAAGACGAGCCTGCATTCCAGTCACTGCAGGGATATCCGGCCTTATTTCGAGTCAGGGCATCGCGGTGTCCATTCCACTTGAGGCCGCAAACTCAGGGTCCCTCTCACATACCTAGAGCTGAGAGAAGCCTCCTCTTGAGGTGCTTGTGGTAAGGTGGTATTCCTCTGGAGTCGAAGCCAGGGACTAACCTCTCATCTCGAGTTGATTTTTGGTCCACGGAGCTCTTTCGTGTTGCTACAGTGACCTCAGGATCCCTCTAGCCTTGAAACAGTGTTCTTGGGGTTTCTCTGGAGTGCCATGAAGGAAATCAAGGGTCCTTTCATGTGTGATGTGCAACACAGAATTGCTCTGCACGCAGTGCAGGGGAATCGGGCCTCATCTCGCGGCGAGGGGGAAGTCTCATGGTTTTTCTCGAGTTGCGGCGGGAACCTGGGGTATATTCTCGAGTTACGACGGGGATGGCCCTTCCACACACGTGTTTGTTCAGCCACGTCAGGACTCTTGCCTAGTTGCGAGACACAACTCGGGATTCTACTCGAGGCTTGGCAAGGCAATTGGGATGCCTTTCCAGCTGAGGCGGGAGACCAAGGGTCCCTTTCCACGTGCCACAGGAATCCTGGGTCTCCTATCAAGTTTCACGAGGAGTCAGGAATCGTCTCCTTTGGAGGCACTGATCTCCGCGTACCTCTGGAGTTTTCAAATGATGTGAGGCTATCGGTCGCGATGAGGTGGGGAACTAAGTCTTTCTCTGTGCTTTCCACAGGGGATTCAGACATCCTTTCGTCCTGGGAGATGCAAGAAGAGCCTGCATTGAAGTCACTGCAGGGATATCCGGCCTTATTTCGAGTCAGGGCATCGCGGTGTCCATTCCACTTGAGGCCGCAAACTCAGGGTCCCTCTCACATACTTAGAGCTGAGAGAAGCCTCCTCTTGAGGTGCTTGTGGTAAGGTGGTATTCCTCAGGAGTCGAAGCCAGGGACTAACCTCTCATCTCGAGTTGATTTTTGGCCCACGGAGCTCTTTCGTGTTGCTACAGTGACCTCAGGATCCCTCTAGCCTTGAAACAGTGTTCTTGGGGTTTCTCTGGAGTGCCATCAAGGAAATCAAGGCTCCTTTCATGTGTGATGTGCAACACGGAATTGCTCTGCACGCAGTGCAGGGGAATCGGGCCTCATCTCGCGGCGAGGGGGAAGTCTCATGGTTTTTATCGAGTTGCGGCGGGAACCTGGGGTATATTCTCCAGTTACGACGGGGATGGCCCTTGCACCCACGTGTTTCTTCAGCGAAGTCAGGACTCCTGCCTAGTTGCGAGGGACAACTCTGGATTCTCCTCGAGGCTTGGCAGGGCAATTGGGACGCCTCTCCAGCTGAGGCGCGAGACCAAGTGTCCCTTTCCACGGGCCACAAGAATCCTGGGACTCCTATAAAGTTTCACGAGGAGTCAGGCATCGTCTCCTTTGGAGGCACTGATCTCCGCGTACCTCTGGAGTTTTCAAAGGATGTGAGGCTATCGGTCGCGATGAGGTGGGGAACTAAGTCTTTCTCTGTGCTTTCCACAGGGGATTCAGACATCCTTTCGTCCTGGGAGATGCAAGACGAGCCTGCATTGAAGTCACTGCAGGGATATCCGGCCTTATTTCGAGTCAGGGCATCGCGGTGTCCATTCCACTTGAGGCAGCAAACTGAGGGTCCCTCTCACATACCTAGAGCTGAGAGAAGCCTCCTCTTGAGGTGCTTGTGGTAAGGTGTTATTCCTCTGGAGACGAATCCAGGGACTAACCTCTCTTTTCGAGTTGATTTTTGGTCCACAGAGTTCTTTCGTGTTGCTACAGTGACCTCAGGATCCCTCTATCCTTGAAACAGTGTTCTTGGGGTTTCTCTGGAGTGCCATCAAGGAAATCAAGGCTCCTTTCATGTGTGATGTGCAAGACGGAATTGCTCTGCACGCAGTACAGGGGAATCGGGCCTCATCTCGCATCGAGGGGGAAGTCTCATGGTTTTTCTCGAGTTGCGGCGGGAACCTGGGGTATATTCTCGAGTTACGACGGGGATGGCCCTTCCACCCACGTGTTTGTTCAGCCACGTCAGGACTCCTGCCTAGTTGTGAGGGACAACTCGGGATTCTCCTCGAGGCTTGGCAGGGCAATTGGAACGCCTCTCCAGCTGAGGCGGGAGACCAAGGGTCCCTTTCCACGGGCCACAGGAATCCTGGGTCTCCTATCAAGTTTCACGAGGAGTCAGGCATCGTCTCCTTTGGAGGCACTGATCTCCGCGTACCTCTGGAGTTTTCAAAGGATGTGAGGCCTCCGGTCGCGATGAGGTGGGGAACTAGGTGTTTCTCTGTGGTCTCCACAGGGGATTCAGACATCCTTTCTTCTTGGGAGATGCAAGACGAGCCTGCATTCAAGTCACTGCAGGGATATCCGGCCTTATTTCGAGTCAGGGCATCGCGGTGTCCATTCCTCTTGAGGCCGCAAACTCAGGATCCCTCTCACATACGTAGAGCTGAGAGAAGCCTCCTCTTGAGGTGCTTGTGGTAATGTGGTATTCCTCTGGAGTCGAAGCCAGGGACTGACCTCTCATCTCGAGTTGATTTTTGGCCCACGGAGCTCTTTCGTGTTGCTACAGTGACCTCAGGATCCCTCTAGCCTTGAAACAGTGTTCTTGGGGTTTCTCTGGAGTGCCATCAAGGAAATCAAGGCTCCTTTCATGTGTGATGTGCAAGACGGAATTGCTCTGCACGCAGTACAGGGGAATCGGGCCTCATCTCGCATCGAGGGGGACGTCTCATGGTTTTTCTCGAGTTGCGGCGGGAAACTGGGGTATATTCTCGAGTTACGACGGGGATGGCCCTTCCATCCACGTGTTTGTTCAGCCACGTCAGGACTCCTGCCTAGTTGCGAGGGACAACTCGGGATTCTCCTCGAGGCTTGGCAGGGCAATTGGAACGCCTCTCCAGTGAGGCGGGAGACCAAGGGTCCCTTTCCACGTGCCACAAGAATCCTGGGACTCCTATCAAGTTTCACGAGGAGTCAGGCATCGTCTCCTTTGGAGGCACTGATCTCCGCGTACCTCTGGAGTTTTCAAAGGATGTGAGGCCTCCGGTCGCGATGAGGTGGGGAACTAGGTGTTTCTCTGTGGTCTCCACAGGGGATTCAGACATCCTTTCTTCTTGGGAGATGCAAGACGAGCCTGCATTCAAGTCACTGCAGGGATATCCGGCCTTATTTCGAGTCAGGGCATCGCGGTGTCCATTCCACTTGAGGCCGCAAACTCAGGATCCCTCTCACATACGTAGAGCTGAGAGAAGCCTCCTCTTGAGGTGCTTGTGGTAAGGTGGTATTCCTCAGGAGTCGAAGCCAGGGACTAACCTCTCATCTCGTGTTGATTCTTGGTCCACGGAGCTCTTTCGTGTTGCTACAGTGACCTCAGGATCCCTCTAGCCTTGAAACAGTGTTCTTGGGGTTTCTCTGGAGTGCCATCAAGGAAATCAAGGCTCCTTTCATGTGTGATGTGCAACACGGAATTGCTCTGCACGCAGTGCAGGGGAATCGGGCCTCATCTCGCGGCGAGGGGGAAGTCTCATGGTTTTTCTCGAGTTGCGGCGGGAACCTGGGGTATATTATCGAGTTACGACGGGGATGGCCCTTCCACCCACGTGTTTGTTCAGCCACGTCAGGACTCCTGCCTAGTTGCGAGGGACAACTCGGGATTCTCCTCGAGGCTTGGCAGGGCAATTGGGACGCCTCTCCAGCTGAGGCGGGAGACCAAGTGTCCCTTTCCAAGTGCCACAGGAATCCTGGGACTCCTATCAAGTTTCACGAGAAGACAGGCATCGTCTCCTTTGGAGGCACTGATCTCCGCGTACCTCTGGAGTTTTCAAAGGATGTGAGGCTATCGGTCGCGATGAGGTGGGGAACTAAGTCTTTCTCTGTGCTTTCCACAGGGGATTCAGACATCCTTTCGTCCTGGGAGATGCAAGACGAGCCTGCATTGAAGTCACTGCAGGGATATCCGGCCTTATTTCGAGTCAGGGCATCGCGGTGTCCATTTCACTTGAGGCCGCAAACTCAGGGTCCCTCTCACATACCTAGAGCTGAGAGAAGCCTCCTCTTGAGGTGCTTGTGGTAAGGTGGTATTCCTCTGGAGACGAATCCAGGGACTAACCTCTCTTTTCGAGTTGATTTTTGGTCCACAGAGTTCTTTCGTGTTGCTACAGTGACCTCAGGATCCCTCTAGCCTTGAAACAGTGTTCTTGGGGTTTCTCTGGAGTGCCATCAAGGAAATCAAGGCTCCTTTCATGTGTGATGTGCAAGACGGAATTGCTCTGCACGCAGTACAGGGGAATCGGGTCTCATCTCGCATCGAGGGGGAAGTCTCATGGTTTTTCTCGAGTTGCGGCGGGAACCTGGGGTATATTCTCGAGTTACGACGGCGATGGCCCTTCCACACACGTGTGTGTTCAGCCATGTCAGGACTCTTGCTTAGCTGCGAGGGACAACTCGGGATTCTCCTCGAGGCTTTGCAGGGCAATTGGGACGCCTCTCCAGCTGAGACGGGAGACCAAGGGTCCCTTTCCACGTGCCACAGGAATCCTGGGTCTCCTATCAAGTTTCACGAGGAGTCAGGCATCGTCTCCTTTGGAGGCACTGATCTCCGCATACCTCTGGGGTTTTCAAAGGATTTGAGGCCTCCTGTCGCGATGAGGTGGGGAACTAGGTCTTTCTCTGTGGTCTCCACAGGGGATTCAGACACCCTTTCTTCTTGGGAGATGCAAGACGAGCCTGCATTCCAGTCACTGCAGGGATATCCGGCCTTATTTCGAGTCAGGGCATCGCGGTGTCCATTCCACTTGAGGCCACAAACTCAGGGTCCCTCTCACATACCTAGAGCTGAGAGAAGCCTCCTCTTGAGGTGCTTGTGGTAAGGTGGTATTCCTCTGGAGTCGAAGCCAGGGACTAACCTCTCATCTCGAGTTGATTTTTGGTCCACGGAGCTCTTTCGTGTTGCTACAGTGACCTCAGGATCCCTCTAGCCTTGAAACAGTGTTCTTGGGGTTTCTCTGGAGTGCCATGAAGGAAATCAAGGCTCCTTTCATGTGTGATGTGCAACACAGAATTGCTCTGCACGCAGTGCAGGGGAATCGGGCCTCATCTCGCGGCGAGGGGGAAGTCTCATGGTTTTTCTCGAGTTGCGGCGGGAATCTGGGGTATATTCTCGAGTTACGACGGGGATGGCCCTTCCGCACAAGTGTTTGCTCAGCCACGTCAGGACTCTTGCCTAGTTGCGAGACACAACTCGGGATTCTCCTCGAGGCTTGGCAAGGCAATTGGGACGCCTCTCCAGCTGAGGCGGGAGACCAAGGGTCCCTTTCCACGTGCCACAGGAATCCTGGGACTCCTATCAAGTTTCACGAGAAGTCTGGCATCGTCTCCTTTGGAGACACTGATCTCCGTGTACCTCTGGAGTTTTCAAAGGATGTGAGGCCTCCGGTCGCGATGAGGTGGGGAACTAGGTCTTTCTCTGTGGTCTCCACAGGGGATTCAGACATCCTTTCATCTTAGGAGATGCAAGACGAGCCTGCATTCAAGTCACTGCAGGGATATCCAGCCTTATTTCGCGTCAGGGCATCGCGGTGTCCATTCCACTTGAGGCCGCAAATTCAGGGTCCCTCTCACATACCTAGAGCTGAGAGAAGCCTCCTCTTGAGGTGCTTGTGGTAAGGTGGTATTCCTCTGGAGACGAAGCCAGGGACTAACCTCTCATCTCGAGTTGATTTTTGGCCCACGGAGCTCTTTCGTGTTGCTACAGTGACCTCAGGATCCCTCTAGCCTTGAAACAGTGTTCTTGGGGTTTCTCTGGAGTGCCATCAAGGAAATCAAGGCTCCTTTCATGTGTGATGTGCAACACGGAATTGCTCTGCACGCAGTGCAGGGGAATCGGGCCTCATCTCGCGGCGAGGGGAAGTCTCATGGTTTTTCTCGAGTTGCGGCGGGAACCTGGGGTATATTCTCGAGTTACGACGGGGATGGCCCTTCCACCCACGTGTTTCTTCAGCGACGTCAGGACTCCTGCCTAGTTGCGAGGGACAACTCTGGATTCTCCTCGAGGCTTGGCAGGGCAATTGGGACGCCTCTCCAGCTGAGGCGGGAGACCAAGTGTCCCTTTCCAAGTGCCACAGGAATCCTGGGACTCCTATCAAGTTTCACGAGGAGTCAGGCATCGTCTCCTTTGGAGGCACTGATCTCCCCGTACCTCTGGAGTTTTCAAAGGATGTGAGGCTATCGGTCGCGATGAGGTGGGGAACTAAGTCTTTCTCTGTGCTTTCCACAAGGGATTCAGACATCCTTTCGTCCTGGGAGATGCAAGACGAGCCTGCATTGAAGTCACTGCAGGGATATCCGGCCTTATTTCGAGTCAGGGCATCGCGGTGTCCATTCCACTTGAGGCCGCAAACTCAGGGTCCCTCTCACATACCTAGAGCTGAGAGAAGCCTCCTCTTGAGGTGCTTGTGGTAAGGTGGTATTCCTCTGGAGACGAATCCAGGGACTAACCTCTCTTTTCGAGTTGATTTTTCGTCCACAGAGTTCTTTCGTGTTGCTACAGTGACCTCAGGATCGCTCTATCCTTGAAACAGTGTTCTTGGGGTTTCTCTGGAGTGCCATCAAGGAAATCAAGGCTCCTTTCATGTGTGATGTGCAAGACGGAATTGCTCTGCACGCAGTACAGGGGAATCGGGCCTCATCTCGCATCGAGGGGGAAGTCTCATGGTTTTTCTCGAGTTGCGGCGGGAACCTGGGGTATATTCTCGAGTTACGACGGGGATGGCCCTTCCACCCACGTGTTTGTTCAGCCACGTCAGGACTCCTGCCTAGTTGCGAGGGACAACTCGGGATTCTCCTCGAGGCTTGGCAGGGCAATTGGAACGCCTCTCCAGCTGAGGCGGGAGACCAAGGGTCCCTTTCCAAGTGCCACAGGAATCCTGGGACTCCTATCAAGTTTCACGAGGAGTCAGGCATCGTCTCCTTTGGAGGCACTGATCTCCGCGTACCTCTGGAGTTTTCAAAGGATGTGAGGCCTCCGGTCGCGATGAGGTGGGGAACTAGGTCTTTCTCTGTGGTCTCCACAGGGGATTCAGACATCCTTTCTTCTTGGGAGATGCAAGACGAGCCTGCATTCAAGTCACTGCAGGGATATCCGGCCTTATTTCGAGTCAGGGCATCGCGGTGTCCATTCCACTTGAGGCCGCAAACTCAGGGTCCCTCTCACATACCTAGAGCTGAGAGAAGCCTCCTCTTGAAGTGCTTGTGGTAAGGTGGTATTCCTCAGGAGTCGAAGCCAGGGACTAACCTCTCATCTCGTGTTGATTCTTGGTCCACAGAGCTCTTTCGTGTTGCTACAGTGACCTCAGGATCCCTCTATCCTTGAAACAGTGTTCTTGGGGTTTCTCTGGAGTGCCATCAAGGAAATCAAGGCTCCTTTCATGTGTGATGTGCAACACGGAATTGCTCTGCACGCAGTGCAGGGGAATCGGGCCTCATCTCGCGGCGAGGGGGAAGTCTCATGGTTTTTCTCGAGTTGCGGCGGGAACCTGGGGTATATTCTCGAGTTACGACGGGGATGGCCCTTCCACACACGTGTGTGTTCAGCCATGTCAGGACTCCTGCCTAGTTGCGAGGGACAACTCGGGATTCTCCTCGAGGCTTTGCAGGGCAATTGGGACGCCTCTCCAGCTGAGACGGGAGACCAAGGGTCCCTTTCCACGTGCCACAGGAATTCTGGGTCTCCTATAAAGTTTCACGAGGAGTCAGGCATCGTCTCCTTTGGAGGCACTGATCTCCGCATACCTCTGGAGTTTTCAAAGGATTTGAGGCCTCCTGTCGCGATGAGGTGGGGAACTAGGTCTTTCTCTGTGGTCTCCACAGGGGATTCAGACACCCTTTCGTCTTGGGAGATGCAAGACGAGCCTGCATTCCAGTCACTGCAGGGATATCCGGCCTTATTTCGAGTCAGGGCATCGCGGTGTCCATTCCACTTGAGGCCGCAAACTCAGGGTCCCTCTCACATACCTAGAGCTGAGAGAAGCCTCCTCTTGAGGTGCTTGTGGTAAGGTGGTATTCCTCTGGAGTCGAAGCCAGGGACTAACCTCTCATCTCGAGTTGATTTTTGGTCCACGGAGCTCTTTCGTGTTGCTACAGTGACCTCAGGATCCCTCTAGCCTTGAAACAGTGTTCTTGGGGTTTCTCTGGAGTGCCATCAAGGAAATCAAGGCTCCTTTCATGTGTGATGTGCAACACGGAATTGCTCTGCACGCAGTGCAGGGGAATCGGGCCTCATCTCGCGGCGAGGGGGAAGTCTCATGGTTTTTCTCGAGTTGTGGCGGGAACATGGGGTATATTCTCGAGTTACGACGGGGATGGCCCTTCCACACAAGTGTTTGCTCAGCCACGTCAGGACTCTTGCCTAGTTGCGAGACACAACTCGGGATTCTCCTCGAGGCTTGGCAAGGCAATTGGAACGCCTCTCCAGCTGAGGCGGGAGACCAAGGGTCCCTTTCCACGTGCCACAGGAATCCTGGGACTCCTATCAAGTTTCACGAGGAGTCAGGCATCGTCTCCTTTGGAGACACTGATCTCCGTGTACCTCTGGAGTTTTCAAAGGATGTGAGGCCTCCGGTCGCGATGAGGTGGGGAACTAGGTCTTTCTCTGTGGTCTCCACAGGGGATTCAGACATCCTTTCATCTTAGGAGATGCAAGACGAGCCTGCATTCAAGTCACTGCAGGGATATCCAGCCTTATTTCGCGTCAGGGCATCGCGGTGTCCATTCCACTTGAGGCCGCAAATTCAGGGTCCCTCTCACATACCTAGAGCTGAGAGAAGCCTCCTCTTGAGGTGCTTGTGGTAAGGTGGTATTCCTCTGGAGTCGAAGCCAGGGACTAACCTCTCATCTCGAGTTGATTTTTGGCCCACGGAGCTCTTTCGTGTTGCTACAGTGACCTCAGGATCCCTCTAGCCTTGAAACAGTGTTCTTGGGGTTTCTCTGGAGTGCCATCAAGGAAATCAAGGCTCCTTTCATGTGTGATGTGCAACACGGAATTGCTCTGCACGCAGTGCAGGGGAATCGGGCCTCATCTCGCGGCGAGGGGAAGTCTCATGGTTTTTCTCGAGTTGCGGCGGGAACCTGGGGTATATTCTCGAGTTACGACGGGGATGGCCCTTCCACCCACGTGTTTCTTCAGCGACGTCAGGACTCCTGCCTAGTTGCGAGGGACAACTCTGGATTCTCCTCGAGGCTTGGCAGGGCAATTGGGACGCCTCTCCAGCTGAGGTGGGAGACCAAGTGTCCCTTTCCAAGTGCCACAGGAATCCTGGGACTCCTATCAAGTTTCACGAGGAGTCAGGCATCGTCTCCTTTGGAGGCACTGATCTCCGCGTACCTCTGGAGTTTTCAAAGGATGTGAGGCTATCGGTCGCGATGAGGTGGGGAACTAAGTCTTTCTCTGTGCTTTCCACAGGGGATTCAGACATCCTTTCGTCCTGGGAGATGCAAGACGAGCCTGCATTGAAGTCACTGCAGGGATATCTGGCCTTATTTCGCGTCAGGGCATCGCGGTGTCCATTCCACTTGAGGCCGCAAACTCAGGGTCGCTCTCACATACCTAGAGCTGAGAGAAGCCTCCTCTTGAGGTGCTTGTGGTAAGGTGGTATTCCTCAGGAGTCGAAGCCAGAGACTAACCTCTCATCTCGTGTTGATTCTTGGTCCACGGAGCTCTTTCGTGTTGCTACAGTGACCTCAGGATCCCTCTAGCCTTGAAACAGTGTTCTTGGGGTTTCTCTGGAGTGCCATCAAGGAAATCAAGGCTCCTTTCATGTGTGATGTGCAACACGGAATTGCTCTGCACGCAGTTCAGGGGAATCGGGCCTCATCTCGCGGCGAGGGGGAAGTCTCATGGTTTTTCTCGAGTTGCGGCGGGAACCTGGGGTATATTCTCGAGTTACGACGGGGATGGCCCTTCCACACACGTGTGTATTCAGCCATGTCAGGACTCCTGCCTAGTTGTGAGGGACAACTCGGGATTCTCCTCGAGGATTTGCAGGGCAATTGGGACGCCTCTCCAGCTGAGACGGGAGACCAAGGGTCCCTTTCCACGTGCCACAGGAATCCTGGGTCTCCTATCAAGTTTCACGAGGAGTCAGGCATCGTCTCCTTTGGAGGCACTGATCTCCGCATACCTCTGGAATTTTCAAAGGATTTGAGGCCTCCTGTCGCGATGAGGTGGGGAACTAGGTCTTTCTCTGTGGTCTCCACAGGGGATTCAGACACCCTTTCGTCTTGGGAGATGCAAGACGAGCCTGCATTCCAGTCACTGCAGGGATATCCGGCCTTATTTCGAGTCAGGGCATCGCGGTGTCCATTACACTTGAGGCCGCAAACTCAGGGTCCCTCTCACATACCTAGAGCTGAGAGAAGCCTCCTCTTGAGGTGCTTGTGGTAAGGTGGTATTCCTCTGGAGACGAATCCAGGGACTAACCTCTCTTTTCGAGTTGATTTTTGGTCCACAGAGTTCTTTCGTGTTGCTACAGTGACCTCAGAATCCCTCTATCCTTGAAACAGTGTTCTTGGGGTTTCTCTGGAGTGCCATGAAGGAAATCAAGGCTCCTTTCATGTGTGATGTGCAAGACGGAATTGCTCTGCACGCAGTACAGGGGAATCGGGCCTCATCTGGCATCGAGGGGGAAGTCTCATGGTTTTTCTCGAGTTGCGGCGGGAACCTGGGGTATATTCTCGAGTTACGACGGGGATGGCCCTTCCACCCACGTGTTTGTTCAGCCACGTCAGGACTCCTGCCTAGTTGCGAGGGACAACTCGGGATTCTCCTCGAGGCTTGGCAGGGCAATTGGAACGCCTCTCCAGCTGAGGCGGGAGACCAAGGGTCCCTTTCCACGTGCCACAAGAATCCTGGGACTCCTATCAAGTTTCACGAGGAGTCAGGCATCGTCTCCTTTGGAGGCACTGATCTCCACGTATCTCTGGAGTTTTCAAAGGATGTGAGGCCTCCGGTCGCGATGAGGTGGGGAACTAGGTGTTTCTCTGTGGTCTCCACAGGGGATTCAGACATCCTTTCTTCTTGGGAGATGCAAGACGAGCCTGCATTCAAGTTCCTGGAGGGATATCCGGCCTTATTTCGAGTCAGGGCATCGCGGTGTCCATTCCACTTGAGGCCGCAAACTCAGGATCCCTCTCACATACCTAGAGCTGAGTGAAGCCTCCTCTTGAGGTGCTTGTGGTAAGGTGGTATTCCTCTGGAGTCGAAGCCAGGGACTATCCTCTCATCTCGTGTTGATTCTTGGTCCACGGAGCTCTTTCGTGTTGCTACAGTGACCTCAGGATCCCTCTAGCCTTGAAACAGTGTTCTTGGGGTTTCTCTGGAGTGCCATCAAGGAAATCAAGGCTCCTTTCATGTGTGATGTGCAACACGGAATTGCTCTGCACGCAGTGCAGGGGAATCGGGCCTCATCTCGCGGCGAGGGGGAAGTCTCATGGTTTTTCTCGAGTTGCGGCGGGAACCTGGGGTATATTCTCGAGTTACGACGGGGATGGCCCTTCCACACACGTGTGTGTTCAGCCATGTCAGGACTCCTGCCTAGTTGCGAGGGACAACTCGGGATTCTCCTCGAGGCTTGGCAGGGCAATTGGGACGCCTCTCCAGCTGAGACGGGAGACCAAGGGTCCCTTTCCACGTGCCACAGGAATCCTGGGTCTCCTATCAAGTTTCACGAGGAGTCAGGCATCGTCTCCTTTGGAGGCACTGATCTCCGCATACCTCTGGAGTTTTCAAAGGATTTGAGGCCTCCTGTCGCGATGAGGTGGGGAACTAGGTCTTTCTCTGTGGTCTCCACAGGGGATTCAGACACCCTTTCGTCTTGGGAGATGCAAGACGAGCCTGCATTCCAGTCACTGCAGGGATATCCGGCCTTATTTCGAGTCAGGGCATCGCGGTGTCCATTCCACTTGAGGCCGCAAACTCAGGGTCCCTCTCACATACCTAGAGCTGAGAGAAGCCTCCTCTTGAGGTGCTTGTGGTAAGGTGGTATTCCTCTGGAGTCGAAGCCAGGGACTAACCTCTCATCTCGAGTTGATTTTTGGTCCATGGAGCTCTTTCGTGTTGCTACAGTGACCTCAGGATCCCTCTAGCCTTGAAACAGTGTTCTTGGGGTTTCTCTGGAGTGCCATGAAGGAAATCAAGTCTCCTTTCACGTGTGATGTGCAACACGGAATTGCTCTGCACGCAGTGCAGGGGAATCGGGCCTCATCTCGCGGCGAGGGGGAAGTCTCATGGTTTTTCTCGAGTTGCGGCGGGAACCTGGGGTATATTCTCGAGTTACGACGGGGATGGCCCTTCCACACACGTGTTTGTTCAGCCACGTCAGGACTCTTGCCTAGTTGCGAGACACAACTCGGGATTCTCCTCGAGGCTTGGCAAGGCAATTGGGACGCTTCTCCAGCTGAGGCGGGAGACCAAGGGTCCCTTTCCAAGTGCCACAGGAATCCTGGGACTCCTATCAAGTTTCACGAGGAGTCAGGCATCGTCTCCATTGGAGGCACTGATCTCCGCGTACCTCTGGAGTTTTCAAAGGATGTGAGGCCTCCGGTCGCGATGAGGTGGGGAACTAGGTCTTTCTCTGTGGTCTCCACAGGGGATTCAGACATCCTTTCGTCCTGGGAGATGCAAGACGAGCCTGCATTGAAGTCACTGCAGGGATATCCGGCCTTATTTCGAGTCAGGGCATCGCGGTGTCCATTCCACTTGAGGCCGCAAACTCAGGGTCCCTCTCACATACCTAGAGCTGAGAGAAGCCTCCTCTTGAGGTGCTTGTGGTAAGGTGGTATTCCTCTGGAGACGAATCCAGGGACTAACCTCTCTTTTCGAGTTGATTTTTGGTCAACAGAGTTCTTTCGTGTTGCTACAGTGACCTCAGGATCTCTCTATCCTTGAAACAGTATTCTTGGGGTTTCTCTGGAGTGCCATCAAGGAAATCAAGGCTCCTTTCATGTGTGATGTGCAAGACGGAATTGCTCTGCACGCAGTACAGGGGAATCGGGCCTCATCTCGCATCGAGGGGGAAGTCTCATGGTTTTTCTCGAGTTGCGGCTGGAACCTGGGGTATATTCTCGAGTTACGACGGGGATGGCCCTTCCACCCACGTGTTTGTTCAGCCACGTCAGGACTCCTGCCTAGTTGCAAGGGACAACTCGGGATTCTCCTCGAGGCTTGGCAGGGCAATTGGAACGCCTCTCCAGCTGAGGCGGGAGACCAAGTGTCCCTTTCCACGTGCCACAAGAATCCTGGGACTCCAATCAAGTTTCACGAGGAGTCAGGCATCGTCTCCTTTGGAGGCACTGATCTCCGCGTACCTCTGGAGTTTTCAAAGGATGTGAGGCCTCCGGTCGTGATGAGGTGGGGAACTAGGTGTTTCTCTGTGGTCTCCACAGGGGATTCAGACATCCTTTCTTCTTGGGAGATGCAAGACGAGCCTGCATTCAAGTCACTGCAGGGATATCCGGCCTTATTTCGAGTCAGGGCATCGCGGTGTCCATTCCACTTGAGGCCGCAAACTCAGGGTCCCTCTCACATACCTAGAGCTGAGAGAAGCCTCCTCTTGAGGTGCTTGTGGTAAGGTGGTATTCCTCAGGAGTCGAAGCCAGGGACTAACCTCTCATGTCGTGATGATTCTTGGTCCACGGAGCTCTTTCGTGTTGCTACAGTGACCTTAGGATCCCTCTAGCCTTGAAACAGTGTTCTTGGGGTTTCTCTGGAGTGCCATCAAGGAAATCAAGGCTCCTTTCATGTGTGATGTGCAACACGGAATTGCTCTGCACGCAGTGCAGGGGAATCGGGCCTCATCTCGCGGCGAGGGGGAAGTCTCATGGTTTTTCTCGAGTTGCGGCGGGAACCTGGGGTATATTCTCGAGTTAAGATGGGGATGGCCCTTCCACACACGTGTGTGTTCAGCCTTGTCAGGACTCCTGCCTAATTGCGAGGGACAACTCGGGATTCTCCTCGAGGCTTGGCAGGGCAATTGGGACGCCTCTCCAGCTGAGACGGGAGACCAAGGGTCCCTTTCCACGTGCCACAGGAATCCTGGGTCTCCTATCAAGTTTCACGAGGAGTCAGGCATCGTCTCCTTTGTAGGCACTGATCTCCGCATACCTCTGGAGTTTTCAAAGGATTTGAGGCCTCCTGTCGCGATGAGGTGGGGAACTTGGTCTTTCTCTGTGGTCTCCACAGGGGATTCAGACACCCTTTCGTCTTGGGAGATGCAAGACGAGCCTGCATTCCAGTCACTGCAGGGATATCCGGCCTTATTTCGAGTCAGGGCATCGCGGTGTCCATTCCACTTGAGGCCGCAAACTCAGGGTCCCTCTCACATACCTAGAGCTGAGAGAAGCCTCCTCTTGAGGTGCTTGTGGTAAGGTGGTATTCCTCTGGAGACGAATCCAGGGAGTAACCTCTCTTTTCGAGTTGATTTTTGGTCCACAGAGTTCTTTCGTGTTGCTACAGTGACCTCAGGATCCCTCTATCCTTGAAACAGTGTTCTTGGGGTTTCTCTGGAGTGCCATCAAGGAAATCAAGGCTCCTTTCATGTGTGATGTGCAAGACGGAATTGCTCTGCACGCAGTACAGGGGAATCGGGCCTCATCCCTCATCGAGGGAGAAGTCTCATGGTTTTTCTCGAGTTGCGGCGGGAACCTGGGGTATATTCTCGAGTTACGACGGGGATGGCCCTTCCACCCACGTGTTTGTTCAGCCACGTCAGGACTCCTGCCTAGTTGCGAGGGACAACTCGGGATTCTCCTCGAGGCTTGGCAGGGCAATTGGAACGCCTCTCCAGCTGAGGCGGGAGACCAAGGGTCCCTTTCCACGTGCCACAAGAATCCTGGGACTCCTATCAAGTTTCACGAGGAGTCAGGCATCGTTTCCTTTGGAGGCACTGATCTCCACGTACCTCTGGAGTTTTCAAAGGATGTGAGGCCTCCGGTCGCGATGAGGTGGGGAACTAGGTGTTTCTCTGTGGTCTCCACAGGGGATTCAGACATCCTTTTTTCTTGGGAGATGCAAGACGAGCCTGCATTCAAGTCACTGCAGGGATATCCGGCCTTATCTTGACTCAGGGCATCGCGGTGTCCATTCCACTTGAGGCCGCAAACTCAGGATCCCTCTCACATACCTAGAGCTGAGAGAAGCCTCCTCTTGACGTGCTTGTGGTAAGGTGGTATTCCTCAGGAGTCGAAGCCAGGGACTAACCTCTCATCTCGTGTTGATTCTTGGTCCACGGAGCTCTTTCGTGTTGCTACAGTGACCTCAGGATCCCTCTAGCCTTGAAACAGTGTTCTTGGGGTTTCTCTGGAGTGCCATCAAGGAAATTAAGGCTCCTTTCATGTGTGATGTGCAACACGGAATTGCTCTGCACGCAGTGCAGGGGAATCGGGCCTCATCTCGTGGCGAGGGGGAAGTCTCATGGTTTTTCTCGAGTTGCGGCGGGAACCAGGGGTATATTCTCGAGTTACGACGGGGATGGCCCTTCCACCCACGTGTTTCTTCAGCGACGTCAGGACTCCTGCCTAGTTGCGAGGGACAACTCTGGATTCTCCTCGAGGCTTGGCAGGGCAATTGGGACGCCTCTCCAGCTGAGGCGGGAGCCCAAGTGTCCCCTTCCAAGTGCCACAGGAATCCTGGGACTCCTATCAAGTTTCACGAGGAGTCAGGCATCGTCTCCTTTGGAGGCACTGATCTCCGCGTACCTCTGGAGTTTTCAAAGGATGTGAGGCTATCGGTCGCGATGAGGTGGGGAACTAAGTCTTTCTCTGTGCTTTCCACAGGGGATTCAGACATCCTTTCGTCCTGGGAGATGCAAGACGAGCCTGCATTGAAGTCACTGCAGGGATATCCGGCCTTATTTCGAGTCAGGGCATTGCCGTGTCCATTCTACTTGAGGCCGCAAACTCAGGGTCCCTCTCACATACCTAGAGCTGAGAGAAGCCTCCTCTTGAGGTGCTTGTGGTAAGGTGGTATTCCTCTGGAGACGAATCCAGGGACTAACCTCTCTTTTCGAGTTGATTTTTGGTCCACAGAGTTCTTTCGTGTTGCTACAGTGACCTCAGGATCCCTCTAGCCTTGAAACAGTGTTCTTGGGGTTTCTCTGGAGTGCCATCAAGGAAATCAAGGCTCCTTTCATGTGTGATGTGCAAGACGGAATTGCTCTGCACGCAGTACAGGGGAATCGGGCCTCATCTCGCATCGAGGGGGAAGTCTCATGGTTTTTCTCGAGTTGCGGCGGGAACCTGGGGTATATTCTCGAGTTACGACGGGGATCGCCCTTCCACACACGTGTTTGTTCAGCGACGTCAGGACTCCTGCCTAGTTGCGAGGGACAACTCGGGATTCTCCTCGAGGCTTGGCAGGGCAATTGGAACGCCTCTCCAGCTGAGGCGGGAGACCAAGGGTCTCTTTCCACGTGCCACAAGAATCCTGGGACTCCTATCAAGTTTCACGAGGAGTCAGGCATCGTCTCCTTTGGAGGCACTGATCTCCGCATACCTCTGGAGTTTTCAAAGGATTTGAGGCCTCCTGTCGCGATGAGGTGGGGAACTAGGTCTTTCTCTGTGGTCTCCACAGGGGATTCAGACACCCTTTCGTCTTGGGAGATGCAAGACGAGCCTGCATTCCAGTCACTGCAGGGATATCCGGCCTTATTTCGAGTCAGGGCATCGCGGTGTCCATTCCACTTGAGGCCGCAAACTCAGGGTCCCTCTCACATACCTAGAGCTGAGAGAAGCCTCCTCTTGAGGTGCTTGTGGTAAGGTGGTATTCCTCTGGAGTCGAAGCCAGGGACTAACCTCTCATCTCGAGTTGATTTTTGGTCCACGGAGCTCTTTCTTGTTGCTACAGTGACCTCAGGATCCCTCTAGCCTTGAAACAGTGTTCTTGGGGTTTCTCTGGAGTGCCATGAAGGAAATCAAGGCTCCTTTCATGTGTGATGTGCAACACAGAATTGCTCTGCACGCAGTGCAAGGGAATCGGGCCTCATCTCGCGGCGAGGGGGAAGTCTCATGGTTTTTCTCGAGTTGCGGCGGGAACCTGGGGTATATTCTCGAGTTACGACGGGGATCGCCCTTCCACACACGTGATTGTTCAGCCACGTCAGGACTCCTGCCTAGTTGCGAGGGACAACTCGGGATTCTCCTCGAGGCTTGGCAGGGCAATTGGAACGCCTCTCCAGCTGAGGCGGGAGACCAAGGGTCCCTTTCCACGTGCCACAAGAATCCTGGGACTCCTATCAAGTTTCACGAGGAGTCAGGCATCGTCTCCTTTGGAGGCACTGATCTCCGCGTACCTCTGGAGTTTTCAAAGGATGTGAGGCCTCCGGTCGCGATGAGGTGGGGAACTAGGTGTTTCTCTGTGGTCTCCACAGGGGATTCAGACATCCTTTCTTCTTGGGAGATGCAAGACGAGCCTGCATTCAAGTCACTGCAGGGATATCCGGCCTTATTTCGAGTCAGGGCATCGCGGTGTCCATTCCACTTGAGGCCGCAAACTCAGGATTCCTCTCACATACCTAGAGCTGAGAGAAGCCTCCTCTTGAGGTGCTTGTGGTAAGGTGGTATTCCTCAGGAGACGAAGACAGGGACTAACCTCTCATCTCGTGTTGATTCTTGGTCCACGGAGCTCTTTCGTGTTGCTACAGTGACCTCAGGATCCCTCTAGCCTTGAAACAGTGTTCTTGGGGTTTCTCTGGAGTGCCATCAAGGAAATCAAGGCTCCTTTCATGTGTGATGTGCAACACGGAATTGCTCTGCACGCAGTGCAGGGGAATCGGGCCTCATCTCGCGGCGAGGGGGAAGTCTCATGGTTTTTCTCGAGTTGCGGCGGGAACCTGGGGTATATTCTCGAGTTACGACGGGGATGGCCCTTCCACACACGTGTGTGTTCAGCCATGTCAGGACTCCTGCCTAGTTGCGAGACACAACTCGGGATTCTCCTCGAGGCTTTGCAGGGCAATTGGGACGCCTCTCCAGCTGAGACGGGAGACCAAGGGTCCCTTTCCACGTGCCACAGGAATCCTGGGTCTCCTATCAAGTTTCACGAGGAGTCAGGCATCGTCTCCTTTGGAGGCACTGATCTCCGCATACCTCTGGAGTTTTCAAAGGATTTGAGGCCTCCTGTCGCGATGAGGTGGGGAACTAGGTCTTTCTCTGTGGTCTCCACAGGGGATTCAGACACCCTTTCGTCCTGGGAGATGCAAGACGAGCCTGCATTGAAGTCACTGCAGGGATATCCGGCCTTATTTCGAGTCAGGGCATCGCGGTGTCCATTCCACTTGAGGCCGCAAACTCAGGGTCCCTCTCACATACCTAGAGCTGAGAGAAGCCTCCTCTTGAGGTGCTGTGGTAAGGTGGTATTCCTCTGGAGACGAATCCAGGGACTAACCTCTCTTTTCGAGTTGATTTTTGGTCCACAGAGTTCTTTCGTGTTGCTACAGTGACCTCAGGATCCCTCTATCCTTGAAACAGTGTTCTTGGGGTTTCCCTGGAGTGCCATCAAGGATATCAAGTCTCCTTTCATGTGTGATGTGCAAGACGGAATTGCTCTGCACGCAGTACAGGGGAATCGGGCCTCATCTCGCATCGAGGGGGAAGTCTCATGGTTTTTCTCGAGTTGCGGCGGGAACCTGGGGTATATTCTCGAGTTACGACGGGGATGGCCCTTCCACCCACGTGTTTGTTCAGCCACGTCAGGACTCCTGCCTAGTTGCGAGGGACAACTCGGGATTCTCCTCGAGGCTTGGCAGGGCAATTGGAACGCCTCTCCAGGTGAGGCGGGAGACCAAGGGTCCCTTTCCACGTGCCACAAGAATCCTGGGACTCCTATCAAGTTTCACGAGGAGTCAGGCATCGTCTCCTTTGGAGGCACTGATCTCCGCGTACCTCTGGAGTTTTCAAAGGATGTGAGGCCTCCGGTCTCGATGAGGTGGAGAACTAGGTGTTTCTCTTTGGTCTCCACAGGGGATTCAGACATCCTTTCTTCTTGGGAGATGCAAGACGAGCCTGCATTCAAGTCACTGCAGGGATATCCGGCCTTATTTCGAGTCAGGGCATCGCGGTGTCCATTCCAATTGAGGCCGCAAACTCAGGATCCCTCTCACATACCTAGAGCTGAGAGAAGCCTCCTCTTGAGGTGCTTGTGGTAAGGTGGTATTCCTCAGGAGTCGAAGCCAGGGACTAACCTCTCATCTCGTGTTGATTCTTGGTCCACGGAGCTCTTTCGTGTTGCTACAGTGACCTCAGGATCCCTCTAGCCTTGAAACAGTGTTCTTGGGGATTCTCTGGAGTGCCATCAAGGAAATCAAGGCTCCTTTCATGTGTGATATGCAACACGGAATTGCTCTGCACGCAGTGCAGGGGAATCGGGCCTCATCTCGCGGCTAGGGGGAAGTCTCATGGTTTTTCTCGAGTTGCGGCGGGAACCTGGGGTATATTCTCGAGTTACGACGGGGATGGCCCTTCCACCCACGTGTTTCTTCAGCGATGTCAGGACTCCTGCCTAGTTGCGAGGGACAACTCGGGATTCTCCTCGAGGCTTGGCAGGGCAATTGGGACGCCGCTCCAGCTGAGACGGGAGACCAAGGGTCCCTTTCCACGTGCCACAGGAATCCTGGGTCTCCTATCAAGTTTCACGAGGAGTCAGGCATCGTCTCCTTTGGAGGCACTGATCTCCGCATACCTCTGGAGTTTTCAAAGGATTTGAGGCCTCCTGTCGCGATGAGGTGGGGAACTAGGTGTTTCTCTGTGGTCTCCACAGGGGATTCAGACACCCTTTCATCTTGGGAGATGCAAGACGAGCCTGCATTCCAGTCACTGCAGGGATATCCAGCCTTAATTTGCGTCAGGGCATCGCGGTGTCCATTCCACTTGAGGCCGCAAACTCAGTGTCCCTCTCACATACCTAGAGCTGAGAGAAGCCTCCTCTTGAGGTGCTTGTGGTAAGGTGGTATTCCTCTGGAGACGAATCCAGGGACTAACCTCTCTTTTCGAGTTGATTTTTGGTCCACAGTTTTCTTTCGTGTTGCTACAGTGACCTCAGGATCCCTCTATCCTTGAAACAGTGTTCTTGGGGTTTCTCTGGAGTGCCATCAAGGAAATCAAGGCTCCTTTCATGTGTGATGTGCAAGACGGAATTGCTCTGCACGCAGTACAGGGGAATCGGGCCTCATCTGGCATCGAGGGGGAAGTCTCATGGTTTTTCTCGAGTTGCGGCGGGAACCTGGGGTATATTCTCGAGTTACGACGGGGATGGCCCTTCCACCCACGTGTTTGTTCAGCCACGTCACGACTCCTGCCTAGTTGCGAGGGACAACTCGGGATTCTCCTCGAGGCTTGGCAGGGCAATTGGAACGCCTCTCCAGCTGAGGCGGGAGACCAAGGGTCCCTTTACACGTGCCACAAGAATCCTGGGACTCCTATCAAGTTTCACGAGGAGTCAGGCATCGTCTCCTTTGGAGGCACTGATCTCCGCGTACCTCTGGAGTTTTCAAAGGATGTGAGGCCTCCGGTCGCGATGAGGTGGGGAACTAGGTGCTTCTCTGTGGTCTCCACAGGGGATTCAGACATCCTTTCTTCTTGGGAGATGCAAGACGAGCCTGCATTCAAGTCACTGCAGGGATATCCGGCCTTATTTCGAGTCAGGGCATCGCGGTGTCCATTCCACTTGAGGCCGCAAACTCAGGATCCCTCTCACATACCTAGAGCTGAGAGAAGCCTCCTCTTGAGGTGCTTGTGGTAAGGTGGTATTCCTCAGGAGTTGAAGCCAGGGACTAACCTTTCATCTCGTGTTGATTCTTGGTCCACGGAGCTCTTTCGTGTTGCTACAGTGACCTCAGGATCCCTCTATCCTTGAAACAGTGTTCTTGGGGTTTCTCTGGAGTGCCATCAAGGAAATCAAGGCTCCTTTCATGTGTGATGTGCAATACGGAATTGCTCTGCACGCAGTGCAGGGGAATCGGGGCTCATCTCGCGGCGAGGGGGAAGTCTCATGGTTTTTCTCGAGTTGCGGCGGGAACCTGGGGTATATTCTCGAGTTAAGACGGGGATGGCCCTTCCACACACGTGTGTGTTCAGCCACGTCAGGACTCCTGCCTAGTTGCGAGGGACAACTCTGGATTCTCCTCGAGGCTTGGCAGGGCAATTGGGACGCCTCTCCAGCTGAGGCGGGAGACCAAGTGTCCCTTTCCAAGTGCCACAGGAATCCTGGGACTCCGATCAAGTTTCACGAGGAGTCAGGCATCGTCTCCTTTGGAGGCACTGATCTCCGCGTACCTCTGGAGTTTTCAAAGGATGTGAGGCTATCGGTCGCGATGAGGTGGGGAACTAAGTCTTTCTCTGTGCTTTCCACAGGGGATTCAGACACCCTTTCGTCCTGGGAGATGCAAGACGAGCCTGCATTCCAGTCACTGCAGGGATATCCGGACTTATTTCGAGTCAGGGCATCGCGGTGTCCATTCCACTTGAGGCCGCAAACTCAGGGTCCCTCTCACATACCTAGAGCTGAGAGAAGCCTCCTCTTGAGGTGCTTGTGGTAAGGTGGTATTCCTCTGGAGACGAATCCAGGGACTAACGTCTCTTTTCGAGTTGATTTTTGGTCCACAGAGTTCTTTCGTGTTGCTACAGTGACCTCAGGATCCCTCTATCCTTGAAACAGTGTTCTTGGGGTTTCTCTGGAGTGCCATCAAGGAAATCAAGGCTCCTTTCATGTGTGATGTGCAAGACGGAATTGCTCTGCACGCAGTACAGGGGAATCGGGCCTCATCTCGCATCGAGGGGGAAGTCTCATGGTTTTTCTCGAGTTGCGGCGGGAACCTGGGGTATATTCTCGAGTTACGACGGGGATGGCCCTTCCACCCACGTGTTTGTTCAGCCACGGCAGGACTCCTGCCTAGTTGCGAGGGACAACTCGGGTTTCTCCTCGAGGCTTGGCAGGGCAATTGGAACGCCTCTCCAGCTGAGGCGGGAGACCAAGGGTCCCTTTCCACGTGCCACAAGAATCCTGGGACTCCTATCAAGTTTCACGAGGAGTCAGGCATCGTCTCCTTTGGAGGCACTGATCTCCGCGTACCTCTGGAGTTTTCAAAGGATGTGAGGCCTCCGGTCGCGATGAGGTGGGGAACTAGGTGTTTCTCTGTGGTCTCCACAGGGGATTCAGACATCCTTTCTTCTTGGGAGATGCAAGACGAGCCTGCATTCAAGTCACTGCAGGGATATCCGGCCTTATTTCGAGTCAGGGCATCGCGGTGTCCATTCCATTTGAGGCCGCAAACTCAGGATCCCTCTCACATACCTAGAGCTGAGAGAAGCCTCCTCTTGAGGTGCTTGTGGTAAGGTGGTATTCCTCAGGAGTCGAAGCCAGGGACTAACCTCTCATCTCTAGTTGATTTTTGGTCCACGGAGCTCTTTCGTGTTGCTACAGTGACCTCAGGATCCCTCTAGCCTTGAAACAGTGTTCTTGGGGTTTCTCTGGAGTGCCATGAAGGAAATCAAAGCTCCTTTCATGTGAGATGTGCAACACAGAATTGCTCTGCACGCAGTGCAGGGGAATCGGGCCTCATCTCGCGGCGAGGGGGAAGTCTCATGGTTTTTCTCGAGTTGCGGCGGGAACCTGGGGTATATTCTCGAGTTACGACGGGGATGGCCCTTCCACACACGTGTTTGTTCAGCCACGTCAGGACTCTTGCCTAGTTGTGAGACACAACTCGGGATTCTCCTCGAGGCTTGGCAAGGCAATTGGGACGCCTCTCCAGCTGAGGCGGGAGACCAAGGGTCCCTTTCCACGTGCCAGAGGAATCCTGGGACTCCTATCAAGTTTCACGAGGAGTCAGGCATCGTCTCCTTTGGAGGCACTGATCTCCGCGTACCTCTGGAGTTTTCAAAGGATGTGAGGCCTCCGGTCGCGATGAGGTGGGGAACTAGGTGTTTCTCTGTGGTCTCCACAGGGGATTCAGACATCCTTTCTTCTTGGGAGATGCAAGACGAGCCTGCATTCAAGTCACTGCAGGGATATCCAGCCTTATTTTGCGTCAGGGCATCGCGGTGTCCATTCCACTTGAGGCCGCAAACTCAGGGTCCCTCTCACATACCTAGAGCTGAGAGAAGCCTCCTCTTGAGGTGCTTGTGGTAACGTGGTATTCCTCTGGAGTCGAAGCCAGGGACTAACCTCTCATCTCGAGTTGATTTTTGGCCCACGGAGCTCTTTCGTGTTGCTACAGTGACCTCAGGATCCCTCTAGCCTTGAAACAGTGTTCTTGGGGTTTCTCTGGAGTGCCATCAAGGAAATCAAGGCTCCTTTCATGTGTGATGTGCAACACGGAATTGCTCTGCACGCAGTGCAGGGGAATCGGGCCTCATCTCGCGGCGAGGGGGAAGTCTCATGGTTTTTCTCGAGTTGCGGCGGGAACCTGGCGTATATTCTCGAGTTACGACGGGGATGGCCCTTCCACCCACGTGTTTCTTCAGCGACGTCAGGACTCCTGCCTAGTTGCGAGGGACAACTCTGGATTCTCCTCGAGGCTTGGCAGGGCAACTGGGACGCCTCTCCAGCTGAGGCGGGAGACCAAGTGCCCCTTTCCAAGTGCCACAGGAATCCTGGGACTCCTATCAAGTTTCACGAGGAGTCAGGCATCGTCTCCTTTTTAGGCACTGATCTCCGCGTACCTCTGGAGTTTTCAAAGGATGTGAGGCTATCGGTCGCAATGAGGTGGGGAACTAAGTCTTTCTCTGTGCTTTCCACAGGGGATTCAGACATCCTTTCGTCCTGGGAGATGCAAGACGAGCCTGCATTGAAGTCACTGCAGGGATATCCGGCCTAATTTCGAGTCAGGGCATCGCGGTGTCCATTCCACTTGAGGCCGCAAACTCAGGGTCCCTCTCACATACCTAGAGCTGAGAGAAGCCTCCTCTTGAGGTGCTTGTGGTAAGGCGGTATTCCTCTGGAGACGAATCCAGGGACTAACCTCTCTTTTCGAGTTGATTTTTGGTCCACAGAGTTCTTTCGTGTTGCTACAGTGACCTCAGGATCCCTCTAGCCTTGAAACAGTGTTCTTGGGGATTCTCTGGAGTGCCATCAAGGAAATCAAGGCTCCTTTCATGTGTGATGTGCAACACGGAATTGCTCTGCACGCAGTGCAGGGGAATCGGGCCTCATCTCGCGGCTAGGGGGAAGTCTCATGGTTTTTCTCGAGTTGCGGCGGGAACCTGGGGTATATTCTCGAGTTACGACGGGGATGGCCCTTCCACCCACGTGTTTCTTCAGCGATGTCAGGACTCCTGCCTAGTTGCGAGGGACAACTCTGGATTCTCCTCGAGGCTTGGCAGGGCAATTGGGACGCCGCTCCAGCTGAGACGGGAGACCAAGGGTCCCTTTCCACGTGCCACAGGAATCCTGGGTCTCCTATCAAGTTTCACGAGGAGTCAGGCATCGTCTCCTTTGGAGGCACTGATCTCCGCATACCTCTGGAGTTTTCAAAGGATTTGAGGCCTCCTGTCGCGATGAGGTGGGGAACTAGGTGTTTCTCTGTGGTCTCCACAGGGGATTCAGACACCCTTTCATCTTGGGAGATGCAAGACGAGCCTGCATTCCAGTCACTGCAGGGATATCCAGCCTTAATTTGCGTCAGGGCATCGCGGTGTCCATTCCACTTGAGGCCGCAAACTCAGTGTCCCTCTCACATACCTAGAGCTGAGAGAAGCCTCCTCTTGAGGTGCTTGTGGTAAGGTGGTATTCCTCTGGAGACGAATCCAGGGACTAACCTCTCTTTTCGAGTTGATTTTTGGTCCACAGTTTTCTTTCGTGTTGCTACAGTGACCTCAGGATCCCTCTATCCTTGAAACAGTGTTCTTGGGGTTTCTCTGGAGTGCCATCAAGGAAATCAAGGCTCCTTTCATGTGTGATGTGCAAGACGGAATTGCTCTGCACGCAGTACAGGGGAATCGGGCCTCATCTGGCATCGAGGGGGAAGTCTCATGGTTTTTCTCGAGTTGCGGTGGGAACCTGGGGTATATTCTCGAGTTACGACGGGGATGGCCCTTCCACCCACGTGTTTGTTCAGCCACGTCACGACTCCTGCCTAGTTGCGAGGGACAACTCGGGATTCTCCTCGAGGCTTGGCAGGGCAATTGGAACGCCTCTCCAGCTGAGGCGGGAGACCAAGGGTCCCTTTACACGTGCCACAAGAATCCTGGGACTCCTATCAAGTTTCACGAGGAGTCAGGCATCGTCTCCTTTGGAGGCACTGATCTCCGCGTACCTCTGGAGTTTTCAAAGGATGTGAGGCCTCCGGTCGCGATGAGGTGGGGAACTAGGTGCTTCTCTGTGGTCTCCACAGGGGATTCAGACATCCTTTCTTCTTGGGAGATGCAAGACGAGCCTGCATTCAAGTCACTGCAGGGATATCCGGCCTTATTTCGAGTCAGGGCATCGCGGTGTCCATTCCACTTGAGGCCGCAAACTCAGGATCCCTCTCACATACCTAGAGCTGAGAGAAGCCTCCTCTTGAGGTGCTTGTGGTAAGGTGGTATTCCTCAGGAGTTGAAGCCAGGGACTAACCTTTCATCTCGTGTTGATTCTTGGTCCACGGAGCTCTTTCGTGTTGCTACAGTGACCTCAGGATCCCTCTATCCTTGAAACAGTGTTCTTGGGGTTTCTCTGGAGTGCCATCAAGGAAATCAAGGCTCCTTTCATGTGTGATGTGCAATACGGAATTGCTCTGCACGCAGTGCAGGGGAATCGGGGCTCATCTCGCGGCGAGGGGGAAGTCTCATGGTTTTTCTCGAGTTGCGGCGGGAACCTGGGGTATATTCTCGAGTTAAGACGGGGATGGCCCTTCCACACACGTGTGTGTTCAGCCACGTCAGGACTCCTGCCTAGTTGCGAGGGACAACTCTGGATTCTCCTCGAGGCTTGGCAGGGCAATTGGGACGCCTCTCCAGCTGAGGCGGGAGACCAAGTGTCCCTTTCCAAGTGCCACAGGAATCCTGGGACTCCGATCAAGTTTCACGAGGAGTCAGGCATCGTCTCCTTTGGAGGCACTGATCTCCGCGTACCTCTGGAGTTTTCAAAGGATGTGAGGCTATCGGTCGCGATGAGGTGGGGAACTAAGTCTTTCTCTGTGCTTTCCACAGGGGATTCAGACACCCTTTCGTCCTGGGAGATGCAAGACGAGCCTGCATTCCAGTCACTGCAGGGATATCCGGACTTATTTCGAGTCAGGGCATCGCGGTGTCCATTCCACTTGAGGCCGCAAACTCAGGGTCCCTCTCACATACCTAGAGCTGAGAGAAGCCTCCTCTTGAGGTGCTTGTGGTAAGGTGGTATTCCTCTGGAGACGAATCCAGGGACTAACGTCTCTTTTCGAGTTGATTTTTGGTCCACAGAGTTCTTTCGTGTTGCTACAGTGACCTCAGGATCCCTCTATCCTTGAAACAGTGTTCTTGGGGTTTCTCTGGAGTGCCATCAAGGAAATCAAGGCTCCTTTCATGTGTGATGTGCAAGACGGAATTGCTCTGCACGCAGTACAGGGGAATCGGGCCTCATCTCGCATCGAGGGGGAAGTCTCATGGTTTTTCTCGAGTTGCGGCGGGAACCTGGGGTATATTCTCGAGTTACGACGGGGATGGCCCTTCCACCCACGTGTTTGTTCAGCCACGGCAGGACTCCTGCCTAGTTGCGAGGGACAACTCGGGTTTCTCCTCGAGGCTTGGCAGGGCAATTGGAACGCCTCTCCAGCTGAGGCGGGAGACCAAGGGTCCCTTTCCACGTGCCACAAGAATCCTGGGACTCCTATCAAGTTTCACGAGGAGTCAGGCATCGTCTCCTTTGGAGGCACTGATCTCCGCGTACCTCTGGAGTTTTCAAAGGATGTGAGGCCTCCGGTCGCGATGAGGTGGGGAACTAGGTGTTTCTCTGTGGTCTCCACAGGGGATTCAGACATCCTTTCTTCTTGGGAGATGCAAGACGAGCCTGCATTCAAGTCACTGCAGGGATATCCGGCCTTATTTCGAGTCAGGGCATCGCGGTGTCCATTCCATTTGAGGCCGCAAACTCAGGATCCCTCTCACATACCTAGAGCTGAGAGAAGCCTCCTCTTGAGGTGCTTGTGGTAAGGTGGTATTCCTCAGGAGTCGAAGCCAGGGACTAACCTCTCATCTCTAGTTGATTTTTGGTCCACGGAGCTCTTTCGTGTTGCTACAGTGACCTCAGGATCCCTCTAGCCTTGAAACAGTGTTCTTGGGGTTTCTCTGGAGTGCCATGAAGGAAATCAAAGCTCCTTTCATGTGAGATGTGCAACACAGAATTGCTCTGCACGCAGTGCAGGGGAATCGGGCCTCATCTCGCGGCGAGGGGGAAGTCTCATGGTTTTTCTCGAGTTGCGGCGGGAACCTGGGGTATATTCTCGAGTTACGACGGGGATGGCCCTTCCACACACGTGTTTGTTCAGCCACGTCAGGACTCTTGCCTAGTTGTGAGACACAACTCGGGATTCTCCTCGAGGCTTGGCAAGGCAATTGGGACGCCTCTCCAGCTGAGGCGGGAGACCAAGGGTCCCTTTCCACGTGCCAGAGGAATCCTGGGACTCCTATCAAGTTTCACGAGGAGTCAGGCATCGTCTCCTTTGGAGGCACTGATCTCCGCGTACCTCTGGAGTTTTCAAAGGATGTGAGGCCTCCGGTCGCGATGAGGTGGGGAACTAGGTGTTTCTCTGTGGTCTCCACAGGGGATTCAGACATCCTTTCTTCTTGGGAGATGCAAGACGAGCCTGCATTCAAGTCACTGCAGGGATATCCAGCCTTATTTTGCGTCAGGGCATCGCGGTGTCCATTCCACTTGAGGCCGCAAACTCAGGGTCCCTCTCACATACCTAGAGCTGAGAGAAGCCTCCTCTTGAGGTGCTTGTGGTAACGTGGTATTCCTCTGGAGTCGAAGCCAGGGACTAACCTCTCATCTCGAGTTGATTTTTGGCCCACGGAGCTCTTTCGTGTTGCTACAGTGACCTCAGGATCCCTCTAGCCTTGAAACAGTGTTCTTGGGGTTTCTCTGGAGTGCCATCAAGGAAATCAAGGCTCCTTTCATGTGTGATGTGCAACACGGAATTGCTCTGCACGCAGTGCAGGGGAATCGGGCCTCATCTCGCGGCGAGGGGGAAGTCTCATGGTTTTTCTCGAGTTGCGGCGGGAACCTGGCGTATATTCTCGAGTTACGACGGGGATGGCCCTTCCACCCACGTGTTTCTTCAGCGACGTCAGGACTCCTGCCTAGTTGCGAGGGACAACTCTGGATTCTCCTCGAGGCTTGGCAGGGCAACTGGGACGCCTCTCCAGCTGAGGCGGGAGACCAAGTGCCCCTTTCCAAGTGCCACAGGAATCCTGGGACTCCTATCAAGTTTCACGAGGAGTCAGGCATCGTCTCCTTTTTAGGCACTGATCTCCGCGTACCTCTGGAGTTTTCAAAGGATGTGAGGCTATCGGTCGCAATGAGGTGGGGAACTAAGTCTTTCTCTGTGCTTTCCACAGGGGATTCAGACATCCTTTCGTCCTGGGAGATGCAAGACGAGCCTGCATTGAAGTCACTGCAGGGATATCCGGCCTAATTTCGAGTCAGGGCATCGCGGTGTCCATTCCACTTGAGGCCGCAAACTCAGGGTCCCTCTCACATACCTAGAGCTGAGAGAAGCCTCCTCTTGAGGTGCTTGTGGTAAGGCGGTATTCCTCTGGAGACGAATCCAGGGACTAACCTCTCTTTTCGAGTTGATTTTTGGTCCACAGAGTTCTTTCGTGTTGCTACAGTGACCTCAGGATCCCTCTATCCTTGAAACAGTGTTCTTGGGGTTTCTCTGGAGTGCCATCAAGGAAATCAAGGCTCCTTTCATGTGTAATGTGCAAGACGGAATTGCTCTGCACGCACTACAGGGGAATCGGGCCTCATCTCTCATCGAGGAGGAAGTCTCATGGTTTTTCTCGAGTTGCGGCGGGAACCTGGGGTATATTCTCGAGTTACGACGGGGATGGCCCTTCCACCCACGTGTTTGTTCAGCCACGTCAGGACTCCTGCCTAGTTGCGAGACACAACTCGGGATTCTCCTCGAGGCTTGGCAGGGCAATTGGAACGCCTCTCCAGCTGAGGCGGGAGACTAAGGGTCCCTTTCCACGTGCCACAAGAATCCTGGGATTCCTATCAAGTTTCACGAGGAGTCAGGCATCGTCTCCTTTGGAGGCACTGATCTCCACGTACCTCTGGAGTTTTCAAAGGATTTGAGGCCTCCTGTCGCGATGAGGTGGGGAACTAGGTGTTTCTCTGTGGTCTCCACAGGGGATTCAGACATCCTTTCTTCTTGGGAGATGCAAGACGAGCCTGCATTCAAGTCACTGGAGGGATATCCGGCCTTATTTCGAGTCAGGGCATCGCGGTGTCCATTCCACTTGAGGCCGCAAACTCGGGATCCCTCTCAAATACCTAGAGCTGAGAGAAGCCTCCTCTTGAGGTGCTTGTGGTAAGGTGGTATTCCTCAGGAGTCGAAGCCAGGGACTAACCTCTCATCTCGTGTTGATTCTTGGTCCACGGAGCTCTTTCGTGTTGCTACAGTGACCTCAGGATCCCTCTAGCCTTGAAACAGTGTTCTTGGGGTTTCTCTGGAGTGCCATCAAGGAAATCAAGGCTCCTTTCATGTGTGATGTGCAACACGGAATTGCTCTGCACGCAGTGCAGGGGAATCGGGCCTCATCTCGCGGCGAGGGGGAAGTCTCATGGTTTTTCTCGAGTTGCGGCGGGAACCTGGGGTATATTCTCGAGTTACGACGGGGATGGCCCTTCCACCCACGTGTTTCTTCAGCGACGTCAGGACTCCTGCCTAGTTGCGAGGGACAACTCTGGATTCTCCTCGAGGCTTGGCAGGGCAATTGGGACGCCTCTCCAGCTGAGGCGGGAGACCAAGTGTCCCTTTCCAAGTGCCACAGGAATCCTGGGACTCCTATCAAGTTTCACGAGGAGTCAGGCATCGTCTCCTTTGTAGGCACTGATCTCCGCGTACCTCTGGAGTTTTCAAAGGATGTGAGGCTATCGGTCGCGATGAGGTGGGGAACTAGGTCTTTCTCTGTGGTCTCCACAGGGGATTCAGACACCCTTTCGTCTTGGGAGATGCAAGACGAGCCTGCATTCAAGTCACTGCAGGGATATCCGGCCTTATTTCGAGTCAGGGCATCGCGGTGTCCATTCCACTTGAGGCCGCAAACTCAGGGTCCCTCTCACATACCTAGAGCTGAGAGAAGCCTCCTCTTGAGGTGCTTGTGGTAAGGTGGTATTCCTCAGGAGTCGAAGCCAGGGACTAACCTCTCATTTCGTGTTGATTCTTGGTCCACGGAGCTCTTTCGTGTTGCTACAGTGACCTCAGGATCCCTCTAGCCTTGAAACAGTGTTCTTGGGGTTTCTCTGGGGTGCCATCAAGGAAATCAAGGCTCCTTTCATGTGTGATGTGCAACACGGAATTGCTCTACACGCAGTGCAGGGGAATCGGGCCTCATCTCGCATCGAGGGGATGTCTCATGGTTTTTCTCGAGTTGCGGTGGGAACCTGGGGTATATTCTCGAGTTAGGACGGGGATGGCCCTTGCACACACGTGTTTGTTCAGCCACGTCAGGACTCCTGCCTAGTTGCGAGGGACAACTCGGGATTCTCCTCGAGGCTTGGCAGGTCAATTGGAACGCCTCTCCAGCTGAGACGGGACACCAAGGGTCCCTTTCCAAGTGCCACAGGAATCCTGGGACTCCTATCAAGTTTCACGAGGAGTCAGGCATCGTCTCCTTTGGAGGCACTGATCTCCGCGTACCTCTGGAGTTTTCAAAGGATGTGAGGCTATCGATTGCGATGAGGTGGGGAACTAAGTCTTTCTCTGTGCTTTCCACAGGGGATTCAGACATCCTTTCGTCCTGGGAGATGAAAGACGAGCCTGCATTGAAGTCACAGCAGGGATATCCGGCCTTATTTCGAGTCAGGGCATCGCGGTGTCCATTCCACTTGAGGCCGCAAACTCAGGGTCCCTCTCACATACCTAGAGCTGAGAGAAGCCTCCTCTTGAGGTGCTTGTGGTAAGGTGGTATTCCTCTGGAGACGAATCCAGGGACTAACCTCTCTTTTCGAGTTGATTTTTGGTCCACAGAGTTCTTTCGTGTCGCTACAGTGACCTCAGGATCCCTCTATCCTTGAAACAGTGTTCTTGGGGTTTCTCTGGAGTGCCATCAAGGAAATCAAGGCTCCTTTCATGTGTGATGTGCAACACGGAATTGCTCTGCACGCAGTGCTGGGGAATCAGGCCTCATCTCGCGGCGAGGGGGAAGTCTCATGGTTTTTCGCGAGTTGCGGCGGGAACCTGGGGTATATTCTCGAGTTACGACGGGGATGGCCCTTCCACCCACGTGTTTCTTCAGCGACGTAAGGACTCCTGCCTACTTGCGAGGGACAACTCGGGATTCTCCTCGAGGCTTTGCAGGGCAATTGGGACGCCTCTCCAGCTGAGACGGGAGACCAAGGGTCCCTTTCCACGTGCCACAGGAATCCTGGGTCTCCTATCAAGTTTCACGAGGAGTCAGGCATCGTCTCCTTTGGAGGCACTGATCTCCGCATACCTCTCGAGTTTCCAAAGGATTTGAGGCCTCCTGTCGCGATGAGGTGGGGAACTAGGTCTTTCTCTGTGGTCTCCACAGGGGATTCAGACACCCTTTCTTCTTGGGAGATGCAAGACGAGCCTGCATTCCAGTCACTGCAGGGATATCCGGCCTTATTTCGAGTCAGGGCATCGCGGTGTCCATTCCACTTGAGGCCGCAAACTCAGGGTCCCTCTCACATACCTAGAGCTGAGAGAAGCCTCCTCTTGATGTGCTTGTGGTAAGGTGGTATTCCTCTGGAGACGAATCCAGGGACTAACCTCTCTTTTCGAGTTGATTTTTGGTCCACAGAGTTCTTTCGTGTTGCTACAGTGACCTCAGGATCCCTCTAGCCTTGAAACAGTGTTCTTGGGGTTTCTCTGGAGTGCCATCAAGGAAATCAAGGCTCCTTTCATGTGTGATGTGCAACACGGAATTGCTCTGCACGCAGTACAGGGGAATCGGGTCTCATCTCGCATCGAGGGGGAAGTCTCATGGTTTTTCTCGAGTTGCGGCGGGAACCTGGGGTATATTCTCGAGTTAGGACGGGGATGGCCCTTCCACCCACGTGTTTGTTCAGCCACGTCAGGACTCCTGCCTAGTTGCGAGGGACAACTCGGGATTCTCCTCGAGGCTTGGCAGGGCAATTGGAACGCCTCTCCAGCTGAGGCGGGAGACCAAGGGTCCCTTTCCACGTGCCGCAAGAATCCTGGGACTCCTATCAAGTTTCACGAGGAGTCAGGCATCGTCTCCTTTGGAGGCACTGATCTCCGCGTACCTCTGGAGTTTTCAAAGGATTTGAGGCCTCCGGTCGCGATGAGGTGGGGAACTAGGTGTTTCTCTGTGGTCTCCACTGGGGATTCAGACATCCTTTCTTCTTGGGAGATGCAAGAGGAGCCTGCATTCAAGTCACTGCAGGGATATCCGGCCTTATTTCGAGTCAGGGCATCACGGTGTCCATTCCACTTGAGGCCGCAAACTCAGGATCCCTCTCACATACCTAGAGCTGAGAGAAGCCTCCTCTTGAGGTGCTTGTGGTAAGGTGGTATTCCTCAGGAGTCGAAGCCAGGGACTAACCTCTCATCTCGTGTTGATTCTTGGTCCACGGAGCTCTTTCGTGTTGCTACAGTGACCTCAGGATCCCTCTAGCCTTGAAACAGTGTTCTTGGGGTTTCTCTGGAGTGCCATCAAGGAAATCAAGGCTCTTTTCATGTGTGATGTGCAACACGGAATTGCTCTGCACGCAGTGCAGGGGAATCGGGCCTCATCTCGCGGCGAGGGGGAAGTCTCATGGTTTTTCTCGAGTTGCGGCGGGAAACTGGGGTATATTCTCGAGTTACGACGGGGATGGCCCTTCCACCCACGTGCTTCTTCAGCGACGTCAGGACTCCTGCCTACTTGCGAGACACAACTCGGGATTCTCCTCGAGGCTTTGCAGGGCAATTGGGACGCCTCTCCACCTGAGACGGGAGACCAAGGGTCCCTTTCCACGTGCCACAGGAATCCTGGGTCTCCTATCAAGTTTCACGAGGAGTCAGGCATCGTCTCCTTTGGAGGCACTGATCTCCGCATACCTCTGGAGTTTTCAAAGGATTTGAGGCCTCCTGTCGCGATGAGGTGGGGAACTAGGTCTTTCTCTGTGGTCTCCACAGGGGATTCAGACACCCTTTCGTCTTGGGAGATGCAAGACGAGCCTGCATTCCAGTCACTGCAGGGATATCCGGCCTTATTTCAAGTCAGGGCATCGCGGTGTCCATTCCACTTGAGGCCGCAAACTCAGGGTCCCTCTCACATACCTAGAGCTGAGAGAAGCCTCCTCTTTAGGTGCTTGTGGTAAGGTGGTATTCCTCTGGAGTCGAAGCCAGGGACTAACCTCTCATCTCGAGTTGATTTTTGGTCCACGGAGCTCTTTCGTGTTGCTACAGTGACCTCAGGATCCCTCTAGCCCTGAAACAGTGTTCTTGGGGTTTCTCTGGAGTGCCATGAAGGAAATCAAGGCTCCTTTCATGTGTGATGTGCAACACGGAATTGCTCTGCACGCAGTGCAGGGGAACCGGGCCTCATCTCGCGGCGAGGGGGAAGTCTCATGGTTTTTCTCGAGTTGCGGCGGGAACTTGGGGTATATTCTCGAGTTACGACGGGGATGGCCCTTCCACACACGTGTTTGTTCAGCCACGTCAGGACTCTTGCCTAGTTGCGAGACACAACTCGGGATTCTCCTCGAGGCTTGGCAAGGCAATTGGGACGCCTCTCCAGCTGAGGCGGGAGACCAAGGGTCCCTTTCCACGTGCCACAGGAATCCTGGGACTCCTATCAAGTTTCACGAGGAGTCAGGCATCGTCACCTTTGGAGGCACTGATCTCGGCGTACCTCTGGAGTTCTCAAAGGATGTGAGGCCTTCGGTCGCGATGAGGTGGGTAATTAGGTGTTTCTCTGTGGTCTCCACAGGGGATTCAGACATCCTTTCATCTTGGGAGATGCAAGACGAGCCTGCATTCCAGTCACTGCAGGGATATCCGGCCTTATTTCGCGTCAGGGCATCGCGGTGTCCATTCCACTTGAGGCCGCAAACTCAGTGTCCCTCTCACATACCTAGAGCTGAGAGAAGCCTCCTCTTGAGGTGCTTGTGGTAAGGTGGTATTCCTCTGGAGTCGAAGCCAGGGACTAACCTCTCATCTCGAGTTGATTTTTGGTCCACGGAGCTCTTTCGTGTTGCTACAGTGACCTCAGGATCCCTCTAGCCTTGAAACAGTGTTCTTGGGGTGTCTCTGGAGTGCCATCAAGGAAATCAAGGCTCCTATCATGTGTGATGTGCAACACGGAATTGCTCTGCACGCAGTGCAGGGGAATCGGGCCTCATCTTGCGGCGAGGGGGAAGTCTCATGATTTTTCTCGAGTTGCGGCGGGAACCTGGGGTATATTCTCGAGTTACAACGGGGATAGACCTTCCACCCACGTGTTTCTTCAGCGACGTCAGGACTCCTGCCTAGTTGCGAGGGACAACTCTGGATTCTCCTCGAGGCTTGGCAGGGCAATAGGGACGCCTCTCCAGCTGAGGCGGGAGACCAAGTGTCCCTTTCCAAGTGCCACAGGAATCCTGGGTCTCCTATCAAGTTTCACGAGGAGTCAGGCATCGTCTCCTTTGGAGGCACTGATCTCCACGTACCTCTGGAGTTTTCAAAGAATGTGAGGCTATCGGTCGCGATGAGGTGGGGAACTAAGTCTTTCTCTGTGCTTTCCACAGGGGATTCAGACATCCTTTCGTCCTGGGAGATGCAAGACGAGCGTGCATTGAAGTCACTGCAGGGATATCCGGCCTTATTTCGAGTCAGGGCATCGCGGTGTCCATTCAACTTGAGGCCGCAAACTCAGGGTCCCTCTCACATACCTAGAGCTGAGAGAAGCCTCCTCTTGAGGTGCTTGTGGTAAGGTGGTATTCCTCTGGAGACGAATCCAGGGTCTAACCTCTCTTTTCGAGTTGATTTTTGGTCCACAGAGTTCTTTCGTGTTGCTACAGTGACCTCAGGATCCCTCTATCCTTGAAACAGTGTACTTGCGGTTTCTCTGGAGTGCCATCAAGGAAATCAAGGCTCCTTTCATGTGTGATGTGCAAGACGGAATTGCTCTGCACGCAGTACATGGGAATCGGGCCTCATCTCGCATCGAGGGGGAAGTCTCATGGTTTTTCTCGAGTTGCGGCGGGAACCTGGGGTATATTCTCGAGTTACGACGGGGATGGCCCTTCCACCCACGTGTTTGTTCAGCCACGTCAGGACTCCTGCCTAGTTGCGAGGGACAACTCGGGATTCTCCTCGAGGCTTGGCAGGGCAATTGGAACGCCTCTCCAGCTGAGGTGGGAGACCAAGGGTCCCTTTCCAAGTGCCACAAGAATCCTGGGACTCCTATCAAGTTTCACGAGGAGTCAGGCATCCTCTCCTTTGGAGGCACTGATCTCCGCGTACCTCTGGATTTTTCAAAGGATGTGAGGCCTCCGGTCGCGATGAGGTGGGGAACTAGGTGTTTCTCTGTGGTCTCCACAGGGGATTCAGACATCCTTTCATCTTGGGAGATGCAAGACGAGCCTGCATTCAAGTCACTGCAGGGATATCCAGCTTTATTTCGAGTCAGGGATTCACGGTGTCCATTCCACTTGAGGCCGCAAACTCAGGATCCCTCTCACATACCTAGAGCTGAGAGAAGCCTCCTCTTGAGGTGCTTGTGGTAAGGTGGTATTCCTCTGGAGTCGAAGCCAGGGACTAACCTCTCATCTCGTGTTGATTTTTGGTCCACGGAGCTCTTTCGTGTTGCTACAGTGACCTCAGGATCCCTCTAGCCTTGAAACAGTGTTCTTGGGGTTTCTCTGGAGTGCCATCAAGGAAATCAAGGCTCCTTTCATGTGTGATGTGCAAGACGGAATTGCTCTGCACGCAGTGCAGGGGAATCGGGCCTCATCTCGCGGCGAGGGGGAAGTCTCATGGTTTTTCTCGAGTTGCGGCGGGAACCTGGGGTATATTCTCGAGTTACGACGGGGATGGCCCTTCCACCCACATGTTGCTTCAGGGACGTCAGGACTCCTGCCTACTTGCGAGGGACAACTCGGGATTCTCCTCGAGGCTTTGCAGGGCAATTGGGACGCCTCTCCAGCTGAGACGGGAGACCAAGTGTCCCTTTCCACGTGCCACAGGAATCCTGGGTCTCCTATCAAGTTTCACGATAGTCAGGCATCGTCTCCTTTGGAGGCACTGATCTCCGCGTACCTCTGGAGTTTTCAAAGGATTTGAGGCCTCCTGTCGCGATGAGGTGGGGAACTAGGTGTTTCTCTGTGGTCTCCACAGGGGATTCAGACATCCTTTCTTCTTGGGAGATGCAAGACGAGCCTGCATTCAAGTCACTGCAGGGATATCCGGCCTTATTTCGAGTCAGGGCATCGCGGTGTCCATTCCACTTGAGGCCACAAATTCAGGGTCCCTCTCACATACCTAGAGCTGAGAGAAGCCTCCTCTTGAGGTGCTTGTGGTAAGGTGGTATTCCTCTGGAGTCGAAGCCAGGGACTAACCTCTCATCTCGAGTTGATTTTTGGCCCACGGAGCTCTTTCGTGTTGCTACAGTGACCTCAGGATCCCTCTAGCCTTGAAACAGTGTTCTTGGGGTTTCTCTGGAGTGCCATCAAGGAAATCAAGGCTCCTTTCATGTGTGATGTGCAACACGGAATTGCTCTGCACGCAGTGCAGGGGAATCGGGCCTCATCTCGCGGCGAGGGGGAAGTCTCATGGTTTTTCTCGAGTTGCGGCGGGAACCTGGGGTATATTCTCGAGTTACGACGGGGATGGCCCTTCCACCCACGTGTTTCTTCAGCGACGTCAGGACTCCTGCCTAGTTGCGAGGGACAACTCTGGATTCTCCTCGAGGCTTGGCAGGGCAATTGGGACGCCTCTCCAGCTGAGGCGGGAGACCAAGGGTCCCTTTCCAAGTGCCACAGGAATCCTGGGACTCCTATCAAGTTTCACGAGGAGTCAGGCATCGTCTCCTTTGGAGGCACTGATCTCCGCGAACCTCTGGAGTTTTCAAAGGATGTGAGGCTATCGGTCGCGATGAGGTGGGGAACTAAGTCTTTCTCTGTGCTTTCCACAGGGGATTCAGACATCCTTTCATCCTGGGAGATGCAAGACGAGCCTGCATTGAAGTCTCTGCAGGGATATCCGGCCTTATTTCGAGTCAGGGCATCGCGGTGTCCATTCCACTTGAGGCCGCAAACTCAGGGTCCCTCTCACATACCTAGAGCTGAGAGAAGCCTCCTCTTGAGGTGCTTGTGGTAAGGTGGTATTCCTCTGGAGACGAATCCAGGGACTAACCTCTCTTTTCGAGTGGATTTTTGGTCCACAGAGTTCTTTCGTGTTGCTACAGTGACCTCAGGATCCCTCTATCCTTGAAACAGTGTTCTTGCGGTTTCTCTGGAGTGCCATCAAGGAAATCAAGGCTCCTTTCATGTGTGATGTGCAAGACAGAATTGCTCTGCACGCAGTACAGCGGAATCGGGCCTCATCTCGCATCGAGGGGGAAGTCTCATGGTTTTTCTCGAGTTGCGGCGGGAACCTGGGGTATATTCTCGAGTTACGACGGGGATGGCCCTTCCACCCACGTGTTTGTTCAGCCACGTCAGGACTCCTGCCTAGTTGCGAGGGACAACTCGGGATTCTCCTCGAGGCTTGGCAGGGCAATTGGAACGCCTCTCCAGCTGAGGCGGGAGACCAAGGGTCCCTTTCCACGTGCCACAAGAATCCTGGGACTCCTATCAAGTTTCACGAGGAGTCAGGCATCGTCTCCTTTGGAGGCACTGATCTCCGCGTACCTCTGGAGTTTTCAAAGGATGTGAGGCCTCCGGTCGCGATGAGGTGGGGAACTAGGTCTTTCTCTGTGCTTTCCACAGGGGATTCAGACATCCTTTCATCTTGGGAGATGCAAGACGAGCCTGCATTCAAGTCACTGCTGGGATATCCGACCTTATTTCGAGTCAGGGCATCGCGGTGTCCATTCCACTTGAGGCCGCAAACTCAGGATCCCTCTCACATACGTAGAGCTGAGAGAAGCCTCCTCTTGAGGTGCTTGTGGTAAGGTGGTATTCCTCAGGAGTCGAAGCCAGGGACTAACCTCTCATCTCGTGTTGATTCTTGGTCCACGGAGCTCTTTCGTGTTGCTACAGTGACCTCAGGATCCCTCTAGCCTTGAAACAGTGTTCTAGGGGTTTCTCTGGAGTGCCATCAAGGAAATCAAGGCTCCTTTCATGTGTGATGTGCAACACGGAATTGCTCTGCACGCAGTGCATGGGAATCAGGCCTCATCTCGCGGCGAGGGGGAAGTCTCATGGTTTTTCTCGAGTTGCGGCGGGAACCTGGGGTATATTCTCGAGTTACGACGGGGATGGCCCTTCCACCCACGTGTTTGTTCAGCCATGTCAGGACTCCTGCCTAGTTTCGAGGGACAACTCGGGATTCTCCTCGAGGCTTTGCAGGGCAATTGGGACGCCTCTCCAGCTGAGACGGGAGACCAAGGGTCCCTTTCCACGTGCCACAGGAATCCTGGGTCTCCTATCAAGTTTCACGAGGAGTCAGGCATCGTCTCCTTTGGAGGCACTGATCTCCGCATACCTCTGGAGTTTTCAAAGGATTTGAGGCCTCCTGTCGCGATGAGGTGGGGAAATAGGTCTTTCTCTGTGGTCTCCACAGGGGATTCAGACACCCTTTCGCCTTGGGAGATGCAAGACGAGCCTGCATTCAAGTCACTGCAGGGATATCCGGCCTTATTTCGAGTCAGGGCATCGCGGTGTCCATTCCACTTGAGGCCGCAAACTCAGGGTCCCTCTCACATACCTAGAGCTCAGAGAAGCCTCCTCTTGAGGTGCTTGTGGTAAGGTGGTATTCCTCTGGAGTCGAAGACAGGGACTAACCTCTCATCTCGAGTTGATTTTTGGTCCACGGAGCTCTTTCGTGTTGCTACATTGACCTCAGGATCCCTCTAGCCTTGAAACAGTGTTCTTCCGGTTTCTCTGGAGTGCCATGAAGGAAATCAAGGCTCCTTTCATGTGTGATGTGCAACACAGAATTGCTCTGCACGCAGTGCAGGGGAATCGGGCCTCATCTCGCGGCGAGGGGGAAGTCTCATGGTTTTTCTCGAGTTGCGGCGGGAACCTGGGGTATATTCTCGAGTTACGACGGGGATGGCCCTTCCACACACGTGTTTGTTCAGCCACGTCAGGACTCCTGCCTAGTTGCGAGACACAACTCGGGATTCTCCTCGAGGCTTGGCAAGGCAATTGGGACGCCTCTCCAGCTGAGGCGGGAGACCAAGGGTCCCTTTCCACGTGCCACAGGAATCCTGGGACTCCTATCAAGTTTCACGAGGAGTCAGGCATCGTCTCCTTTGGAGGCACTGATCTCCGCGTACCTCTGGAGTTTTCAAAGGATGTGAGGCTATCGGTCGCGATGAGGTGGGGAACTAAGTCTTTCTCTGTGCTTTCCACAGGGGATTCAGACATCCTTTCGTCCTGGGAGATGCAAGACGAGCCTGCATTGAAGACACTGCAGGGATATCCGGCCTTATTTCGAGTCAGGGCATCGCGGTGTCCATTCCACTTGAGGCCGCAAACTCAGGGTCCCTCTCACATACCTAGAGCTGAGAGAAGCCTCCTCTTGAGGTGCTTGTGGTAAGGTGGTATTCCTCTGGAGACGAATCCAGGGACTAACCTCTTTTTTCGAGTTGATTTTTGGTCAACAGAGTTCTTTCGTGTTGCTACAGTGACCTCAGGATCCCTCTATCCTTGAAACAGTGCTCTTGGGGTTTCTCTGGAGTGCCATGAAGGAAATCAAGGCTCCTTTCATGTGTGATGTGCAAGACGGAATTGCTCTGCATGCAGTACAGGGGAATGGGGCCTCATCTCACATCGAGGGGGAAGTCTCATGGTTTTTCTCGAGTTGCGGCGGGAACCTGGGGTATATTCTCGAGTTACGACGGGGATGGCCCTTCCACCCACGTGTTTGTTCAGCCACGTCAGGACTCCTGCCTAGTTGCGAGGGACAACTCGGGATTCTCCTCGAGGCTTGGCAGGGCAATTGGAACGCTTCTCCAGCTGAGGCGGGAGACCAAGGGTCCCTTTCCACGTGCCACAGGAATCCTGGGACTCATATCAAGTTTCACGAGGAGTCAGGCATCGTCTCCTTTGGAGGCACTGATCTCCGCGTACCTCTGGAGTTTTCAAAGGATGTGAGGCCTCCGGTCGCGATGATGTGGGGAACTAGGTGTTTCTCTGTGGTCTGCACAGGGGATTCAGACATCCTTTCTTCTTGGGAGATGCAAGACGAGCCTGCATTCAAGTCACTGCAGGGATATCCGGCCTTATTTCGAGTCAGGGCATCACGGTGTCCATTCCACTTGAGGCCGCAAACTCAGGATCCCTCTCACATACCTAGAGCTGAGAGAAGCCTCCTCTTGAGGTGCTTGTGGTAAGGTGGTATTCCTCAGGAGTCGAAGCCAGGGACTAACCTCTCATCTCGTGTTGATTCTTGGTCCACGGAGCTCTTTCGTGTTGCTACAGTGACCTCAGGATCCCTCTAGCCTTGAAACAGTGTTCTTGGGGTTTCTCTGGAGTGCCATCAAGGAAATCAAGGCTCCTTTCATGTGTGATGTGCAACACGGAATTGCTCTGCACGCAGTGCTGGGGAATCAGGCCTCATCTCGCGGCGAGGGGGAAGTCTCATGGTTTTTCTCGAGTTGCGGCGGGAACCTGGGGTGTATTCTCGAGTTACGACGGGGATGGCCCTTCCACCCACGTGTTTCTTCAGCGACGTAAGGACTCCTGCCTACTTGCGAGGGACAACTCGGGATTCTCCTCGAGGCTTTGCAGGGCAATTGGGACGCCTCTCCAGCTGAGACGGGAGACCAAGGGTCCCTTTCCACGTGCCACAGGAATCCTGGGTCTCCTATCAAGTTTCACAAGGAGTCAGGCATCGTCTCCTTTGGAGGCACTGATCTCCGCATACCTCTCGAGTTTCCAAAGGATTTGAGGCCTCCTGTCGCGATGAGGTGAGGAACTAGGTCTTTCTCTGTGGTCTCCACAGGGGATTCAGACACCCTTTCTTCTTGGGAGATGCAAGACGAGCCTGCATTCCAGTCACTGCAGGGATATCCGGCCTTATTTCGAGTCAGGGCATCGCGGTGTCCATTCCACTTGAGGCCGCAAACTCAGGGTCCCTCTCACATACCTAGAGCTGAGAGAAGCCTCCTCTTGAGGTGCTTGTGGTAAGGTGGTATTCCTCTGGAGACGAATCCAGGGACTAACCTCTCTTTTCGAGTTGATTTTTGGTCCACAGAGTTCTTTCGTGTTGCTACAGTGACCTCAGGATCCCTCTAGCCTTGAAACAGTGTTCTTGGGGTTTCTCTGGAGTGCCATCAAGGAAATCAAGGCTCCTTTCATGTGTGATGTGCAACACGGAATTGCTCTGCACGCAGTACAGGGGAATCGGGCCTCATCTCGCGGCGAGGGGGAAGTCTCATGGTTTTTCTCGAGTTGCGGCGGGAACCTGGGGTATATTCTCGAGTTACGACGGGGATGGCCCTTCCACCCACGTGTTTGTTCAGCCACGTCAGGACTCCTGCCTAGTTGCGAGGGACAACTCGGGATTCTCCTCGAGGCTTGGCAGGGCAATTGGAACGCCTCTCCAGCTGAGGCGGGAGACCAAGGGTCCCTTTCCACGTGCCGCAAGAATCCTGGGACTCCTATCAAGTTTCACGAGGAGTCAGGCATCGTCTCCTTTGGAGGCACTGATCTCCGCGTACCTCTGGAGTTTTCAAAGGATTTGAGGCCTCCGGTCGCGATGAGGTGGGGAACTAGGTGTTTCTCTGTGGTCTCCACTGGGGATTCAGACATCCTTTCTTCTTGGGAGATGCAAGACGAGCCTGCATTCAAGTCACTGCAGGGATATCCGGCCTTATTTCGAGTCAGGGCATCACGGTGTCCATTCCACTTGAGGCCGCAAACTCAGGATCCCTCTCACATACCTAGAGCTGAGAGAAGCCTCCTCTTGAGGTGCTTGTGGTAAGGTGGTATTCCTCAGGAGTCGAAGCCAGGGACTAACCTCTCATCTCGTGTTGATTCTTGGTCCACGGAGCTCTTTCGTGTTGCTACAGTGACCTCAGGATCCCTCTAGCCTTGAAACAGTGTTCTTGGGGTTTCTCTGGAGTGCCATCAAGGAAATCAAGGTTCCTTTCATGTGTGATGTGCAACACGGAATTGCTCTGCACGCAGTGCAGGGGAATCGGGCCTCATCTCGCGGCGAGGGGGAAGTCTCATGGTTTTTCTCGAGTTGCGGCGGGAAACTGGGGTATATTCTCGAGTTACGACGGGGATGGCCCTTCCACCCACGTGCTTCTTCAGCGACGTCAGGACTCCTGCCTACTTGCGAGACACAACTCGGGATTCTCCTCGAGGCTTTGCAGGGCAATTGGGACGCCTCTCCAGCTGAGACGGGAGACCAAGGGTCCCTTTCCACGTGCCACAGGAATCCTGGGTCTCCTATCAAGTTTCACGAGGAGTCAGGCATCGTCTCCTTTGGAGGCACTGATCTCCGCATACCTCTGGAATTTTCAAAGGATTTGAGGCCTCCTGTCGCGATGAGGTGGGGAACTAGGTCTTTCTCTGTGGTCTCCACAGGGGATTCAGACACCCTTTCGTCTTGGGAGATGCAAGACGAGCCTACATTCCAGTCACTGCAGGGATATCCGGCCTTATTTCGAGTCAGGGCATCGCAGTGTCCATTCCACTTGAGGCCGCAAACTCAGGGTCCCTCTCACATACCTAGAGCTGAGAGAAGCCTCCTCTTGAGGTGCTTGTGGTAAGGTGGTATTCCTCTGGAGTCGAAGCCAGGGACTAACCTCTCATCTCGAGTTGATTTTTGGCCCACGGAGCTCTTTCGTGTTGCTACAGTGACCTCAGGATCCCTCTAGCCTTGAAACAGTGTTCTTGGGGTTTCTCTGGAGTGCCATCAAGGAAATCAAGGCTCCTTTCATGTGTGATGTGCAACACAGAATTGCTCTGCACGCAGTGCAGGGGAATCGGGCCTCATCTCGCGGCGAGGGGGAAGTCTCATGGTTTTTCTCGAGTTGCGGCGGGAACCTGGGGTGTATTCTCGAGTTAAGACGGGGATGGCCCTTCCACACACGTGTTTGTTCAGCCACGTCAGGACTCTTGCCTAGTTGCGAGACACAACTCGGGATTCTCCTCGAGGCTTGGCAAGGCAATTGGGACGCCTCTCCAGCTGAGGCGGGAGACCAAGGGTCCCTTTCCAAGTGCCACAGGAATCCTGGGACTCCTATCAAGTTTCACGAGGAGTCAGGCATCGTCTCCATTGGAGGCACTGATCTCCGCGTACCTCTGGAGTTTTCAAAGGATGTGAGGCTATCGATCGCGATGAGGTGGGGAACTAAGTCTTTCTCTGTGCATTCCACAGGGGATTCAGACATCCTTTCGTCCTGGGAAATGCAAGACTAGCCGGCATTGAAGTCACTGCAGGGATATCCGGCCTTATTTCGAGTCAGGGCATCGCGGTGTCCATTCCACTTGAGGCCGCAAACTCAGGGTCCCTCTCACATACGTAGAGCTGAGAGAAGCCTCCTCTTGAGGTGCTTGTGGTAAGGTGGTATTCCTCTGGAGACGAATCCAGGGACTAACCTCTCTTTTCGAGTTGATTTTTGGTCCACAGAGTTCTTTCGTGTTGCTACAGTGACCTCAGGATCCCTCTAGCCTTGAAACAGTGTTCTTGGGGTTTCTCTGGAGTGCCATCAAGGAAATCAAGGCTCCTTTCATGTGTGATGTGCAAGACGGAATTGCTCTGCACGCAGTACAGGGGAATCGGGCCTCATCTCGCATCGAGGGGGAAGTCTCATGGTTTTTCTCGAGTTGCGGCGGGAACCTGGGGTATATTCTCGAGTTACGACAGGGATGGCCCTTCCACCCACGTGTTTGTTCAGCCACGTCAGGACTCCTGCCTAGTTGCGAGGGACAACTCGGGATTCTCCTCGAGGCTTGGCACGGCAATTGGAACGCCTCTCCAGCTGAGGCGGGAGACCAAGGGTCCCTTTCCACGTGCCACAGGAATCCTGGGACTCCTATCAAGTTTCACGAGGAGTCAGGCATCGTCTCCTTTGGAGGCACTGATCTCCGCGTACCTCTGGAGTTTTCAAAGGATGTGAGGCCTCCGGTCGCGATGAGGTGGGGAACTAGGTGTTTCTCTGTGGTCTCCACAGGGGATTCAGACATCCTTTCTTCTTGGGAGATGCAAGACGAGCCTGCATTCAAGTCACTGCAGGGATATCCAGCCTTATTTGGAGTCAGGGCATCGCGGTGTCCATTCCACTTGAGGCCGCAAACTCAGGATCCCTCTCACATACCTAGAGCTGAGAGAAGCCTCCTCTTGAGGTGCTTGTGGTAAGGTGGTATTCCTCAGGAGTCGAAGCCAGGGACTAACCTCTCATCTCGTGTTGATTCTTGGTCCACGGAGCTCTTTCGTGTTGCTACAGTGACCTCAGGATCCCTCTAGCCTTGAAACAGTGTTCTTGGTTTTTCTCTGGAGTGCCATCAAGGAAATCAAGGCTCCTTTCATGTGTGATGTGCAACACGGAATTGCTCTGCACGCAGTGCAGGGGAATCGGGCCTCATCTCGCGGCGAGGGGGAAGTCTCATGGTTTTTCTCTAGTTGCGGCGGGAACCTGGGGTATATTCTCGAGTTACGACGGGGATGGCCCTTCCACACACGTGTTTGTTCAGCCACCTCAGGACTCTTGCCTAGTTGCGAGTCACAACTCGGGATTCTCCTCGAGGCTTGGCAAGGCAATTGGGACGCCTCTCCAGCTGAGGCGGGAGACCAAGGGTCCCTTTCCACGTGCCACAGGAATCCTGGGACTCCTATCAAGTTTCACGAGGAGTCAGGCATCGTCTCCTTTGGAGGCACTGATCTCCGCATACCTCTGGAGTTTTCAAAGGATGTGAGGCCTCCGGTCGCGATGAGGTGGGGAACTAGATGTTTCTCTGTGGTCTCCACAGGGGATTCAGACATCCTTTCTTCTTGGGAGATGCAAGACGAGCCTGCATTCAAGTCACTGCAGGGATATCCAGCCTTATTTCGCGTCAGGGCATCGCGGTTTCCACTCCACTTGAGTCCGCAAACTCAGGGTCCCTCTCACATACCTAGAGCTGAGAGAAGCCTCCTCTTGAGGTGCTTGTGGTAAGGTGGTATTCCTCTGGAGTCGAAGCCAGGGACTAACCTCTCATCTCGAGTTGATTTTTGGCCCACGGAGCTCTTTCGTGTTGCTACAGTGACCTCAGGATCCCTCTAGCCTTGAAACAGTGTTCTTGGGGTTTCTCTGTAGTGCCATCAAGGAAATCAAGGCTCCTTTCATGTGTGATGTGCAACACGGAATTGCTCTGCACGCAGTGCAGGGGAATCGGGCCTCATCTCGCGGCGAGGGGGAAGTCTCATGGTTTTTATCGAGTTGCGGCGGGAACCTGGGGTATATTCTCCAGTTACGACGGGGATGGCCCTTCCACCCACGTGTTTCTTCAGCGACGTCAGGACTCCTGCCTAGTTGCGAGGGACAACTCTGGATTCTCCTCGAGGCTTGGCAGGGCAACTGGGACGCCTCTCCAGCTGAGGCGGGAGACCAAGGGTCCCTTTCCAAGTGCCACAGAAATCCTGGGACTCCTATCAAGTTTCACGAGGAGTCAGGCATCGTCTCCTTTGGAGGCACTGATCTCCGCGTACCTCTGGAGTTTTCAAAGGATGTGAGGCTATCGGTCGTGATGAGGTGGGGAACTAAGTCTTTCTCTGTGCTTTCCACAGGGGATTCAGACATCCTTTCGTCCTGGGAGATGCAAGACGAGCCTGCATTCAAGTCACTGCAGGGATATCCGGCCTTATTTCGAGTCAGGGCATCGCGGTGTCCATTCCACTTGAGTCCGCAAACTCAGGGTCCCTCTCACATACCTAGAGCTGAGAGAAGCCTCCTCTTGAGGTGCTTGTGGTAAGGTGGTATTCCTCTGGAGACGAATCCAGGGACTAACCTCTCATCTCGAGTTGATTTTTGGCCCACGGAGCTCTTTCGTGTTGCTACAGTGACCTCAGGATCCCTCTATCCTTGAAACAGTGTTCTTGGGGTTTCTCTGGAGTGCCATCAAGGAAATCAAGGATCCTTTCATGTGTGATGTGCAACACGGAATTGCTCTGCACGCAGTGCAGGGGAATCGGGCCTCATCTCGCGGCGAGGGGGAAGTCTCATGGTTTTTCTCGAGTTGCGGCGGGAACCTGGGGTATATTCTCGAGTTACGACGGGGATGGCCCTTCCACCCACGTGTTTGTTCAGCCACGTCAGGACTCCTGCCTAGTTGCGAGGGACAACTCGGGATTCTCCTCGAGGCTTGGCACGGCAATTGGAACGCCTCTCCAGCTGAGGCGGGAGACCAAGGGTCCCTTTCCACGTGCCACAGGAATCCTGGGACTCCTATCAAGTTTCACGAGGAGTCAGGCATCGTCTCCTTTGGAGGCACTGATCTCCGCATACCTCTGGAGTTTTCAAAGGATGTGAGGCCTCCGGTCGCGATGAGGTGGGGAACTAGGTGTTTCTCTGTGGTCTCCACAGGGGATTCAGACATCCTTTCTTCTTGGGAGATGCAAGACGAGCCTGCATTCAAGTCACTGCAGGGATATCCAGCCTTATTTCGAGTCAGGGCATCGCGGTGTCCATTCCACTTGAGGCCGCAAACTCAGGATCCCTCTCACATACCTAGAGCTGAGAGAAGCCTCCTCTTGAGGTGCTTGTGGTAAGGTGGTATTCCTCAGGAGTCGAAGCCAGGGACTAACCTCTCATCTCGTGTTGATTCTTGGTCCACGGAGCTCTTTCGTGTTGCTACAGTGACCTCAGGATCCCTCTAGCCTTGAAACAGTGTTCTTGGTTTTTCTCTGGAGTGCCATCAAGGAAATCAAGGCTCCTTTCATGTGTGATGTGCAACACGGAATTGCTCTGCACGCAGTGCAGGGGAATCGGGCCTCATCTCGCGGCGAGGGGGAAGTCTCATGGTTTTTCTCTAGTTGCGGCGGGAACCTGGGGTATATTCTCGAGTTACGACGGGGATGGCCCTTCCACACACGTGTTTGTTCAGCCACCTCAGGACTCTTGCCTAGTTGCGAGTCACAACTCGGGATTCTCCTCGAGGCTTGGCAAGGCAATTGGGACGCCTCTCCAGCTGAGGCGGGAGACCAAGGGTCCCTTTCCACGTGCCACAGGAATCCTGGGACTCCTATCAAGTTTCACGAGGAGTCAGGCATCGTCTCCTTTGGAGGCACTGATCTCCGCATACCTCTGGAGTTTTCAAAGGATGTGAGGCCTCCGGTCGCGATGAGGTGGGGAACTAGATGTTTCTCTGTGGTCTCCACAGGGGATTCAGACATCCTTTCTTCTTGGGAGATGCAAGACGAGCCTGCATTCAAGTCACTGCAGGGATATCCAGCCTTATTTCGCGTCAGGTCATCGCGGTTTCCACTCCACTTGAGTCCGCAAACTCAGGGTCCCTCTCACATACCTAGAGCTGAGAGAAGCCTCCTCTTGAGGTGCTTGTGGTAAGGTGGTATTCCTCTGGAGTCGAAGCCAGGGACTAACCTCTCATCTCGAGTTGATTTTTGTCCCACGGAGCTCTTTCGTGTTGCTACAGTGACCTCAGGATCCCTCTAGCCTTGAAACAGTGTTCTTGGGGTTTCTCTGTAGTGCCATCAAGGAAATCAAGGCTCCTTTCATGTGTGATGTGCAACACGGAATTGCTCTGCACGCAGTGCAGGGGAATCGGGCCTCATCTCGCGGCGAGGGGGAAGTCTCATGGTTTTTCTCGAGTTGCGGCGGTTACCTGGGGTATATTCTCGAGTTACGACGGGGATGGCCCTTCCACCCACGTGTTTCTTCAGCGACGTCAGGACTCCTGCCTAGTTGCGAGGGACAACTCTGGATTCTCCTCGAGGCTTGGCAGGGCAATTGGGACGCCTCTCCAGCTGAGGCGGGAGACCAAGGGTCCCTTTCCAAGTGCCACAGGAATCCTGGGACTCCTATCAAGTTTCACGAGGAGTCAGGCATCGTCTCCTTTGGAGGCACTGATCTCCGCGAACCTCTGGAGTTTTCAAAGGATGTGAGGCTATCGGTCGCGATGAGGTGGGGAACTAAGTCTTTCTCTGTGCTTTCCACAGGGGATTCAGACATCCTTTCATCCTGGGAGATGCAAGACGAGCCTGCATTGAAGTCTCTGCAGGGATATCCGGCCTTATTTCGAGTCAGGGCATCGCGGTGTCCATTCCACTTGAGGCCGCAAACTCAGGGTCCCTCTCACATACCTAGAGCTGAGAGAAGCCTCCTCTTGAGGTGCTTGTGGTAAGGTGGTATTCCTCTGGAGACGAATCCAGGGACTAACCTCTCTTTTCGAGTGGATTTTTGGTCCACAGAGTTCTTTCGTGTTGCTACAGTGACCTCAGGATCCCTCTATCCTTGAAACAGTGTTCTTGCGGTTTCTCTGGAGTGCCATCAAGGAAATCAAGGCTCCTTTCATGTGTGATGTGCAAGACAGAATTGCTCTGCACGCAGTACAGCGGAATCGGGCCTCATCTCGCATCGAGGGGGAAGTCTCATGGTTTTTCTCGAGTTGCGGCGGGAACCTGGGGTATATTCTCGAGTTACGACGGGGATGGCCCTTCCACCCACGTGTTTGTTCAGCCACGTCAGGACTCCTGCCTAGTTGCGAGGGACAACTCGGGATTCTCCTCGAGGCCTGGCAGGGCAATTGGAACGCCTCTCCAGCTGAGGCGGGAGACCAAGGGTCCCTTTCCACGTGCCACAAGAATCCTGGGACTCCTATCAAGTTTCACGAGGAGTCAGGCATCGTCTCCTTTGGAGGCACTGATCTCCGCGTACCTCTGGAGTTTTCAAAGGATGTGAGGCCTCCGGTCGCGATGAGGTGGGGAACTAGGTCTTTCTCTGTGCTTTCCACAGGGGATTCAGACATCCTTTCATCTTGGGAGATGCAAGACGAGCCTGCATTCAAGTCACTGCTGGGATATCCGGCCTTATTTCGAGTCAGGGCATCGCGGTGTCCATTCCACTTGAGGCCGCAAACTCAGGATCCCTCTCACATACCTAGAGCTGAGAGAAGCCTCCTCTTGAGGTGCTTGTGGTAAGGTGGTATTCCTCAGGAGTCGAAGCCAGGGACTAACCTCTCATCTCGTGTTGATTCTTGGTCCACGGAGCTCTTTCGTGTTGCTACAGTGACCTCAGGATCCCTCTAGCCTTGAAACAGTGTTCTAGGGGTTTCTCTGGAGTGCCATCAAGGAAATCAAGGCTCCTTTCATGTGTGATGTGCAACACGGAATTGCTCTGCACGCAGTGCAGGGGAATCAGGCCTCATCTCGCGGCGAGGGGGAAGTCTCATGGTTTTTCTCGAGTTGCGGCGGGAACCTGGGGTATATTCTCGAGTTACGACGGGGATGGCCCTTCCACCCACGTGTTTGTTCAGCCATGTCAGGACTCCTGCCTAGTTTCGAGGGACAACTCGGGATTCTCCTCGAGGCTTTGCAGGGCAATTGGGACGCCTCTCCAGCTGAGACGGGAGACCAAGGGTCCCTTTCCACGTGCCACAGGAATCCTGGGTCTCCTATCAAGTTTCACGAGGAGTCAGGCATCGTCTCCTTTGGAGGCACTGATCTCCGCATACCTCTGGAGTTTTCAAAGGATTTGAGGCCTCCTGTCGCGATGAGGTGGGGAAATAGGTCTTTCTCTGTGGTCTCCACAGGGGATTCAGACACCCTTTCGCCTTGGGAGATGCAAGACGAGCCTGCATTCAAGTCACTGCAGGGATATCCGGCCTTATTTCGAGTCAGGGCATCGCGGTGTCCATTCCACTTGAGGCCGCAAACTCAGGGTCCCTCTCACATACCTAGAGCTCAGAGAAGCCTCCTCTTGAGGTGCTTGTGGTAAGGTGGTATTCCTCTGGAGTCGAAGACAGGGACTAACCTCTCATCTCGAGTTGATTTTTGGTCCACGGAGCTCTTTCGTGTTGCTACATTGACCTCAGGATCCCTCTAGCCTTGAAACAGTGTTCTTCCGGTTTCTCTGGAGTGCCATGAAGGAAATCAAGGCTCCTTTCATGTGTGATGTGCAACACAGAATTGCTCTGCACGCAGTGCAGGGGAATCGGGCCTCATCTCGCATCGAGGGGGAAGTCTCATGGTTTTTCTCGAGTTGCGGCGGGAACCTGGGGTATATTCTCGAGTTACGACGGGGATGGCCCTTCCACCCACGTGTTTGTTCAGCCACGTCAGGACTCCTGCCTAGTTGCGAGGGACAACTCGGGATTCTCCTCGAGGCTTGGCAGGGCAATTGGAACGCCTCTCCAGCTGAGGCGGGAGACCAAGGGTCCCTTTCCACGTGCCACAGGAATCCTGGGACTCCTATCAAGTTTCACGAGGAGTCAGGCATCGTCTCCTTTGGAGGCACTGATCTCCGCGTACCTCTGGAGTTTTCAAAGGATGTGAGGCCTCCGGTCGCGATGATGTGGGGAACTAGGTGTTTCTCTGTGGTCTGCACAGGGGATTCAGACATCCTTTCTTCTTGGGAGATGCAAGACGAGCCTGCATTCAAGTCACTGCAGGGATATCCGGCCTTATTTCGAGTCAGGGCATCACGGTGTCCATTCCACTTGAGGCCGCAAACTCAGGATCCCTCTCACATACCTAGAGCTGAGAGAAGCCTCCTCTTGAGGTGCTTGTGGTAAGGTGGTATTCCTCAGGAGTCGAAGCCAGGGACTAACCTCTCATCTCGTGTTGATTCTTGGTCCACGGAGCTCTTTCGTGTTGCTACAGTGACCTCAGGATCCCTCTAGCCTTGAAACAGTGTTCTTGGGGTTTCTCTGGAGTGCCATCAAGGAAATCAAGGCTCCTTTCATGTGTGATGTGCAAGACGGAATTGCTCTGCACGCAGTGCTGGGGAATCAGGCCTCATCTCGCGGCGAGGGGGAAGTCTCATGGTTTTTCTCGAGTTGCGGCGGGAACCTGGGGTATATTCTCGAGTTACGACGGGGATGGCCCTTCCACCCACGTGTTTCTTCAGCGACGTAAGGACTCCTGCCTACTTGCGAGGGACAACTCGGGATTCTCCTCGAGGCTTTGCAGGGCAATTGGGACGCCTCTCCAGCTGAGACGGGAGACCAAGGGTCCCTTTCCACGTGCCACAGGAATCCTGGGTCTCCTATCAAGTTTCACAAGGAGTCAGGCATCGTCTCCTTTGGAGGCACTGATCTCCGCATACCTCTCGAGTTTCCAAAGGATTTGAGGCCTCCTGTCGCGATGAGGTGAGGAACTAGGTCTTTCTCTGTGGTCTCCACAGGGGATTCAGACACCCTTTCTTCTTGGGAGATGCAAGACGAGCCTGCATTCCAGTCACTGCAGGGATATCCGGCCTTATTTCGAGTCAGGGCATCGCGGTGTCCATTCCACTTGAGGCCGCAAACTCAGGGTCCCTCTCACATACCTAGAGCTGAGAGAAGCCTCCTCTTTAGGTGCTTGTGGTAAGGTGGTATTCCTCAGGAGTCGAAGCCAGGGACTAACCTCTCATCTCGAGTTGATTTTTGGTCCACGGAGCTCTTTCGTGTTGCTACAGTGACCTCAGGATCCCTCTAGACTTGAAACAGTGTTCTTGGGGTTTCTCTGGAGTGCCATGAAGGAAATCAAGGCTCCTTTCATGTGTGATGTGCAACACGGAATTGCTCTGCACGCAGTGCAGGGGAACCGGGCCTCATCTCGCGGCGAGGGGGAAGTCTCATGGTTTTTCTCGAGTTGCGGCGGGAACTTGGGGTATATTCTCGAGTTACGACGGGGATGGCCCTTCCACACACGTGTTTGTTCAGCGACGTCAGGACTCTTGCCTAGTTGCGAGACACAACTCGGGATTCTCCTCGAGGCTTGGCAAGGCAATTGGGACGCCTCTCCAGCTGAGGCGGGAGACCAGGGGTCCCTTTCCACGTGCCACAGGAATCCTGGGACTCCTATCAAGTTTCACGAGGAGTCAGGCATCGTCTCCTTTGGAGGCACTGATCTCGGCGTACCTCTGGAGTTCTCAAAGGATGTGAGGCCTTCGGTCGCGATGAGGTGGGGAATTAGGTGTTTCTCTGTGGTCTCCACAGGGGATTCAGACATCCTTTCATCTTGGGAGATGCAAGACGAGCCTGCATTCAAGTCACTGCAGGGATATCCAGCCTTATTTTGCGTCAGGGCATCGCGGTGTCCATTCCACTTGAGGCCGCAAACTCAGGGTCCCTCTCACATACCTAGAGTTGAGAGAAGCCTCCTCTTGAGGTGCTTGTGGTAAGGTGGTATTCCTCTGGAGTCGAAGCCAGGGACTAACCTCTCATCTCGAGTTGATTTTTGGCCCACGGAGCTCTTTCGTGTTGCTACAGTGACCTCAGGATCCCTCTATCCTTGAAACAGTGTTCTTGTGGTTTCTCTGGAGTGCCATCAAGGAAATCAAGGCTCCTTTCATGTGTGATGTGCAAGACGGAATTGCTCTGCACGCAGTGCAGGGGAATCGGGCCTCATCTCGCGGCGAGGGGGAAGTCTCATGGTTTTTCTCGAGTTGCGGCGGGAACCTGGGGTATATTCTCGAGTTACGACGGGGATGGCCCTTCCACCCACATGTTTCTTCAGGGACGTCAGGACTCCTGCCTACTTGCGAGGGACAACTCGGGATTCTCCTCGAGGCTTTGCAGGGCAATTGGGACGCCTCTCCAGCTGAGACGGGAGACCAAGTGTCCCTTTCCACGTGCCACAGGAATCCTGGGTCTCCTATCAAGTTTCACGAGGAGTCAGGCATCGTCTCCTTTGGAGGCACTGATCTCCGCGTACCTCTGGAGTTTTCAAAGGATTTGAGGCCTCCTGTCGCGATGAGGTGGGGAACTAGGTCTTTCTCTGTGGTCTCCACAGGGGATTCAGACACCCTTTCGTCTTGGGAGATGCAAGACGAGCCTACATTCCAGTCACTGCAGGGATATCCGGCCTTATTTCGAGTCAGGGCATCGCGGTGTCCATTCCACTTGAGGCCGCAAACTCAGGGTCCCTCTCACATACCTAGAGCTGAGAGAAGCCTCCTCTTGAGGTGCTTGTGGTAAGGTGGTATTCCTCTGGAGTCGAAGCCAGGGACTAACCTCTCATCTCGAGTTGATTTTTGGCCCACGGAGCTCTTTCGTGTTGCTACAGTGACCTCAGGATCCCTCTAGCCTTGAAACAGTGTTCTTGGGGTTTCTCTGGAGTGCCATCAAGGAAATCAAGGCTCCTTTCATGTGTGATGTGCAACACGGAATTGCTCTGCACGCAGTGCAGGGGAATCGGGCCTCATCTCGCGGCGAGGGGGAAGTCTCATGGTTTTTCTCTAGTTGCGGCGGGAACCTGGGGTGTATTCTCGAGTTACGACGGGGATGGCCCTTCCACACACGTGTTTGTTCAGCCACGTCAGGACTCTTGCCTAGTTGCGAGACACAACTCGGGATTCTCCTCGAGGCTTGGCAAGGCAATTGGGACGCCTCTCCAGCTGAGGCGGGAGACCAAGGGTCCCTTTCCAAGTGCCACAGGAATCCTGGGACTCCTATCAAGTTTCACGAGGAGTCAGGCATCGTCTCCATTGGAGGCACTGATCTCCGCGTACCTCTGGAGTTTTCAAAGGATGTGAGGCTATCGATCGCAATGAGGTGGGGAACTAAGTCTTTCTCTGTGCATTCCACAGGGGATTCAGACATCCTTTCGTCCTGGGAAATGCAAGACTAGCCGGCATTGAAGTCACTGCAGGGATATCCGGCCTTATTTCGAGTCAGGGCATCGCGGTGTCCATTCCACTTGAGGCCGCAAACTCAGGGTCCCTCTCACATACGTAGAGCTGAGAGAAGCCTCCTCTTGAGGTGCTTGTGGTAAGGTGGTATTCCTCTGGAGACGAATCCAGGGACTAACCTCTCTTTTCGAGTTGATTTTTGGTCCACAGAGTTCTTTCGTGTTGCTACAGTGACCTCAGGATCCCTCTAGCCTTGAAACAGTGTTCTTGGGGTTTCTCTGGAGTGCCATCAAGGAAATCAAGGCTCCTTTCATGTGTGATGTGCAAGACGGAATTGCTCTGCACGCAGTACAGGGGAATCGGGCCTCATCTCGCATCGAGGGGGAAGTCTCATGGTTTTTCTCGAGTTACGGCGGGAACCTGGGGTATATTCTCGAGTTACGACGGGGATGGCCCTTCCACCCACGTGTTTGTTCAGCCACGTCAGGACTCCTGCCTAGTTGCGAGGGACAACTCGGGATTCTCCTCGAGGCTTGGCACGGCAATTGGAACGCCTCTCCAGCTGAGGCGGGAGACCAAGGGTCCCTTTCCACGTGCCACAGGAATCCTGGGACTCCTATCAAGTTTCACGAGGAGTCAGGCATCGTCTCCTTTGGAGGCACTGATCTCCGCGTACCTCTGGAGTTTTCAAAGGATGTGAGGCCTCCGGTCGCGATGAGGTGGGGAACTAGGTGTTTCTCTGTGGTCTCCACAGGGGATTCAGACATCCTTTCTTCTTGGGAGATGCAAGACGAGCCTGCATTCAAGTCACTGCAGGGATATCCAGCCTTATTTCGAGTCAGGGCATCGCGGTGTCCATTCCACTTGAGGCCGCAAACTCAGGATCCCTCTCACATACCTAGAGCTGAGAGAAGCCTCCTCTTGAGGTGCTTGTGGTAAGGTGGTATTCCTCAGGAGTCGAAGCCAGGGACTAACCTCTCATCTCGTGTTGATTCTTGGTCCACGGAGCTCTTTCGTGTTGCTACAGTGACCTCAGGATCCCTCTAGCCTTGAAACAGTGTTCTTGGTTTTTCTCTGGAGTGCCATCAAGGAAATCAAGGCTCCTTTCATGTGTGATGTGCAACACGGAATTGCTCTGCACGCAGTGCAGGGGAATCGGGCCTCATCTCGCGGCGAGGGGGAAGTCTCATGGTTTTTCTCTAGTTGCGGCGGGAACCTGGGTTATATTCTCGAGTTACGACGGGGATGGCCCTTCCACACACGTGTTTGTTCAGCCACCTCAGGACTCTTGCCTAGTTGCGAGTCACAACTCGGGATTCTCCTCGAGGCTTGGCAAGGCAATTGGGACGCCTCTCCAGCTGAGGCGGGAGACCAAGGGTCCCTTTCCACGTGCCACAGGAATCCTGGGACTCCTATCAAGTTTCACGAGGAGTCAGGCATCGTCTACTTTGGAGGCACTGATCTCCGCATACCTCTGGAGTTTTCAAAGGATGTGAGGCCTCCGGTCGCGATGAGGTGGGGAACTAGGTGTTTCTCTGTGGTCTCCACAGGGGATTCAGACATCCTTTCTTCTTGGGAGATGCAAGACGAGCCTGCATTCCAGTCACTGCAGGGATATCCAGCCTTATTTCGCGTCAGGGCATCGCGGTTTCCACTCCACTTGAGTCCGCAAGCTCAGGGTCCCTCTCACATACCTAGAGCTGAGAGAAGCCTCCTCTTGAGGTGCTTGTGGTAAGGTGGTATTCCTCTGGAGTCGAAGCCAGGGACTAACCTCTCATCTCGAGTTGATTTTTGTCCCACGGAGCTCTTTCGTGTTGCTACAGTGACCTCAGGATCCCTCTAGCCTTGAAACAGTGTTCTTGGGGTTTCTCTGGAGTGCCATCAAGGAAATCAAGGCTCCTTTCATGTGTGATGTGCAACACGGAATTGCTCTGCACGCAGTGCAGGGGAATCGGGCCTCATCTCGCGGCGAGGGGGAAGTCTCATGGTTTTTCTCGAGTTGCGGCGGGAACCTGGGGTATATTCTCCAGTTACGACGGGGATGGCCCTTCCACCCACGTGTTTCTTCAGCGACGTCAGGACTCCTGCCTAGTTGCGAGGGACAACTCTGGATTCTCCTCGAGGCTTGGCAGGGCAACTGGGACGCCTCTCCAGCTGAGGCGGGAGACCAAGGGTCCCTTTCCAAGTGCCACAGAAATCCTGGGACTCCTATCAAGTTTCACGAGGAGTCAGGCATCGTCTCCTTTGGAGGCACTGATCTCCGCGTACCTCTGGAGTTTTCAAAGGATGTGAGGCCTCCGGTCGCGATGAGGTGGGGAACTAAGTCTTTCTCTGTGCTTTCCACAGGGGATTCAGACATCCTTTCGTCCTGGGAGATGCAAGACGAGCCTGCATTCAAGTCACTGCAGGGATATCCGGCCTTATTTCGAGTCAGGGCATCGCGGTGTCCATTCCACTTGAGGCCGCAAACTCTGGGTCCCTCTCACATACCTAGAGCTGAGAGAAGCCTCCTCTTGAGGTGCTTGTGGTAAGGTGGTATTCCTCTGGAGACGAATCCAGGGACTAACCTCTCTTTTCGAGTTGATTTTTGGTCCACAGAATTCTTTCGTCTTGCTACAGTGACCTCAGGATCCCTCTATCATTGAAACAGTGTTCTTGGGGTTTCTCTGGAGTGCCATCAAGGAAATCAAGGCTCCTTTCATGTGTGATGTGCAAGACGGAATTGCTCTGCACGCAGTACAGGGGAATCGGGCCTCATCTCTCATCGAGGGGGAAGTCTCATGGTTTTTCTCGAGTTGCGGCGGGAACCTGGGGTATATTCTCCAGTTACGACGGGGATGGCCCTTCCACCCATGTGTTTCTTCAGCCACGTCAGGACTCCTGCCTAGTTGCGAGGGACAACTCGGGATTCTCCTCGAGGCTTGGCAGGGCAATTGGAACGCCTCTCCAGCTGAGGCGGGAGACCAAGGGTCCCTTTCCACGTGCCACAAGAATCCTGGGACTCCTATCAAGTTTCACGAGGAGTCAGGCATCGTCTCCTTTGGAGGCACTGATCTCCGCGTACCTCTGGAGTTTTCAAAGGATGTGAGGCCTCCGGTCGCGATGAGGTGGGGAACTAGGTGTTTCTCTGTGGTCTCCACAGGGGATACAAACATCCTTTCTTCTTGGGAGATGCAAGACGAGCCTGCATTCAAGTCACTGCAGGGATATCCGGCCTTATTTCGAGTCAGGGCATCGCGGTGTCCATTCCACTTGAGGCCTCAAACTCAGGATCCCTCTCACATACCTAGAGCTGAGAGAAGCCTCCTCTTGAGGTGCTTGTGGTAAGGTGGTATTCCTCAGGAGTCGAAGCCAGGGACTAACCTCTCATCTCGTGTTGATTCTTGGTCCACGGAGCTCTTTCGTGTTGCTACAGTGACCTCAGGATCCCTCTAGCCTTGAAACAGTGTTCTTGGGATTTCTCTGGAGTGCCATCAAGGAAATCAAGGCTCCTTTCATGTGTGATGTGCAACACGGAATTGCTCTGCACGCAGTGCAGGGGAATCGGGCCTCATCTCGCGGCGAGGGGGAAGTCTCATGGTTTTTCTCGAGTTGCGGCGGGAACCTGGGGTATATTCTCGAGTTACGACGGGGATGGCCCTTCCACACACGTATTTGTTCAGCCACGTCAGGACTCTTGCCTAGTTGCGAGACACAACTCGGGATTCTCCTCGAGGCTTGGCAAGGAAATTGGGACGCCTCTCCAGCTGAGGCGGGAGACCAAGGGTCTCTTTCCACGTGCCACAGGAATCCTGGGACTCCTATCAAGTTTCACGAGGAGTCAGGCATCGTCTCCTTTGGAGGCACTGATCTCCGCATACCTCTGGAGATTTCAAAGGGTGTGAGGCCTCCGGTCGCGATGAGGTGGGGAAATAGGTGTTTCTCTGTGGTCTCCACAGGGGATTCAGACATCCTTTCTTCTTGGGAGATGCAAGACGAGCCTGCATTCCAGTCACTGCAGGGATATCCAGCCTTATTTCGCGTCAGGGCATCGAGGTGTCCACTCCACTTGAGGCCGCAAACTCAGGGTCCCTCTCACATACCTAGAGCTGAGAGAAGCCTCCTCTTGAGGTGCTTGTGGTAAGGTGGTATTCCTCTGGAGTCGAAGCCAGGGACTAACCTCTCATCTCGAGTTGATTTTTGGCCCACGGAGCTCTTTCGTGTTGCTACAGTGACCTCAGGATCCCTCTAGCCTTGAAACAGTGTTCTTGGGGTTTCTCTGGAGTGCCATCAAGGAAATCAAGGCTCCTTTCATGTGTGATGTGCAACACGGAATTGCTCTGCACGCAGTGCAGGGGAATCGGGCCTCATCTCGCGGCGAGGGGGAGGTCTCATGGTTTTTCTCGAGTTGCGGCGGGAACCTGGGGTATATTCTCGAGTTACGACGGGGATGGCCCTTCCACACACGTGTTTGTTCAGCCACGTCAGGACTCCTGCCTAGTTGCGAGGGACAACTCGGGATTCTCCTCGAGGCTTGGCAAGGCAATTGGGACGCCTCTCCAGCTGAGGCGGGAGACCAAGTGTCCCTTTCCACGTGCCACAGGAATCCTGGGACTCCTATCAAGTTTCACGAGGAGTCAGGCATCGTCTCCTTTGGAGGCACTGATCTCCGCGTACCTCTGGAGTTTTCAAAGGATGTGAGGCCTCCGGTCGCGATGAGGTGGGGAACTAGGTGTTTCTCTGTGGTCTCCACAGGGGATACAGACATCCTTTCATCTTGGGAGATGCAACACGAGCCTGCATTCAAGTCACTGCAGGGATATCCAGCCTTATTTCGCGTCAGGGCATCGCGGTGTCCATTCCACTTGAGGCCGCAAACTCAGGGTCCCTCTCACATACCTAGAGCTGAGAGAAGCCTCCTCTTGAGGTGCTTGTGGTAAGGTGGTATTCCTCTGGAGTCGAAGCCAGGGACTAACCTCTCATCTCGAGTTGATTTTTGGCCCACGGAGCTTTTGCGTGTTGCTACAGTGACCTCAGGATCCCTCTAGCCTTGAAACAGTGTTCTTGGGGATTCTCTGGAGTGCCATCAAGGAAATCAAGGCTCCTTTCATGTGTGATGTGCAACACGGAATTGCTCTGCACGCAGTGCAGGGGAATCGGGCCTCATCTCGCGGCGAGGGGGAAGTCTCATGGTTTTTCTCGAGTTGCGGCGGGAACCTGGGGTATATTCTCGAGTTACGACGGGGATGGCCCTTCCACACACGTGTGTGTTCAGCCATGTCAGGACTCCTGCCTAGTTGCGAGGGACAACTCGGGATTCTCCTCGAGGCTTGGCAGGGCAATTGGGACGCCTCTCCAGCTGAGACGGGAGACCAAGGGTCCCTTTCCACGTGCCACAGGAATCCTGGGTCTCCTATCAAGTTTCACGAGGAGTCAGGCATCGTCTCCTTTGGAGGCACTGATCTCTGCATACCTCTGGAGTTTTCAAAGGATTTGAGGCCTCCGGTTGGGATGAGGTGGGGAACTAGGTCTTTCTCTGTGGTCTCCACAGGGGATTCAGACAACCTTTCGTCTTGGGAGATGCAAGACGAGCCTGCATTCCAGTCACTGCAGGGATATCCGGCCTTATTTCGAGTCAGGGCATCGCGGTGTCCATTCCACTTGAGGCCGCAAACTCAGGGTCCCTCTCACATACCTAGAGCTGAGAGAAGCCTCCTCTTGAGGTGCTTGTGGTAAGGTGGTATTCCTCTGGAATGGAAGCCAGGGACTAACCTCTCATCTCGAGTTGATTTTTGGTCCACGGAGCTCTTTCGTGTTGCTACAGTGACCTCAGGATCCCTCTAGCCTTGAAACAGTGTTCTTGGGGTTTCTCTGGAGTGCCATGAAGGAAATCAAGGCTCCTTTCATGTGTGATGTGCAACACAGAATTGCTCTGCACGCAGTGCAGGGGAATCGGGCCTCATCTCGCGGCGAGGGGGAGGTCTCATGGTTTTTCTCGAGTTGCGGCGGGAACCTGGGTTATATTCTCGAGTTACGACGGGGATGGCCCTTCCACACACGTGTTTGTTCAGCCACGTCAGGACTCTTGCCTAGTTGCGAGACACAACTCGGGATTCTCCTCGAGGCTTGGCAAGGCAATTGGGACGCCTCTCCAGCTGAGGCGGGAGACCAAGGGTCCCTTTCCACGTGCCACAGGAATCCTGGGACTCCTATCAAGTTTCACGAGGAGTCAGGCATCGTCTCCTTTGGAGGCACTGATCTCCGCGTACCTCTGGAGTTTTCAAAGGATGTGAGGCCTCCGGTCGCGATGAGGTGGGGAACTAGGTGTTTCTCTGTGGTCTCCACAGGGGATACAGACATCCTTTCATCTTGGGAGATGCAAGACGAGCCTGCATTCAAGTCACTGCAGGGATATCCAGCCTTATTTCACGTCAGGGCATCGCGGTGTCCATTCCACTTGAGGCCGCAAACTCAGGGTCCCTCTCACATACCTAGAGCTGAGAGAAGCCTCCTCTTGAGGTGCTTGTGGTAAGGTGGTATTCCTCTGGAGTCGAAGCCAGGGACTAACCTCTCATCTCGAGTTGATTTTTGGCCCACGGAGCTTTTGCGTGTTGCTACAGTGACCTCAGGATCCCTCTAGCCTTGAAACAGTGTTCTTGGGGATTCTCTGGAGTGCCATCAAGGAAATCAAGGCTCCTTTCATGTGTGATGTGCAACACGGAATTGCTCTGCACGCAGTGCAGGGGAATCGGGCCTCATCTCGCGGCGAGGGGGAAGTCTCATGGTTTTTCTCGAGTTGCGGCGGGAACCTGGGGTATATTCTCGAGTTACGACGGGGATGGCCCTTCCACACACGTGTGTGTTCAGCCATGTCAGGACTCCTGCCTAGTTGCGAGGGACAACTCGGGATTCTCCTCGAGGCTTGGCAGGGCAATTGGGACGCCTCTCCAGCTGAGACGGGAGACCAAGGGTCCCTTTCCACGTGCCACAGGAATCCTGGGTCTCCTATCAAGTTTCACGAGGAGTCAGGCATCGTCTCCTTTGGAGGCACTGATCTCTGCATACCTCTGGACTTTTCAAAGGATTTGAGGCCTCCGGTTGGGATGAGGTGGGGAACTAGGTCTTTCTCTGTGGTCTCCACAGGGGATTCAGACAACCTTTCGTCTTGGGAGATGCAAGACGAGCCTGCATTCCAGTCACTGCAGGGATATCCGGCCTTATTTCGAGTCAGGGCATCGCGGTGTCCATTCCACTTGAGGCCGCAAACTCAGGGTCCCTCTCACATACCTAGAGCTGAGAGAAGCCTCCTCTTGAGGTGCTTGTGGTAAGGTGGTATTCCTCTGGAATGGAAGCCAGGGACTAACCTCTCATCTCGAGTTGATTTTTGGTCCACGGAGCTCTTTCGTGTTGCTACAGTGACCTCAGGATCCCTCTAGCCTTGAAACAGTGTTCTTGGGGTTTCTCTGGAGTGCCATGAAGGAAATGAAGGCTCCTTTCATGTGTGATGTGCAACACAGAATTGCTCTGCACGCAGTGCAGGGGAATTGGGCCTCATCTCGCGGCGAGGGGGAAGTCTCATGGTTTTTCTCGAGTTGCGGCGGGAACCTGGGGTATATTCTCGAGTTATGACGGGGATGGCCCTTCCACACACGTGTTTGTTCAGCCACGTCAGGACTCTTGCCTAGTTGCGATACACAACTCGGGATTCTCCTCGAGGCTTGGCAAGGCAATTGGGACGCCTCTCCAGCTGAGGCGGGAGACCAAGGGTCCCTTTCCACGTGCCACAGGAATCCTGGGACTCCTATCAAGTTTCACGAGGAGTCAGGCATCGTCTCCATTGGAGGCACTGATCTCCGCGTACCTCTGGAGTTTTCAAAGGATGTGAGGCCTCCGGTCGCGATGAGGTGGGGAACTAGGTGTTTTCTGTGGTCTCCACAGGGGATTCAGACATCCTTTCTTCTTGGGAGATGAAAGACGAGCCTGCATTCAAGTCACTGCAGGGATATCCAGCCTTATTTCGCGTCAGGGCATCGCGGTGTCCATTCCACTTGAGGCCGCAAACTCAGGGTCCCTCTCACATACCTAGAGCTGAGAGAAGCCTCCTCTTGAGGTGCTTGTGGTAAGGTGGTAATCCTCTGGAGTCGAAGCCAGGGACTAACCTCTCATCTCGAGTTGATTTTTGGCCCACGGAGCTCTTTCGTGTTACTCCAGTGACCACAGGATCCCTCTAGCCTTGAAACAGTGTTCTTGGGGTTTCTCTGTAGTGCCATCAAGGAAATCAAGGCTCCTTTCATGTGTGATGTGCAAGACGGAATTGCTCTGCACGCAGTGCTGGGGAATCGGGCCTCATCTCGCGGCGAGGGGGAAGTCTCATGGTTTTTCTCGAGTTGCGGCGGGAACCTGGGGTATATTCTCGAGTTACGACGGGGATGGCCCTTCCACACACGTGTTTGTTCAGCCACGTCAGGACTCTTGCCTAGTTGCAAGACACAACTCGGGATTCTCCTCGAGGCTTGGCAAGGCAATTGGGACGCCTCTCCAGCTGAGGCGGGAGACCAAGGGTCCCTTTCCACGTGCCACAGGAATCCTGGGACTCCTATCAAGTTTCACGAGGAGTCAGGCATCGTCTCCTTTGGAGGCACTGATCTCCGCGTACCTCTGGAGTTTTCAAAGGATGTGAGGCCTCCGGTCGCGATGAGGTGGGGAACTAGGTCTTTCTCTGTGGTCTCCACAGGGGATTCAGACATCCTTTCATCTTGGGAGATTCAAGACGAGCCTGCATTCAAGTCACTGCAGGGATATCCAGCCTTATTTCGCGTCAGGGCATCGCGGTGTCCATTCCACTTGAGGCCGCAAACTCAGGGTCCCTCTCACATACCTAGAGCTGAGAGAAGCCTCCTCTTGAGGTGCTTGTGGTAAGGTGGTATTGCTCTGCAGTCGAACCCAGGGACTAACCTCTCATCTCGAGTTGATTTTTGGCCCACAGAACTCTTTCGTGTTGCTACAGTGACCTCAGGATCCCTCTAGCCTTGAAACAGTGTTCTTGGGTTTTCTCTGGAGTGCCATGAAGGAAATCAAGGCTCCTTTCATGTGTGATGTGCAACACGGAATTGCTCTGCACGCAGTGCAGGGGAATCGGGCCTCATCTCGCGGCGAGGGGGAAGTCTCATGGTTTTTCTCGAGTTGCGGCGGGAACCTGGGGTATATTCTCGAGTTACGACGGGGATGGCCCTTCCACGCACGTGTTTGTTCAGCCACGTCAGGACTCCTGCCTAGTTGCGAGGGACAACTTGGGATTCTCCTCGAGGCTTGGCAGGGCAACTGGGACGCCTCTCCAGCTGAGGCGGGAGACCAAGTGTCCCTTTCCAAGTGCCACAGGAATCCTGGGACTCCTATCAAGTCTCACGAGGAGTCAGGCATCGTCTCCTTTGGAGGCACTGATCTCCGCGTACCTCTGGAGTTTTCAAAGGATGTGAGGCTATTGGTCGCGATGAGGTGGGGAACTAAGTCTATCTCTGTGCTTTCCACAGGGGATTCAGACATCCTTTCGTCCTGGGAGATGCAAGACGAGCCTGCATTGAAGTCACTGCAGGGATATCCGGCCTTATTTCGAGTCAGGGCATCGCGGTGTCCATTCCACTTGAGGCCGCAAACTCAGGGTCCCTCTCACATACCTAGAGCTGAGAGAAGCCTCCTCTTGAGGTGCTTGTGGTAAGGTTGTATTCCTCTGGAGACGAATCCAGGGACTAACCTCTCTTTTCAAGTTGATTTTTGGTCCGCAGAATTCTTTCGTGTTGCTACAGTGACCTCAGGATCCCTCTATCCTTGAAACAGTGTTCTTGGGGTTTCTCTGGAGTGCCATCAAGGAAATCAAGGCTCCATTCATGTGTGATGTGCAAGACGGAATTGCTCTGCACGCAGTTCAGGGGAATCGGGCCTCATCTCACATCGAGGGGGAAGTCTCATGGTTTTTCTCGAGTTGCGGCGGGAACCTGGGGTATATTATCGAGTTACGACGGGGATGGCCCTTCCACCCACGTGTTTGTTCAGCCACGTCAGGACTCCTGCCTAGTTGCGAGGGACAACTCGGGATTCTCCTCGAGGCTTGGCAGGGCAATTGGGACGCCTCTCCAGCTGAGGCGGGAGACCAAGGGTCCCTTTCCACGTGCCACAAGAATCCTGGGACTCCTATCAAGTTTCACGAGTAGTCAGGCATCGTCTCCTTTAGAGGCACTGATCTCCGCGTACCTCTGGAGTTTTCAAAGGATGTGAGGCCTCCGGTCGCGATGAGGTGGGGAACTAGGTGTTTCTCTGTGGTCTCCACAGGGGATTCAGACATCCTTTCTTCTTGGGAGATGCAAAACGAGCCTGCATTCAAGTCACTGCAGGGATATCCGGCCTTATTTCGAGTCAGGGCATCGCGGTGTCCATTCCACTTGAGGCCGCAAACTCAGGATCCCTCTCACATACCTAGAGCTGAGAGAAGCCTCCTCTTGAGGTGCTTGTGGTAAGGTGGTATTCCTCAGGAGTCGAAGCCAGGGACTAACCTCTCATCTCGTGTTGATTCTTGGTCCACGGAGCTCTTTCGTGTTGCTACAGTGACCTCAGGATCCCTCTAGCCTTGAAACAGTGTTCTTGGGGTTTCTCTGTAGTGCCATCAAGGAAATCAAGGTTCCTTTCATGTGTGATGTGCAACACGGAATTGCTCTGCACGCAGTGCTGGGGAATCGGGCCTCATCTCGCGGCGAGGGGGAAGTCTCATGGTTTTTCTCGAGTTGCGGCGGGAACCTGGGGTATATTCTCGAGTTACGACGGGGATGGCCCTTCCACACACGTGTGTGTTCAGCCATGTCAGGACTCCTGCCTAGTTGCGAGGGACAACTCGGGATTCTCCTCGCGGCTTGGCAGGACAATTGGGACGCCTCTCCAGCTGAGACGGGAGACGAAGGGTCCCTTTCCACGTGCCACAGGAATCCTGGGTCTCCTATCAAGTTTCACGAGGAGTCAGGCATCGTCTCCTTTGGAGGCACTGATCTCCGCATACCTCTGGAGTTTTCAAAGCATTTGAGGCTTCCTGTCGCGATGAGGTGGGGAACTAGGTCTTTCTCTGTGGTCTCCACAGGGGATTCAGACCCCCTTTCGTCTTGGGAGATGCAAGACGCGCCTGCATTCCAGTCACTGCAGGGATATCCGGCCTTATTTCGAGTCAGGGCATCGCGGTGTCCATTCCACTTGAGGCCCCAAACTCAGGGTCCCTCTCACATACCTAGAGCTGAGAGAAGCCTCCTCTTGAGGTGCTTGTGGTAAGGTGGTATTCCTCTGGAGTCGAAGCCAGGGACTAACCTCTCATCTCGAGTTGATTTTTGGTCCACGGAGCTCTTTCGTGTTGCTACAGTGACCTCAGGATCCCTCTAGCCTTGAAACAGTGTTCTTGGGGTTTCTCTGGAGTGCCATGAAGGAAATCAAGGCTCCTTTCATGTGTGATGTGCAACACAGAATTGCTCTGCACGCAGTGCAGGGGAATCGGGCCTCATCTCGCGGCGAGGGGGAAGTCTCATGGTTTTTCTCGAGTTGCGGCGGGAACCTGGGGTATATTCTCGAGTTACGACGGGGATGGCCCTTCCACACATGTGTTTGTTCAGCCACGTCAGGACTCTTGCCTAGTTGCGAGACACAACTCGGGATTCTCCTCGAGGCTTGGCAAGGCAATTGGGACGCCTCTCCAGCTGAGGCGGGAGACCAAGTGTCCCTTTCCACGTGCCACAGGAATCCTGGGACTCCTATCAAGTTTCACGAGGAGTCAGGCATCGTCTCCTTTGGAGGCACTGATCTCCGCGTACCTCTGGAGTTTTCAAAGGATGTGAGGCCTCCGGTCGCGATGAGGTGGGGAACTAGGTCTTTCTCTGTGGTCTCCACAGGGGATTCAGACATCCTTTCATCTTGGGAGATGCAACACGAGCCTGCATTCAAGTCACTGCAGGGATATCCAGCCTTATTTCGCGTCAGGGCATCGCGGTGTCCATTCCACTTGAGGCCGCAAACTCAGGGTCCCTCTCACATACCTAGAGCTGAGAGAAGCCTCCTCTTGAGGAGCTTGTGGTAAGGTGGTATTCCTCTGGAGTCGAAGCCAGGGACTAACCTCTCATCTCGAGTTGATTTTTGGTCCACGGAGCTCTTTCGTGTTGCTACAGTGACCTCAGGATCCCTCTAGCCTTGAAACAGTGTTCTTGGGGTTTCTCTGGAGTGCCATCAAGGAAATCAAGGCTCCTTTCATGTGTGATGTGCAACACAGAATTGCTCTGCACGCAGTGCAGGGGAATCGGGCCTCATCTCGCGGCGAGGGGGAAGTCTCATGGTTTTTCTCGAGTTGCGGCGGGAACCTGGGGTATATTCTCGAGTTACGACGGGGATGGCCCTTCCACACATGTGTTTGTTCAGCCACGTCAGGACTCTTGCCTAGTTGCGAGACACAACTCGGGATTCTCCTCGAGGCTTGGCAAGGCAATTGGGACGCCTCTCCAGCTGAGGCGGGAGACCAAGTGTCCCTTTCCACGTGCCACAGGAATCCTGGGACTCCTATCAAGTTTCACGAGGAGTCAGGCATCGTCTCTTTTGGAGGCACTGATCTCCGCGTACCTCTGGAGTTTTCAAAGGATGTGAGGCCTCCGGTCGCGATGAGGTGGGGAACTAGGTCTTTCTTTGTGGTCTCCTCAGGGGATTCAGACATCCTTTCATCTTGGGAGATGCAAGACGAGCCTGCATTCAAGTCACTGCAGGGATATCCAGCCTTATTTCGCGTCAGGGCATCGCGGTGTCCATTCCACTTGAGGCCGCAAACTCAGGGTCCCTCTCACATACCTAGAGCTGAGAGAAGCCTCCTCTTGAGGAGCTTGTGGTAAGGTGGTATTCCTCTGGAGTCGAAGCCAGGGACTAACCTCTCATCTCGAGTTGATTTTTGGTCCACGGAGCTCTTTCGTGTTGCTACAGTGACCTCAGGATCCCTCTAGCCTTGAAACAGTGTTCTTGGGGTTTCTCTGGAGTGCCATCAAGGAAATCAAGGCTCCTTTCATGTGTGATGTGCAACACAGAATTGCTCTGCACGCAGTGCAGGGGAATCGGGCCTCATCTCGCGGCGAGGGGGAAGTCTCATGGTTTTTCTCGAGTTGCGGCGGGAACCTGGGATATATTCTCGAGTTACGACGGGGATGGCCCTTCCACCCACGTGTTTGTTCAGCCACGTCAGGACTCCTGCCTAGTTGCGAGGGACACTCGGGATTCTCCTCGAGGCTTGGCAGGGCAATTGGGACGCCTCTCCAGCTGAGGCGGGAGACCAAGGGTCCCTTTCCACGTGCCACAGGAATCCTGGGACTCCTATCAAGTCTCACGAGGAGTCAGGCATCGTCTCCTTTGGAGGCACTGATCTCCGCGTACCCCTGGAGTTTTCAAGGGATGTGAGGCTATCGGTCGCGATGAGGTGGGGAACTAAGTCTTTCTCTGTGCTTTCCACAGGGGATTCAGACATCCTTTCGTCCTGGGAGATGCAAGACGAGCCTGCATTCAAGTCACTGCAGGGATATCCGGCCTTATTTCGAGTCAGGGCATCGCGGTGTCCATTCCACTTGAGGCCGCAAACTCAGGGTCCCTCTCACATACCTAGAGCTGAGAGAAGCCTCCTCTTGAGGTGCTTGTGGTAAGGTGGTATTCCTCAGGAGTCGAAGCCAGGGACTAACCTCTCATCTCGTGTTGATTCTTGGTCCACGGAGCTCTTTCGTGTTGCTACAGTGACCTCAGGATCCCTCTAGCCTTGAAACAGTGTTCTTGGGGTTTCTCTGGAGTGCCATCAAGGAAATCAAGGCTCCTTTCATGTGTGATGTGCAACACGGAATTGCTCTGCACGCAGTGCAGGGGAATCGGGCCTCATCTCGCGGCGAGGGGGAAGTCTCATGGTTTTTCTCGAGTTGCGGCGGGAACCTGGGGTATATTCTCGAGTTACGACGGGGATGGCCCTTCCACACACGTGTGTGTTCAGCCATGTCAGGACTCCTGCCTAGTTGCGAGGGACAACTCGGGATTCTCCTCGAGGCTTTGCAGAGCAATTGGGACGCCTCTCCAGCTGAGACGGGAGACCAAGGGTCCCTTTCCACGTGCCACAGGAATCCTGGGTCTCCTATCAAGTTTCACGAGGAGTCAGGCATCGTCTCCTTTGGAGGCACTGATCTCCGCATACCTCTGGAGTTTTCAAAGGATTTGAGGCCTCCTGTCGCGATGAGGTGGGGAAATAGGTCTTTCTCTGTGGTCTCCACAGGGGATTCAGACACCCTTTCGTCTTGGGAGATGCAAGACAAGCCTGCATTCCAGTCACTGCAGGGATATCCGGCCTTATTTCGAGTCAGGGCATCGCGGTGTCCATTCCACTTGAGGCCGCAAACTCAGGGTCCCTCTCACATACCTAGAGCTGAGAGAAGCCTCCTCTTGAGGTGCTTGTGGTAAGGTGGTATTCCTCTGGAGTCGAAGCCAGGGACTAACCTCTCATCTCGAGTTGATTTTTGGTCCACGGAGCTCTTTCGTGTTGCTACAGTGACCTCAGGATCCCTCTAGCCTTGAAACAGTGTTCTTGGGGTTTCTCTGGAGTGCCATGAAGGAAATCAAGGCTCCTTTCATGTGTGATGTGCAACACAGAATTGCTCTGCACGCAGTGCAGGGGAATCGGGCCTCATCTCGCGGCGAGGGGGAAGTCTCATGGTTTTTCTCGAGTTGCGGCGGGAACCTGGGGTATATTCTCGAGTTACGACGGGGATGGCCCTTCCACACACGTGTTTGTTCAGCCACGTCAGGACTCTTGCCTAGTTCCGAGACACAACTCGGGATTCTCCTCGAGGCTTGGCAAGGCAATTGGGACGCCACTCCAGCTGAGGCGGGAGACCAAGGGTCCCTTTCCACGTGCCACAGGAATCCTGGGACTCCTATCAAGTTTCACGAGGAGTCAGGCATCGTCTCCTTTGGAGGCACTGATCTCCGCGTACCTCTGGAGTTTCCAAAGGATGTGAGGCCTCCGGTCGCGATGAGGTGGGGAACTAGGTCTTTTTCTGTGGTCTCCACAGGGGATTCAGACATCCTTTCATCTTGGGAGATGCAAGACGAGCCTGCATTCAAGTCACTGCAGGGATATCCGGCCTTATTTCGAGTCAGGGCATCGCGGTGTCCATTCCACTTGAGGCCACAAACTCAGGGTCCCTCTCACATACCTAGAGCTGAGAGAAGCCTCCTCTTGAGGTGCTTGTGGTAAGGTGGTATTCCTCTGGAGTCGAAGCCAGGGACTAACCTCTCATCTCGAGTTGATTTTTGGCCCACGGAGCTCTTTCATGTTGCTACAGTGACCTCAGGATCCCTCTAGCCTTGAAACAGTGTTCTTGGGGTTTCTCTGGAGTGCCATCAAGGAAATCAAGGCTCCTTTCATGTGTGATGTGCAACACAGAATTGCTCTGCACGCAGTGCAGGGGAATCGGGCCTCATCTCGCGGCGAGGGGGAAGTCTCATGGTTTTTCTCGAGTTGCGGCGGGAACCTGGGGTATATTCTCGAGTTACGACGGGGATGGCCCTTCCACCCACGTGTTTCTTCAGCGACGTCAGGACTCCTGCCTAGTTGCGAGGGACAACTCTGGATTCTCCTCGAGGCTTGGCAGGGCAATTGGGACGCCTCTCCAGCTGAGGCGGGAGACCAAGTGTCCCTTTCCAAGTGCCACAGGAATCCTGGGACTCCTATCAAGTTTCACGAGGAGTCAGGCATCGTCTCCTTTGGAGGCACTGATCTCCGCGTACCTCTGGAGTTTTCAAAGGATGTGAGGCTATTGGTCGCGATGAGGTGGGGAACTAGGTGTTTCTCTGTGATCTCCACAGGGGATTCAGACATCCTTTCGTCCTGGGAGATGCAAGACGAGCCTGCATTGAAGTCACTGCAGGGATATCCGGCCTTATTTCGAGTCAGGGCATCGCGGTGTCCATTCCACTTGAGGCCGCAAACTCAGGGTCCCTCTCACATACCTAGAGCTGAGAGAAGCCTCCTCTTGAGGTGCTTGTGGTAAGGTGGTATTCCTCTGGAGACGAATCCAGGGACTAACCTCTCTTTTCGAGTTGATTTTTGGTCCACAGTGTTCTTTCGTGTTGCTACAGTGACCTCAGGATCCCTCTATCCTTGAAACAGTGTTCTTGGGGTTTCTCTGGAGTGCCATCAAGGAAATCAAGGCTCCTTTCATGTGTGATGTGCAAGACGGAATTGCTCTGCACGCAGTACAGGGGAATCGGGCCTCATCTCGCATCGAGGGGGAAGTCTCATGGTTTTTCTCGAGTTGCGGCGGGAACCTGGGGTATATTCTCGAGTTACGACGGGGATGGCCCTTCCACCCACGTGTTTCTTCAGCCACGTCAGGACTCCTGCCTAGTTGCGAGGGACAACTCGGGATTCTCCTCGAGGCTTGGCAGGGCAATTGGAACGCCTCTCCAGCTGAGGCGGGAGACCAAGTGTCCCTTTCCAAGTGCCACAAGAATCCTGGGACTCCTATCAAGTTTCACGAGGAGTCAGGCATCGTCTCCTTTGGAGGCACTGATCTCCGCGTACCTCTGGAGTTTTCAAAGGATGTGAGGCCTCCGGTCGCGATGAGGTGGGGAACTAGGTGTTTCTCTGTGGTCTCCACAGGGGATTCAGACATCCTTTCTTCTTGGGAGATGCAAGACGAGCCTGCATTCAAGTCACTGCAGGGATATCCGGCCTTATTTCGAGTCAGGGCATCGCGGTGTCCATTCCACTTGAGGCCGCAAACTCAGGATCCCTCTCACATACCTAGAGCTGAAAGAAGCCTCCTCTTGAGGTGCTTGTGGTAAGGTGGTATTCCTCAGGAGTCGAAGCCAGGGACTAACCTCTCATCTCGTGTTGATTCTTGGTCCACGGAGCTCTTTCATGTTGCTACAGTGACCTCAGGATCCCTCTAGCCTTGAAACAGTGTTCTTGGGGTTTCTCTGGAGTGCCATGAAGGAAATCAAGGCTCCTTTCATGTGTGATGTGCAACACGGAATTGCTCTGCACGCAGTGCAGGGGAATCGGGCCTCATCTCGCGGCGAGGGGGAAGTCTCATGGTTTTTCTCGAGTTGCGGCGGGAACCTGGGGTATATTCTCGAGTTACGACGGGGATGGCCCTTCCACACACGTGTTTGTTCAGCCACGTCAGGACTCTTGCGTAGTAGCGAGACCCAACTCGGGATTCTCCTCGAGGCTTGGCAAGGCAATTGGGACGCCTCTCCAGCTGAGGCGGGAGACCAAGGGTCCCTTTCCACGTGCCACAGGAATCCTGGGACTCCTATCAAGTTTCACGAGGAGTCAGGCATCGTCTCCTTTGGAGGCACTGATCTCCGCGTACCTCTGGAGTTTTCAAAGGATGTGAGGCCTCCGGTCGCGATGAGGTGGGGAACTAGGTCTTTCTCTGTGGTCTCCACAGGGGATTCAGACATCCTTTCATCTTGGGAGATGCAACACGAGCCTGCATTCAAGTCACTGCAGGGATATCCAGCCTTATTTCGCGTCAGGGCATCGCGGTGTCCATTCCACTTGAGGCCGCAAACTCAGGGTCCCTCTCACATACCTAGAGCTGAGAGAAGCCTCCTCTTGAGGTGCTTGTGGTAAGGTGGTATTCCTCTCGAGTCGAAGCCAGGGACTAACCTCTCATCTCTTGTTGATTCTTGGTCCACGGAGCTCTTTCGTGTTGCTACAGAGACCTCAGGATCCCTCCATCCTTGAAACAGTGTTCTTGGGGTTTCTCTGGAGTGCCATCAAGGAAATCAAGGCTCCTTTCATGTGTGATGTGCAACACGGAATTGCTCTGCACGCAGTGCAGGGGAATCGGGCCTCATCTCGCGGCGAGGGGGAAGTCTCATGGTTTTTCTCGAGTTGCGGCGGGAACCTGGGGTATATTCTCGAGTTACGACGGGGATGTCCCTTCCACCCACGTGTGTGTTCAGCCATGTCAGGACTCTTGCCTAGTTGCGAGGGACAACTCGGGATTCTCCTCGAGGCTTTGCAGGGCAATTGGGACACCTCTCCAGCTGAGACGGGAGACCAAGGGTCCCTGTCCACGTGCCACAGGAATCCTGGGTCTCCTATCAAGTTTCACGAGGAGTCAGGCATCGTCTCCTTTGGAGGCACTGATCTCCGCATACCTCTGGAGTTTTCAAAGGATGTGAGGCCTCCTGTCGCGATGAGGTGGGGAACTAGGTGTTTCTCTGTGGTCTCCACATGGGATTCAGACACCCTTTCGTCTTGGGAGATGCAAGACGAGCCTGCATTCCAGTCACTGCAGGGATATCCGGACTTATTTCGAGTCAGGGCATCGCGGTGTCCATTCCACTTGAGGCCGCAAACTCAGGGTCCCTCTCACATACCTAGAGCTGAGAGAAGCCTCCTCTTGAGGTGCTTGTGGTAAGGTGGTATTCCTCTGGAGTCGAAGCCAGGGACTAACCTCTCATCTCGAGTTGATTTTTGGTCCACGGAGCTCTTTCGTGTTGCTACAGTGACCTCAGGATCCCTCTAGCCTTGAAACAGTGTTCTTGGGGTTTCTCTGGAGTGCCATGAAGGAAATCAAGGCTCCTTTCATGTGTGATGTGCAACACAGAATTGCTCTGCACGCAGTGCAGGGGAATCGGGCCTCATCTCGCGGCGAGGGGGAAGTCTCATGGTTTTTCTCGAGTTGCGGCGGGAACCTGGGGTATATTCTCGAGTTACGACGAGGATGGCCCTTCCACACACGTGTTTGTTCAGCCACGTCAGGACTCTTGCCTAGTTACGAGACACAACTCGGGATTCTCCTCGAGGCTTGGCAAGGCAATTGGGATGCCTCTCCAGCTGAGGCGGGAGACCAAGGGTCCCTTTCCACGTGCCACAGGAATCCTGGGACTCCTATCAAGTTTCACGAGGAGTCAGGCATCGTCTCCTTTGGAGGCACTGATCTCCGCGTACCTCTGGAGTTTTCAAAGGATGTGAGGCCTCCGGTCGCGATGAGGTGGGGAACTAGGTCTTTCTCTGTGGTCTCCACAGGGGATTCAGACATCCTTTCATCTTGGGAGATGCAACACGAGCCTGCATTCAAGTCACTGCAGGGATATCCAGCCTTATTTCGCGTCAGGGCATCGCGGTGTCCATTCCACTTGAGGCCGCAAACTCAGGGTCCCTCTCACATACCTAGAGCTGAGAGAAGCCTCCTCTTGAGGTGCTTGTGGTAAGGTGGTATTCCTCTGGAGTCGAAGCCAGGGACTAACCTCTCATCTCGAGTTGATTTTTGGCCCACGGAGCTCTTTCGTGTTGCTACAGTGACCTCAGGATCCCTCTAGCCTTGAAACAGTGTTCTTGGGGTTTCTCTGGAGTGCCATCAAGGAAATCAAGGATCCTTTCATGTGTGATGTGCAACACGGAATTGCTCTGCACGCAGTGCAGGGGAATCGGGCCTCATATCGCGGCAAGGGGGAAGTCTCATGGTTTTTCTCGAGTTGTGGCGGGAACCTGGGGTATATTCACGAGTTACGACGGGGATGGCCCTTCCACCCACGTGTTTCTTCAGCGATGTCAGGACTCCTGCCTAGTTGCGAGGGACAACTCTGGATTCTCCTCGAGGCTTGGCAGGGCATTTGGGACGCCTCTCCAGCTGAGGCGGGAGACCAAGGGTCCCTTTCCAAGTGCCACAGGAATCCTGGGACTCCTATCAAGTTTCACGAGGAGTCAGGCATCGTCTCCTTTGGAGGCACTGATCTCCGCGTACCTCTGGAGTTTTCAAAGGATGTGAGGCTATCGGTTGCGATGAGGTGGGGAACTAAGTCTTTCTCTGTGCTTTCCACAGGGGATTCAGACATCCTTTCGTCCTGGGAGATGCAAGACGAGCCTGCATTGAAGTCACTGCAGGGATATCCCCCTTATTTCGAGTCAGGGCATCGCGGTGTCCATTCCACTTGAGGCCGCAAACTCAGGGTCCCTCTCACATACCTAGAGCTGAGAGAAGCCTCCTCTTGAGGTGCTTGTGGTTAGGTGGTATTCCTCTGGAGACGAATCCAGGGACTAACCTCTCTTTTAGAGTTGATTTTTGGTCCACAGAGTTCTTTCGTGTTGCTACAGTGACCTCAGGATCCCTCTATCCTTGAAACAGTGTTCTTGGGGTTTCTCTGGAGTGCCATCAAGGAAATAAAGGCTCCTTTCATGTGTGATGTGCAAGACGGAATTGCTCTGCACGCAGTAGAGGGGAATCGGCCCTCATCTCGCTTCGAGGAGGAAGTCTCATGGTTTTTCTCGAGTTGCGGCGGGAACCTGGGGTATATTCTCGAGTTACGACGGGGATGGCCCTTCCACCCACGTGTTTGTTCAGCCACGTCAGGACTCCTGCCTAGTTGCGAGGGACAACTCGGGATTCTCCTCGAGGCTTGGCAGGGCAATTGGAACGCCTCTCCAGCTGAGGCGGGAGACCAAGGGTCCCTTTCCACGTGCCACAAGAATCCTGGGACTCCTATCAAGTTTCACGAGGAGTCAGGCATTGTCTCCTTTGGAGGCACTGATCTCCGCATACCTCTGGAGTTTTCAAAGGATGTGAGGCCTCCGGTCGCGATGAGGTGGGGAACTAGGTGATTCTCTGTGGTCTCCACAGGGGATTCAGACATCCTTTTATCTTGGGAGATGCAAGACGAGCCTGCATTCAAGTCACTGCAGGGATATCCGGCCTTATTTCGAGTCAGGGCATCGCGGTGTCCATTGCACTTGAGGCGGCAAACTCAGGATCCCTCTCACATACCTAGAGCTGAGAGAAGCCTCCTCTTGAGGTGCTTGTGGTAAGGTGGTATTCCTCAGGAGTCGAAGCCAGGGACTAACCTCTCATCTCGTGTTGATTCTTGGTCCACGGAGCTCTTTCGTGTTGCTACAGTGACCTCAGGATCCCTCTATCCTTGAAACAGTGTTCTTGGGGTTTCTCTGGAGTGCCATCAAGGAAATCAAGGCTCCTTTCATGTGTCATGTGCAACACGGAATTGCTCTGCACGCAGTGCAGGGGAATCGGGCCTCATCTCGCGGCGAGGGGGAAGTCTCATGGTTTTTCTCCAGTTGCGGCGGGAACCTGGGTTATATTCTCGAGTTATGACGGGGATGGCCCTTCCACACACGTGTGTGTTCAGCCATGTCAGGACTCCTGCCTAGTTGCGAGGGACAACTCGGGATTCTCCTCGAGGCTTTGCAGAGCAATTGGGACGCCTCTCCAGCTGAGACGGGAGACCAAGGGTCCCTTTCCACGTGCCACAAGAATCCTGGGTCTCCTATCAAGTTTCACGAGGAGTCAGGCATCGTCTCCTTTAGAGGCACTGATCTCCGCATACCTCTGGAGTTTTCAAAGGATTTGAGGCCTCCTGTCGCGATGAGGTGGGGAACTAGGTCTTTCTCTGTGGTCTCCACAGGGGATTCAGACACCCTTTCGTCTTGGGAGATGCAAGACAAGCCTGCATTCCAGTCACTGCAGGGATATCCGGCCTTATTTCGAGTCAGGGCATCGCGGTGTCCATTCCACTTGAGGCCGCAAACTCAGGGTCCCTCTCACATACCTAGAGCTGAGAGAAGCCTCCTCTTGAGGTGCTTGTGGTAAGGTGGTATTCCTCTGGAGTCGAAGCCAGGGACTAACCTCTCATCTCGAGTTGATTTTTGGTCCACGGAGCTCTTTCGTGTTGCTACAGTGACCTCAGGATCCCTCTAGCCTTGAAACAGTGATCTTGGGGTTTCTCTGGAGTGCCATGAAGGAAATCAAGGCTCCTTTCATGTGTGATGTGCAACACAGAATTGCTCTGCACGCAGTGCAGGGGAATCGGGCCTCATCTCGCGGCGAGGGGGAAGTCTCATGGTTTTTCTCGAGTTGCGGCGGGAACCTGGGGTATATTCTCGAGTTACGACGGGGATGGCCCTTCCACCCACGTGTTTGTTAAGCCACGTCAGGACTCTTGCCTAGTTGCGAGACACAACTCGGGATTCTCCTCGAGGCTTGGCAAGGCAATTGGGACGCCTCTCCTGCTGAGGCGGGAGACCAAGGGTCCCTTTCCACGTGCCACAGGAATCCTGGGACTCCTATCAAGTTTCACGAGGAGTCAGGCATCGTCTCCTTTGGAGGCACTGATCTCCGCGTACCTCTGGAGTTTCCAAAGGATGTGAGGCCTCCGGTCGCGATGAGGTGGGGAACTAGGTCTTTCTCTGTGGTCTCCACAGGGGATTCAGACATCCTTTCATCTTGTGAGATGCAAGACGAGCCTGCATTCAAGTCACTGCAGGGATATCCGGCCTTATTTCGAGTCAGGGCATCGCGGTGTCCATTCCACTTGAGGCCACAAACTCAGGGTCCCTCTCACATACCTAGAGTTGAGAGAAGCCTCCTCTTGAGGTGCTTGTGGTAAGGTGGTATTCCTCTGGAGTCGAAGCCAGGGACTAACCTCTCATCTCGAGTTGATTTTTGGTCCACAGAGTTCTTTCGTGTTGCTACAGTGACCTCAGGATCCCTCTATCCTTGAAACAGTGTTCTTGGGGTTTCTCTGGAGTGCCATCAAGGAAATCAAGGCTCCTTTCATGTGTGATGTGCAAGACGGAATTGCTCTGCACGCAGTACAGGGGAATCGGCCCTCATCTCGCATCGAGGAGGAAGTCTCATGGTTTTTCTCGAGTTGCGGCGGGAACCTGGGGTATATTCTCGAGTTACGACGGGGATGGCCCTTCCACCCACGTGTTTGTTCAGCCACGTCAGGACTCCTGCCTAGTTGCGAGGGACAACTCGGGATTCTCCTCGAGGCTTGGCAGGGCAATTGGAACGCCTCTCCAGCTGAGGCGGGAGACCAAGGGTCCCTTTCCACGTGCCACAAGAATCCTGGGACTCCTATCAAGTTTCACGAGGAGTCAGGCATCGTCTCCTTTGGAGGCACTGATCTCCGCATACCTCTGGAGTTTTCAAAGGATGTGAGGCCTCCGGTCGCGATGAGGTGGGGAACTAGGTGTTTCTCTGTGGTCTCCACAGGGGATTCAGACATCCTTTCATCTTGGGCGATGCAAGACGAGCCTGCATTCAAGTCACTGCAGGGATATCCGGCCTTATTTCGAGTCAGGGCATCGCGGTGTCCATTCCACTTGAGGCGGCAAACTCAGGATCCCTCTCACATACCTAGAGCTGAGAGAAGCCTCCTCTTGAGGTGCTTGTGGTAAGGTGGTATTCCTCAGGAGTCGAAGCCAGGGACTAACCTCTCATCTCGTGTTGATTCTTGGTCCACGGAGCTCTTTTGTGTTGCTACAGTGACCTCAGGATCCCTCTAGCCTTGAAACAGTGTTCTTGGGGTTTCTCTGGAGTGCCATCAAGGAAATCAAGGCTCCTTTCATGTGTGATGTGCAACACGGAATTGCTCTGCACGCAGTGCAGGGGAATCGGGCCTCATCTCGCGGCGAGGGGGAAGTCTCATGGTTTTTCTCGAGTTGCGGCGGGAACCTGGGGTATATTCTCGAGTTACGACGGGGATGGCCCTTCCACCCACGTGTTTCTTCAGCGACGTCAGAACTCCTGCCTAGTTGCGAGGGACAACTCTGGATTCTCCTCGAGGCTTGGCAGGGCAATTGGGACGCCTCTCCAGGTGAGGCGGGAGACCAAGTGTCCCTTTCCAAGTGCCACAGGAATCCTGGGACTCCTATCAAGTTTCACGAGGAGTCAGGCATCGTCTCCTTTGGAGGCACTGATCTCCGCGTACCTCTGGAGTTTTCAAAGGATGTGAGGCTATCGGTCGCGATGAGGTGGGGAACTAAGTCTTTCTCTGTGCTTTCCACAGGGGATTCAGACATCCTTTCGTCCTGGGAGATGCAAGACGAGCCTGCATTGAAGTCACTGCAGGGATATCCGGCCTTACTTCGAGTCAGGGCATCGCGGTGTCCATTCCACTTGAGGCCGCAAACTCAGGGTCCCTCTCACATACCTAGAGCTGAGAGAAGCCTCCTCTTGAGGTGCTTGTGGTAAGGTGGTATTCCTCTGGAGACGAATCCAGGGACTAACCTCTCATCTCGTGTTGATTCTTGGCCCACGGAGCTCTTTCGTGTTGCTACAGTGACCTCAGGATCCCTCTAGCCTTGAAACAGTGTTCTTGGGGTTTCTCTGGAGTGCCATCAAGGAAATCAAGGCTCCTTTCATGTGTGGTGTGCAACACGGAATTGCTATGCACGCAGTGCAGGGGAATCGGGCCTCATCTCGCGGCGAGGGGGAAGTCTCATGGTTTTTCTCGAGTTGCGGCGGGAACCTGGGGTATATTCTCGAGTTACGACGGGGATGGCCCTTCCACCCACGTGTTTGTTCAGCCATATCAGGACTCCTGCCTAGTTGCGAGGGACACCTCGGGATTCTCCTCGAGGCTTGGCAAGGCAATTGGAACGCCTCTCCAGCTGAGGCGGGAGACCAAGGGTCCCTTTCCATGTGCCACAAGAATCCTGGGACTCCTATCAAGTTTCACGAGGAGTCAGGCATCGTCTCCTTTGGAGGCACTGATCTCCGCGTACCTCTGGAGTTTTCAAAGGATGTGAGGCCTCCATTCGCGATGAGGTGGGGAACTAGGTCTTTCTCTGTGGTCTCCACAGGGGATTCAGACATCCTTTCTTCTTGGGAAATGCAAGACAAGCCTGCATTTCAGTCACTGCAGGGATATCCAGCCTTATTTCGAGTCAGGGCATCGCGGTGTCCATTCCACTTGAGGCCGCAAACTCAGGATCCCTCTCACATACCTAGAGCTGAGAGAAGCCTCCTCTTGAGGTGCTTGTGGTAAGGTGGTATTCCTCTGGAGTCGAAGCCAGGGACTAACCTCTCATCTCGAGTTGATTTTTGGTCCACGGAGCTCTTTCGTGTTGCTACAGTGACCTCAGGATCCCTCTAGCCTTGAAACAGTGATCTTGGGGTTTCTCTGGAGTGCCATGAAGGAAATCAAGGCTCCTTTCATGTGTGATGTGCAACACAGAATTGCTCTGCACGCAGTGCAGGGGAATCGGGCCTCATCTCGCGGCGAGGGGGAAGTCTCATGGTTTTTCTCGAGTTGCGGCGGGAACCTGGGGTATATTCTCGAGTTACGACGGGGATGGCCCTTCCACCCACGTATTTGTTAAGCCACGTCAGGACTCTTGCCTTGTTGCGAGACACAACTCGGGATTCTCCTCGAGGCTTGGCAAGGCAATTGGGACGCCTCTCTTGCTGAGGCGGGAGACCAAGGGTCCCTTTCCACGTGCCACAGGAATCCTGGGACTCCTATCAAGTTTCACGAGGAGTCAGGCATCGTCTCCTTTGGAGGCACTGATCTCCGCGTACCTCTGGAGTTTCCAAAGGATGTGAGGCCTCCGGTCGCGATGAGGTGGGGAACTAGGTCTTTCTCTGTGGTCTCCACAGGGGATTCAGACATCCTTTCATCTTGTGAGATGCAAGACGAGCCTGCATTCAAGTCACTGCAGGGATATCCGGCCTTATTTCGAGTCAGGGCATCGCGGTGTCCATTCCACTTGAGGCCACAAACTCAGGGTCCCTCTCACATACCTAGAGTTGAGAGAAGCCTCCTCTTGAGGTGCTTGTGGTAAGGTGGTATTCCTCTGGAGTCGAAGCCAGGGACTAACCTCTCATCTCGAGTTGACTTTTGGTCCACAGAGTTCTTTCGTGTTGCTACAGTGACCTCAGGATCCCTCTATCCTTGAAACAGTGTTCTTGGGGTTTCTCTGGAGTGCCATCAAGGAAATCAAGGCTCCTTTCATGTGTGATGTGCAAGACGGAATTGCTCTGCACGCAGTACAGGGGAATCGGCCCTCATCTCGCATCGAGGAGGAAGTCTCATGGTTTTTCTCGAGTTGCGACGGGAACCTGGGGTATATTCTCGAGTTACGACGGGGATGGCCCTTCCACCCACGTGTTTCTTCAGCCACGTCAGGACTCCTGCCTAGTTGCGAGGGACAACTCGGGATTCTCCTCGAGGCTTGGCAGGGCAATTGGAACGCCTCTCCAGCTGAGGCGGGAGACCAAGGGTCCCTTTCCACGTGCCACAAGAATCCTGGGACTCCTATCAAGTTTCACGAGGAGTCAGGCATCGTCTCCTTTGGAGGCACTGATCTCCGCATACCTCTGGAGTTTTCAAAGGATGTGAGGCCTCCGGTCGCGATGAGGTGGGGAACTAGGTGTTTCTCTGTGGTCTCCACAGGGGATTCAGACATCCTTTCATCTTGGGCGATGCAAGACGAGCCTGCATTCAAGTCACTGCAGGGATATCCGGCCTTATTTCGAGTCAGGGCATCGCGGTGTCCATTCCACTTGAGGCGGCAAACTCAGGATCCCTCTCACATACCTAGAGCTGAGAGAAGCCTCCTCTTGAGGTGCTTGTGGTAAGGTGGTATTCCTCAGGAGTCGAAGCCAGGGACTAACCTCTCATCTCGTGTTGATTCTTGGTCCACGGAGCTCTTTTGTGTTGCTACAGTGACCTCAGGATCCCTCTAGCCTTGAAACAGTGTTCTTGGGGTTTCTCTGGAGTGCCATCAAGGAAATCAAGGCTCCTTTCATGTGTGATGTGCAACACGGAATTGCTCTGCACGCAGTGCAGGGGAATCGGGCCTCATCTCGCGGCGAGGGGGAAGTCTCATCGTTTTTCTCGAGTTGCGGTGGGAACCTGGGGTATATTCTCGAGTTACGACGGGGATGGCCCTTCCACACACGTGTGTGTTCAGCCATGTCAGGACTCCTGCCTAGTTGCGAGGGACAACTCGGGATTCTCCTCGAGGCTTTGCAGGGCAATTGGGACGCCTCTCCAGCTGAGACGGGAGACCAAGGGTCCCTTTCCACGTGCCACAGGAATCCTGGGTCTCCTATCAAGTTTCACGAGGAGTCAGGCATCGTCTCCTTTGGAGGCACTGATCTCCGCATACCTCTGGAGTTTTCAAAGGATTTGAGGCCTCCTGTCGCGATGAGGTGGGGAACTAGGTCTTTCTCTGTGGTCTCCACAGGTGATTCAGACACCCTTTCGTCTTGGGAGATGCAAGACGAGCCTGCATTCCAGTCACTGCAGGGATATCCGGCCTTATTTCGAGTCAGGGCATCGCGGTGTCCATTCCACTTGAGGCCGCAAACTCAGGGTCCCTCTCACATACCTAGAGCTGAGAGAAGCCTCCTCTTGAGGTGCTTGTGGTAAGGTGGTATTCCTCTGGAGTCGAAGCCAGGGACTAACCTCTCATCTCGAGTTGATTTTTGGTCCACGGAGCTCGTTCGTGTTGCTACAGTGACCTCAGGATCCCTCTAGCCTTGAAACAGTGTTCTTGGGGTTTCTCTGGAGTGCCATGAAGGAAATCAAGGCTCCTTTCATGTGTGATGTGCAACACAGAATTGCTGTGCACGCAGTGCAGGGGAATCGGGCCTCATCTCGCGGCGAGGGAGAAGTCTCATGGTTTTTCTCGAGTTGCGGCGGGAACCTGGGGTATATTCTCGAGTTAGGACGGGGATGGCCCTTCCACACATGTGTTTGTTCAGCCACGTCAGGACTCTTGCCTAGTTGCGAGACACAACTCGGGATTCTCCTCGAGGCTTGGCAAGGCAATTGGGACGCCTCTCCAGCTGAGGCGGGAGACCAAGGGTCCCTTTCCACGTGCCACAGGAATCCTGGGACTCCTATCAAGTTTCACGAGGAGTCAGGCATCGTCTCCTTTGGAGGCACTGATCTCCGCGTACCTCTGGAGTTTTCAAAGGATGTGAGGCCTCCGGTCGCGATGAGGTGGGGAACTAGGTGTTTCTCTGTGGTCTCCACAGGGGATTCAGACATCCTTTCATCTTGGGAGATGCAAGACGAGCCTGCATTCAAGTCACTGCAGGGATATCCAGCCTTATTTCGCGTCAGGGCATCGCGGTGTATATTCTACTTGAGGCCGCAAACTCAGGGTCCCTCACACATACCTACAGCTGAGAGAAGCCTCCTCTTGAGGTGCTTGTGGTAAGGTGGTATTCCTCTGGAGTCGAAGCCAGGGACTAACCTCTCATCTCGAGTTGATTTTTGGCCCACGGAGCTCTTTCGTGTTGCTACAGTGACCTCAGGATCCCTCTAGCCTTGAAACAGTGTTCTTGGGGTTTCTCTGGAGTGCCATCAAGGAAATCAAGGCTCCTTTCATGTGTGATCTGCAACCCGGAATTGCTCTGCACGCAGTGCAGGGCAATCGGGCCTCATCTCGCGGCGAGGGGGAAGTCTCATGGTTTTTCTCGAGTTGCGGCGGGAACCTGGGGTATATTCTCGAGTTACGACGGGGATGGCCCTTCCACCCACGTGTTTGTTCAGCCACGTCAGGACTCCTGCCTAGTTGCGAGGGACAACTCGGGATTCTCCTCGAGGCTTGGCACGGCAATTGGAACGCCTCTCCAGCTGAGGCGGGAGACCAAGGGTCCCTTTCCACGTGCCACAAGAATCCTCAGACTCCTATCAAGTTTCACGAGGAGTCAGGCATCGTCTCCTTTGGAGGCACTGATCTCCGCGTACCTCTGGAGTTTTCAAAGGATGTGAAGCCTCCATTTGCGATGAGGTGGGGAACTAGGTCTTTCTCTGTGGTCTCCACAGGGGATTCAGACATCCTTTCTTCTTGGGAGATGCAAGACGAGCCTGCATTTCAGTCACTGCAGGGATATCCGGCCTTATTTCGAATCAGGGCATCGCGGTGTCCATTCCACTTGAGGCCGCAAACTCAGGATCCCTCTCACATACCTAGAGCTGAGAGAAGCCTCCTCTTGAGGTGCTTGTGGTAAGGTGGTATTCCTCAGGAGTCGAAGCCAGGGACTAACCTCTCATCTCGTGTTGATTCTTGGTCCACGGAGCTCTTTCATGTTGCTACAGTGACCTCAGGATCCCTCTAGCCTTGAAACAGTGTTCTTGGGGTTTCTCTGGAGTGCCATGAAGGAAATCAAGGCTCCTTTCATGTGTGATGTGCAACACGGAATTGCTCTGCACGCAGTGCAGGAGAATCGGGCCTCATCTCGCGGCGAGGGGGAAGTCTCATGGTTTTTCTCGAGTTGCGGCGGGAACCTGGGGTATATTCTCGAGTTACGAAACGGATGGCCCTTCCACACACGTGTTTGTTCAGCCACGTCAGGACTCTTGCCTAGTAGCGAGACACAACTCGGGATTCTCCTCGAGGCTTGGCAAGGCAATTGGGACGCCTCTCCAGCTGAGGCGGGAGACCAAGGGTCCCTTTCCACGTGCCACAGGAATCCTGGGACTCCTATCAAGTTTCACGAGAAGTCAGGCATCGTCTCCTTTGGAGGCACTGATCTCCGCGTACCTCTGGAGTTTTCAAAGGATGTGAGGCCTCCGGTCGCGATGAGGTGGGGAACTAGGTCTTTCTCTGTGGTCTCCACAGGGGATTCAGACATCCTTTCATCTTGGGAGATGCAAGACGAGCCTGCATTCAAGTCACTGCAGGGATATCCAGCCTTATTTCGCGTCAGGGCATCGCGGTGTCCATTCCACTTGAGGCCGCAAACTCAGGGTCCCTCTCACATACCTAGAGCTGAGAGAAGCCTCCTCTTGAGGTGCTTGTGGTAAGGTGGTATTCCTCTGGAGTCGAAGCCAGGGACTAACCTCTCATCTCTTGTTGATTCTTGGTCCACGGAGCTCTTTCGTGTTGCTACAGTGACCTCAGGATCCCTCCATCCTTGAAACAGTGTTCTTGGGGTTTCTCTGGAGTGCCATCAAGGAAATCAAGGCTCCTTTCATGTGTGATGTGCAACACGGAATTGCTCTGCACGCAGTGCAGGGAAATCGGGCCTCATCTCGCGGTGAGGGGGAAGTCTCATGGTTTTTCTCGAGTTGCGGCGGGAACCTGGGGTATATTCTCGAGTTACGACGGGGATGGCCCTTCCACCCACGTGTGTGTTCAGCCATGTCAGGACTCCTGCCTAGTTGCGAGGGACAACTCGGGATTCTCCTCGAGGCTTTGCAGGGCAATTGGGACGCCTCTCCAGCTGAGGCGGGAGACCAAGGGTCCCTTTCCACGTGCCACAGGAATCCTGGGTCTCCTATCAAGTTTCACGAGGAGTCAGGCATCGTCTCCTTAGGAGGCACTGATCTCCGCATACCTCTGGAGTTTTCAAAGGATTTGAGGCCTCCTGTCGCAATGAGGTGGGGAACTAGGTCTTTCTCTGTGGTCTCCACAGGGGATTTAGACACCCTTTCGTCTTGGGAGATGCAAGACGAGCCTGCATTCCAGTCAATGCAGGGATATCCGGCCTTATTTCGAGTCAGGGCATCGCGGTGTCCATTCCACTTGAGGCCGCAAACTCAGGGTCCCTCTCACATACCTAGAGCTGAGAGAAGCCTCCTCTTGAGGTGCTTGTGGTAAGGTGGTATTCCTCTGGAGTCGAAGCCAGGGACTAACCTCTCATCTCGAGTTGATTTTTGGTCCACGGAGCTCTTTCGTGTTGCTACAGTGACCTCAGGATCCCTCTAGCCTTGAAACAGTGTTCTTGGGGTTTCTCTGGAGTGCCATGAAGGAAATCAAGGCTCCTTTCATGTGTGATGTGCAACACAGAATTGCTCTGCACGCAGTGCAGGGGAATCGGGCCTCATCTCGCGGCGAGGGGGAAGTCTCATGGTTTTTCTCGAGTTGCGGCGGGAACCTGGGGTATATTCTCGAGTTACGACGAGGATGGCCCTTCCACACACGTGTTTGTTCAGCCACGTCAGGACTCTTTCCTAGTTACGAGACACAACTCGGGATTCTCCTCGAGGCTTGGCAAGGCAATTGGGACGCCTCTCCAGCTGAGGCGGGAGACCAAGGGTCCCTTTCCACGTGCCACAAGAATCCTGGGACTCCTATCAAGTTTCACGAGGAGTCAGGCATCGTCTCCTTTGGAGGCACTGATCTCCGCGTACCTCTGGAGTTTTCAAAGGATGTGAGGCCTCCGGTCGCGATGAGGTGGGGAACTAGGTCTTTCTCTGTGGTCTCCACAGGGGATTCAGACATCCTTTCATCTTGGGAGATGCAACACGAGCCTGCATTCAAGTCACTGCAGGGATATCCAGCCTTATTTCGCGTCAGGGCATCACGGTGTCCATTCCACTTGAGGCCGCAAACTCAGGGTCCCTCTCACATACCTAGAGCTGAGAGAAGCCTCCTCTTGAGGTGCTTGTGGTTAGGTGGTATTCCTCTGGAGACGAATCCAGGGACTAACCTCTCTTTTCGAGTTGATTTTTGGTCCACAGAGTTCTTTCGTGTTGCTACAGTGACCTCAGGATCCCTCTATCCTTGAAACAGTGTTCTTGGGGTTTCTCTGGAGTGCCATCAAGGAAATCAAGGCTCCTTTCATGTGTGATGTGCAAGACGGAATTGCTCTGCACGCAGTACAGGGGAATCGGCCCTCATCTCGCATCGAGGAGGAAGTCTCATGGTTTTTCTCGAGTTGCGGCGGGAACCTGGGGTATATTCTCGAGTTACGACGGGGATGGCCCTTCCACACACGTGTGTGTTCAGCCATGTCAGGACTCCTGCCTAGTTGCGAGGGACAACTCGGGATTCTCCTCGAGGCTTTGCAGGGCAATTGGGACGCCTCTCCAGCTGAGACGGGAGACCAAGGGTCCCTTTCCACGTGCCACAGGAATCCTGGGTCTCCTATCAAGTTTCACGAGGAGTCAGGCATCGTCTCCTTTGGAGGCACTGATCTCCGCGTAACTCTGGAGTTTTCAAAGGATTTGAGGCCTCCTGTCGCGATGAGGTGGGGAACTAGGTCTTTCTCTGTGGTCTCCACAGGGGATTCAGACACCCTTTCGTCTTGGGAGATGCAAGACGAGCCTGCATTCAAGTCACTGCAGGGATATCCGGCCTTATTTCGAGTCAGGGCATCGCGGTGTCCATTCCACTTGAGGCCGCACACTCAGGGTCCCTCTCACATACCTAAAGCTGAGAGAAGCCTCCTCTTGAGGTGCTTGTGGTAAGGTGGTATTCCTCTGGAATCGAAGCCAGGGACTAACCTCTCATCTCGAGTTGATTTTTGGTCCACGGAGATCTTTCGTATTGCTACAGTGACCTCAGGATCCCTCTAGCCTTGAAACAGTGTTCTTGGGGATTCTCTGGAGTGCCATGAAGGAAATCAAGGCTCCTTTCATGTGTGATGTGCAACACGAAATTGCTCTGCACGCAGTGCAGGGGAATCGGGCCTCATCTCGCGGCGAGGGGGAAGTCTCATGGTTTTTCTCGAGTTGCGGCGGGAACCTGGGGTATATTCTCGAGTTACGACGGGGATGGCCCTTCCACACATGTGTTTGTTCAGCCACGTCAGGACTCTTGCCTAGTTGCAAGACACAACTCGGGATTCTGCTCGAGGCTTGGCAAGGCAATTGGGACGCCTCTCCAGCTGAGGCGGGATACCAAGTGTCCCTTTCCAAGTGCCACAGGAATCCTGGGACTCCTATCAAGTTTCACGAGGAGTCAGGCATCGTCTCCTTTGGAGGCACTGATCTCCGCGTACCTCTGGAGTTTTCAAAGGATGTGAGGCCTCCGGTCGCCATGAGGTGGGGAACTAGGTCTTTCTCTGTGGTCTCCACAGGGGATTCAGACATCCTTTCTTCTTGGGAGATGCAAGACGAGCCTGCATTCAAGTCACTGCAGGGATATTCAGCCTTATTTCGCGTCAGGGCATCGCGGTGTCCATTCCACTTGAGGCCGCAAACTCAGGGTCCCTCTCACATACCTAGAGCTGAGAGAAGCCTCCTCTTGAGGTTCTTGTGGTAAGGTGGTATTCCTCTGGAGTCGAAGCCAGGGACTAACCTCTCATCTCGAGTTGATTTTTGGCCCACGGAGCACTTTCGTGTTGCTACAGTGACCTCAGGATCCCTCTAGCCTTGAAACAGTGTTCTTGGGGTTTCTCTGGAGTGCCATCAAGGAAATCAAGGCTCCTTTCATGTGTGATGTGCAAGACGGAATTGCTCTGCACGCAGTGCAGGGGAATCGGGCCTCATCTCGCGGCGAGGGGGAAGTCTCATGGTTTTTCTCGAGTTGCGGCGGGAACCTGGGGTATATTCTCGAGTTACGACGGGGATGGCCCTTCCACCCACGTGTTTCTTCAGCGATGTCAGGACTCCTGCCTAGTTGCGAGGGACAACTCGGGATTCTCCTCGAGGCTTGGCAGGGCAATTGGGACGCCTCTCCAGCTGAGGCGGGAGACCAAGTGTCCCTTTCCAAGTGCCACACGAATCCTGGGACTCCTATCAAGTTTCACGAGGAGTCAGGCATCGTCTCCTTTGGAGGCACTGATCTCCGCATACCTCTGGAGTTTTCAAAGGATGTGAGGCTATCGGTCGCGATGAGGTGGGGAACTAAGTCTTTCTCTGTGCTTTCCACAGGGGATTCAGACATCCTTTCGTCCTGGGAGATGCAAGACGAGCCTGCATTGAAGTCACTGCAGGGATATCCGGCCTTATTTCGAGTCAGGGCATCGCGGTGTCCATTCCACTTGAGGCCGCAAACTCAGGGTCCCTCTCACATACCTAGAGCTGAGAGAAGCCTCCTCTTGAGGTGCTTGTTGTAAGGTGGTATTCCTCAGGAGTCGAAGCCAGGGACTAACCTCTCATCTCGTGTTGATTCTTGGTCCACGGAGCTCTTTCGTGTTGCTACAGTGACCTCAGGATCCCTCTAGCCTTGAAACAGTGTTCTTGGGGTTTCTCTGGAGTGCCATCAAGGAAATCAAGGCTCCTTTCATGTGTGATGTGCAAGACGGAATTGCTCTGCACGCAGTACAGGGGAATCGGGCCTCATCTCGCCTCGAGGGGGAAGTCTCATGGTTTTTCTCGAGTTGCGGCGGGAACCTGGGGTATATTCTCGAGTTACGACGGGGATGGCCCTTCCACCCACGTGTTTGTTCAGCCACGTCAGGACTCCTGCCTAGTTGCGAGGGACAACTCGGGATTCTCCTCGAGGCTTGGCAGGGCAATTGGAACGCCTCTCCAGCTGAGGCGGGAGACCAAGGGTCCCTTTCCACGTGCCACAAGAATCCTGGGACTCCTATCAAGTTTCACGAGGAGTCAGGCATTGTCTCCTTTGGAGGCACTGATCTCCGCGTACCTCTGGAGTTTTCAAAGGATGTGAGGCCTCCGGTCGCGATGAGGTGGGGAACTAGGTGTTTCTCTGTGGTCTCCACAGGGGATTCAGACATCCTTTCTTCTTGGGAGATGCAAGACGAGCCTGCATTCAAGTCACTGCAGGGATATCCGGCCTTATTTCGAGTCAGGGCATCGCGGTGTCCATTCCACTTGAGGCCGCAAACTCAGGATCCCTCTCACATACCTAGAGCTGAGAGAAGCCTCCTCTTGAGGTGCTTGTGGTAAGGTGGTATTCCTCAGGAGTCGAAGCCAGGGACTAACCTCTCATCTCGTGTTGATTCTTGGTCCACGGAGCTCTTTCGTGTTGCTACAGTGACCTCAGGATCCCTCTAGCCTTGAAACAGTGTTCCTGGGGTTTCTCTGTAGTGCCATCAAGGAAATCAAGGCTCCTTTCATGTGTGATGTGCAACACGAAATTGCTCTGCACGCAGTGCAGGGGAATCGGGCCTCATCTCGCATCGAGGGGGAAGTCTCATGGTTTTTCTCGAGTTGCGGCGGGAACCTGGGGTATATTCTCGAGTTACGACGGGGATGGCCCTTCCACACACGTGTGTGTTCAGCCATGTAAGGACTCCTGCCTAGTTGCGAGGGACAACTCGGGATTCTCCTCGAGGTTTTGCAGGGCAATTGGGACGCCTCTCCAGCTGAGACGGGAGACCAAGGGTCCCTTTCCACGTGCCACAGGAATCCTGGGTCTCCTATCAAGTTTCACGAGGAGTCAGGCGTCGTCTCCTTTGGAGGCACTGATCTCCGCATACCTCTGGAGTTTTCAAAGGATTTGAGGCCTCCGGTTGCAATGAGGTGGGGAACTAGGTCTTTCTCTGTGGTCTCCACAGGGGATTCAGACATCCTTTCATCTTGGGAGATGCAAGACGAGCCTGCATTCAAGTCACTGCACGGATATCCGGCCTTATTTCGAGTCAGGGCATCGCGGTGTCCATTCCACTTGAGGCCGCAAACTCAGGGTCCCTCTCACATACCTAGAGCTGAGAGAAGCCTCCTCTTGAGGTGCTTGTGGTAAGGTGGTATTCCTCTGGAGTCGAAGCCAGGGACTAACCTCTCATCTCGAGTTGATTTTTGGCCCACGGAGCACTTTCGTGTTGCTACAGTGACCTCAGGATCCCTCTAGCCTTGAAACAGTGTTCTTGGGGTTTCTCTGGAGTGCCATGAAGGAAATCAAGGCTCCTTTCATGTGTGATGTGCAAGACGGAATTGCTCTGCACGCAGTGCAGGGGAATCGGGCCTCATCTCGCGGCGAGAGGGAAGTCTCATGGTTTTTCTCGAGTTGCGGCGGGAACCTGGGGTATATTCTCGAGTTACGACGGGGATGGCCCTTCCACCCACGTGTTTCTTCAGCGATGTCAGGACTCCTGCCTAGTTGCGAGGGACAACTCGGGATTCTCCTCGAGGCTTGGCAAGGCAATTGGGACGCCTCTCCAGCTGAGGCGGGAGACCAAGGGTCCCTTTCCACGTGCCACAGGAATCCTGGGACTCCTATCAAGTTTCACGAGGAGTCAGGCATCGTCTCCTTTGGAGGCACTGATCTCCGCGTACCTCTGGAGTTTTCAAAGGATGTGAGGCCTCCGGTCGCGATGAGGTGGGGAACTAGGTCTTTCTCTGTGGTCTCCACAGGGGATTCAGACATCCTTTCATCTTGGGAGATGCAAGACGAGCCTGCATTCAAGTCACTGCAGGGATATCCAGCCTTATTTCGCGTCAGGGCATCGCGGTGTCCATTCCACTTGAGGCCGCAAACTCAGGGTCCCTCTCACATACCTAGAGCTGAGAGAAGCCTCCTCTTGAGGTGCTTGTGGTAAGGTGGTATTCCTCTGGAGTCGAAGCCAGGGACTAACCTCTCATCTCGAGTTGATTTTTGGCCCACGGAGCTCTTTCGTGTTGCTACAGTGACCTCAGGATCCCTCTAGCCTTGAAACAGTGTTCTTGGGGTTTCTCTGGAGTGCCATCAAGGAAATCAAGGCTCCTATCATGTGTGATGTGCAACACGAATTTGCTCTGCACGCAGTGCAGGGGAATCGGGCCTCATCTCGCAGCGAGGGGGAAGTCTCATGGTTTTTCTCGAGTTGCGGCAGTTACCTGGGGTATATTCTCGAGTTACGACGGGGATGGCCCTTCCACCCACGTGTTTCCTCAGCGACGTCAGGACTCCTGCCTAGTTGCGAGGGACAACTCTGGATTCTCCTCGAGGCTTGGCAGGGCAATTGGGACGCCTCTCCAGCTGAGGCGGGAGACCAAGTGTCCCTTTCCAAGTGCCACAGGAATCCTGGGACTCCTATCAAGTTTCACGAGGAGTCAGGCATCGTCTCCTTTGGAGGCACTGATCTCCGCGTACCTCTGGAGTTTTCAAAGGATGTGAGGCTATCGGTCGCGATGAGGTGGGGAACTAAGTCTTTCTCTGTGCTTTCCACAGGGGATTCAGACATCCTTTCGTCCTGGGAGATGCAAGACGAGCCTGCATTGACGTCACTGCAGGGATATCCGGCCTTATTTCGAGTCAGGGCATCGCGGTGTCCATTCCACTTGAGGCCGCAAACTCAGGGTCCCTCTCACATACCTAGAGCTGAGAGAAGCCTCCTCTTGAGGTGCTTGTGGTAAGGTGGTATTCCTCTGGAGTCGAAGCCAGGGACTAACCTCTCATCTCGAGTTTATTTTTGGTCCACGGAGCTCTTTCGTGTTGCTACAGTGACCTCAGGATCCCTCTAGCCTTGAAACAGTGTTCTTGGGGTTTCTCTGGAGTGCCATCAAGGAAATCAAGGCTCCTTTCATGTGTGATGTGCAACACAGAATTGCTCTGCACGCAGTGCAGGGGAATCGGGCCTCATCTCGCGGCGAGGGGGAAGTCTCATGGTTTTTCTCGAGTTGCGGTGGGAACCTGGGGTATATTCTCGAGTTACGACGGGGATGGCCCTTCCACCCACGTGTTTCTTCAGCGACGTCAGGACTCCTGCCTAGTTGCGAGGGACAACTCTGGATTCTCCTCGAGGCTTGGCAGGCCAATTGGGACGCCTCTCCAGCTGAGGCGGGAGACCAAGTGTCCCTTTCCAAGTGCCACAGGAATCCTGGGACTCCTATCAAGTTTCACGAGGAGTCAGGCATCGTCTCCTTTGGAGGCACTGATCTCCGCATACCTCTGGAGTTTTCAAAGGATGTGAGGCTATCGGTCGCGATGAGGTGGGGAACTAAGTCTTTCTCTGTGCTTTCCACAGGGGATTCAGACATCCTTTCGTCTTGGGAGATGCAAGACGAGCCTGCATTGAAGTCACTGCAGGGATATCCGGCCTTATTTCGAGTCAGGGCATCGCGGTGTCCATTCCACTTGAGGCCGCAAACTCAGGGTCACTCTCACATACCTAGAGCTGAGAGAAGCCTCCTCTTGAGGTGCTTGTGGTAAGGTGGTATTCCTCTGGAGACGAATCCAGGGACTAACCTCTCTTTTCGAGTTGATTTTTGGTCCACAGAGTTCTTTCGTGTTGCTACAGTGACCTCAGGATCCCTCTATCCTTGAAACAGTGTTCTTGGGGTTTCTCTGGAGTGCCATCAAGGAAATCAAGGCTCCTTTTATGTGTGATGTGCAAGACGGAATTGCTCTGCACGCAGTACAGGGGAATCGGGCCTCATCTCGCATCGAGGGGAAGTCTCATGGTTTTTCTCGAGTTGCGGCGGGAACCTGGGGTATATTCTCGAGTTACGACGGGGATGGCCCTTCCACCCACGTGTTTGATCAGCCACGTCAGGACTCCTGCCTAGTTGCGAGGGACAACTCGGGATTCTCCTCGAGGCTTGGCAGGGCAATTGGGACGCCTCTCCAGCTGAGACGGGAGACCAAGGGTCCCTTTCCACGTGCCACAGGAATCCTGGGTCTCCTATCAAGTTTCACGAGGAGTCAGGCATCGTCTCCTTTGGAGGCACTGATCTCCGCATACCTCTGGAGTTTTCAAAGGATTTGAGGCCTCCTGTCGCGATGAGGTGGGGAACTAGGTCTTTCTCTGTGGTCTCCACAGGGGATTCAGACATCCTTTCGTCTTGGGAGATGCAAGACGAGCCTGCATTCCAGTCACTGCAGGGATATCCGGCCTTATTTCGAGTCAGGGCATCGCGGTGTCCATTCCACTTGAGGCCGCAAACTCAGGGTCCCTCTCACATACCTAGAGCTGAGAGAAGCCTCCTCTTGAGGTGCTTGTGGTAAGGTGGTATTCCTCTGGAGTCGAAGCCAGGGACTAACCTCTCATCTCGAGTTGATTTTTGGTCCACGGAGCTCTTTCGTGTTGCTACAGTGACCTCAGGATCCCTCTAGCCTTGAAACAGTGTTCTTGGGGTTTCTCTGGAGTGCCATGAAGGAAATCAAGGCTCCTTTCATGTGTGATGTGCAACACAGAATTGCTCTGCACACAGTGCAGGGGAATCGGGCCTCATCTCGCGGCGAGGGGGAAGTCTCATGGTTTTTCTCGAGTTGCGGCGGGAACCTGGGGTATATTCTCGAGTTACAACGGGGATGGCCCTTCCACACACGTGTTTGTTCAGCGACGTCAGGACTCTTGCCTAGTTGCGAGACACAACTCGGGATTCTCCTCGAGGCTTGGCAAGGCAATTGGGACGCCTCTCCAGCTGAGGCGGGAGACCAAGGGTCCCTTTCCACGTGCCACAGGAATCCTGGGACTCCTATCAAGTTTCACGAGGAGTCAGGCATCGTCTCCTTTGGAGGCACTGATCTCCGCGTACCTCTGGAGTTTTCAAAGGATGTGAGGCCTCCGGTCGCGATGAGGTGGGGAACTAGGTGTTTCTCTGTAGTCTCCACAGGGGATTCAGACATCCTGTCATCTTGGGAGATGCAAGACGAGCCTGCATTCAAGTCACTGCAGGGATATCCAGCCTTATTTCGCGTCAGGGCATCGCGGTGTCCATTCCACTTGAGGCCGCAAACTCAGGGTCCCTCTCACATACCTAGAGCTGAGAGAAGCCTCCCTTTGAGGTGCTTGTGGTAAGGTGGTATTCCTCTGGAGTCGAAGCCAGGGACTAACCTCTCATCTCGAGTTGATTTTTGGCCCACGGAGCTCTTTCGTGTTGCTACAGTGACCTCAGGATCCCTCTAGCCTTGAAACAGTGTTCTTGGGGTTTCTCTGGAGTGCCATCAAGGAAATCAAGGCTCCTATCATGTGTGATGTGCAACACGGAATTGCTCTGCACGCAGTGCAGGGGAATCGGGCCTCATCTCGCGGCGAGGGGGAAGTCTCATGGTTTTTCTCGAGTTGCGGCGGTTACCTGGGGTATATTCTCGAGTTACGATGGGGATGGCCCTTCCACCCACGTGTTTCCTCAGCGACGTCAGGACTCCTGCCTAGTTGCGAGGGACAACTCTGGATTCTCCTCGAGGCTTGGCAGGGCAATTGGGACGCCTCTCCAGCTGAGGCGGGTGACCAAGTGTCCCTTTCCACGTGCCACAGGAATCCTGGGGCTCCTATCAAGTTTCACGAGGAGTCAGGCATCGTCTCCTTTGGCGGCACTGATCTCCGCGTACCTCTGGAGTTTTCAAAGGATGTGAGGCTATCGGTCGCGATGAGGTGGGGAACTAAGTCTTTCTCTGTGCTTTCCACAGGGGATTCAGACATCCTTTCGTCCTGGGAGATGCAAGACGAGCCTTCATTCCAGTCACTGCAGGGATATCCGGCCTTATTTCGAGTCAGGGCATCGCGGTGTCCATTCCACTTGAGGCCGCAAACTCAGGGTCCCTCTCACATACCTAGAGCTGAGAGAAGCCTCCTCTTGAGGTGCTTGTGGTAAGGTGGTATCCCTCTGGAGTCGAAGCCAGGGACTAACCTCTCATCTCGAGTTGATTTTTGGTCCACGGAGCTCTTTCGTGTTGCTACAGTGACCTCAGGATCCCTCTAGCCTTGAAACAGTGTTCTTGGGGTTTCTCTGGAGTGCCATCAAGGAAATCAAGGCTCCTTTCATGTGTGATGTGCAACACAGAATTGCTCTGCACGCAGTGCAGGGGAATCGGGCCTCATCTCGCGGCGAGGGGGAAGTCTCATGGTTTTTCTCGAGTTGCGGCGGGAACCTGGGGTATATTCTCGAGTTACGACGGGGATGGCCCTTCCACCCACGTGTTTCTTCAGCGACGTCAGGACTCCTGCCTAGTTGCGAGGGACAACTCTGGATTCTCCTCGAGGCTTGGCAGGCCAATTGGGACGCCTCTCCAGCTGAGGCGGGAGACCAAGTGTCCCTTTCCAAGTGCCACAGGAATCCTGGGACTCCTATCAAGTTTCACGAGGAGTCAGGCATCGTCTCCTTTGGAGGCACTGATCTCCGCGTACCTCTGGAGTTTTCAAAGGATGTGAGGCTATCGGTCGCGATGAGGTGGGGAACTAAGTCTTTCTCTGTGCTTTCCACAGGGGATTCAGACATCCTTTCGTCCTGGGAGATGCAAGACGAGCCTTCATTCCAGTCACTGCAGGGATATCCGGCCTTATTTCGAGTCAGGGCATCGCGGTGTCCATTCCACTTGAGGCCGCAAACTCAGGGTCCCTCTCACATACCTAGAGCTGAGAGAAGCCTCCTCTTGAGGTGCTTGTGGTAAGGTGGTATCCCTCTGGAGTCGAAGCCAGGGACTAACCTCTCATCTCGAGTTGATTTTTGGTCCACAGAGCTCTTTCGTGTTGCTACAGTGACCTCAGGATCCCTCTAGCCTTGAAACAGTGTTCTTGGGGTTTCTCTGGAGTGCCATGAAGGAAATCAAGGCTCCTTTCATGTGTGATGTGCAACACAGAATTGCTCTGCACGCAGTGCAGGGGAATCGGGCCTCATCTCGCGGCGAGGGGGAAGTCTCATGGTTTTTCTCGAGTTGCGGCGGGAACCTGGGGTATATTCTCGAGTTACGACGGGGATGGCCCTTCCACCCACGTGTTTCTTCAGCGACGTCAGGACTCCTGCCTAGTTGCGAGGGACAACTCTGGATTCTCCTCGAGGCTTGGCAGGCCAATTGGGACGCCTCTCCAGCTGAGGCGGGAGACCAAGTGTCCCTTTCCAAGTGCCACAGGAATCCTGGGACTCCTATCAAGTTTCACGAGGAGTCAGGCATCGTCTCCTTTGGAGGCACTGATCTCCGCGTACCTCTGGAGTTTTCAAAGGATGTGAGGCTATCGGTCGCGATGAGGTGGGGAACTAAGTCTTTCTCTGTGCTTTCCACAGGGGATTCAGACATCCTTTCGTCTTGGGAGATGCAAGACGAGCCTGCATTGAAGTCACTGCAGGGATATCCGGCCTTATTTCGAGTCAGGGCATCGCGGTGTCCATTCCACTTGAGGCCGCAAACTCAGGGTCCCTCTCACATACCTAGAGCTGAGAGAAGCCTCCTCTTGAGGTGCTTGTGGTAAGGTGGTATTCCTCTATAGACGAATCCAGGGACTAACCTCTCTTTTCGAGTTGATTTTTGATCCACAGAGTTCTTTCGTTTTGCTACAGTGACCTCAGGATCCCTCTATCCTTGAAACAGTGTTTTTGGGGTTTCTCTGGAGTGCCATCAAGGAAATCAAGGCTCCTTTCATGTGTGATGTGCAAGACGGAATTGCTCTGCACGCAGTACAGGGGAATCGGGCCTCATCTCGCATCGAGGGGAAGTCTCATGGTTTTTCTCGAGTTGCGGCGGGAACCTGGGGTATATTCTCGAGTTACGACGGGGATGGCCCTTCCACCCACGTGTTTGTTCAGCCACGTCAGGACTCCTGCCTAGTTGCGAGGGACAACTCTGGATTCTCCTCGAGGCTTGGCAGGGCAATTGGGACGCCTCTCCAGCTGAAACGGGAGACCAAGGGTCCCTTTCCACGTGCCACAGGAATCCTGGGTCTCCTATCAAGTTTCACGAGGAGTCAGGCATCGTCTCCTTTGGAGGCACTGATCTCCGCATACCTCTGGAGTTTTCAAAGGATTTGAGGCCTCCTGTCGCGATGAGGTGGGGAACTAGGTCTTTCTCTGTGGTCTCCACACGGGATTCAGACACCCTTTCGTCTTGGGAGATGCAAGACGAGCCTGCATTCCAGTCACTGCAGGGATATCCGGCCTTATTTCGAGTCAGGGCATCACGGTGTCCATTCCACTTGAGGCCGCAAACTCAGGGTCCCTCTCACATACCTAGAGCTGAGAGAAGCCTCCTCTTGAGGTGCTTGTGGTAAGGTGGTATTCCTCTGGAGTCGAAGCCAGGGACTAACCTCTCATCTCGAGTTGATTTTTGGTCCACGGAGCTCTTTCGTGTTGCTACAGTGACCTCAGGATCCCTCTAGCCTTGAAACAGTGTTCTTGGGGTTTCTCTGGAGTGCCATGAAGGAAATCAAGGCTCCTTTCATGTGTGATGTGCAACACAGAATTGCTCTGCACGCAGTGCAGGGGAATCGGGCCTCATCTCGCGGCGAGGGGGAAGTCTCATGGTTTTTCTCGAGTTGCGGCGGGAACCTGGGGTATATTCTCGAGTTACGACGGGGATGGCCCTTCCACACACGTGTTTGTTCAGCGACGTCAGGACTCTTGCCTAGTTGCGAGACACAACTCGGGATTCTCCTCGAGGCTTGGCAAGGCAATTGGGACGCCTCTCCAGCTGAGGCGGGAGACCAAGGGTCCCTTTCCACGTGCCACAGGAATCCTGGGACTCCTATCAAGTTTCACGAGGAGTCAGGCATCGTCTCCTTTGGAGGCACTGATCTCCGCGTACCTCTGGAGTTTTCAAAGGATGTGAGGCCTCCGGTCGCGATGAGGTGGGGAACTAGGTGTTTCTCTGTAGTCTCCACAGGGGATTCAGACATCCTGTCATCTTGGGAGATGCAAGACGAGCCTGCATTCAAGTCACTGCAGGGATATCCAGCCTTATTTCGCGTCAGGGCATCGCGGTGTCCATTCCACTTGAGGCCGCAAACTCAGGGTCCCTCTCACATACCTAGAGCTGAGAGAAGCCTCCCTTTGAGGTGCTTGTGGTAAGGTGGTATTCCTCTGGAGTCGAAGCCAGGGACTAACCTCTCATCTCGAGTTGATTTTTGGCCCACGGAGCTCTTTCGTGTTGCTACAGTGACCTCAGGATCCCTCTAGCCTTGAAACAGTGTTCTTGGGGTTTCTCTGGAGTGCCATCAAGGAAATCAAGGCTCCTATCATGTGTGATGTGCAACACGGAATTGCTCTGCACGCAGTGCAGGGGAATCGGGCCTCATCTCGCGGCGAGGGGGAAGTCTCATGGTTTTTCTCGAGTTGCGGCGGTTACCTGGGGTATATTCTCGAGTTAAGATGGGGATGGCCCTTCCACCCACGTGTTTCCTCAGCGACGTCAGGACTCCTGCCTAGTTGCGAGGGACAACTCTGGATTCTCCTCGAGGCTTGGCAGGGCAATTGGGACGCCTCTCCAGCTGAGGCGGGTGACCAAGTGTCCCTTTCCACGTGCCACAGGAATCCTGGGACTCCTATCAAGTTTCACGAGGAGTCAGGCATCGTCTCCTTTGGCGGCACTGATCTCCGCGTACCTCTGGAGTTTTCAAAGGATGTGAGGCTATCGGTCGCGATGAGGTGGGGAACTAAGTCTTTCTCTGTGCTTTCCACAGGGGATTCAGACATCCTTTCGTCCTGGGAGATGCAAGACGAGCCTTCATTCCAGTCACTGCAGGGATATCCGGCCTTATTTCGAGTCAGGGCATCGCGGTGTCCATTCCACTTGAGGCCGCAAACTCAGGGTCCCTCTCACATACCTAGAGCTGAGAGAAGCCTCCTCTTGAGGTGCTTGTGGTAAGGTGGTATCCCTCTGGAGTCGAAGCCAGGGACTAACCTCTCATCTCGAGTTGATTTTTGGTCCACGGAGCTCTTTCGTGTTGCTACAGTGACCTCAGGATCCCTCTAGCCTTGAAACAGTGTTCTTGGGGTTTCTCTGGAGTGCCATGAAGGAAATCAAGGCTCCTTTCATGTGTGATGTGCAACACAGAATTGCTCTGCACGCAGTGCAGGGGAATCGGGCCTCATCTCGCGGCGAGGGGGAAGTCTCATGGTTTTTCTCGAGTTGCGGCGGGAACCTGGGGTATATTCTCGAGTTACGACGGGGATGGCCCTTCCACCCACGTGTTTCTTCAGCGACGTCAGGACTCCTGCCTAGTTGCGAGGGACAACTCTGGATTCTCCTCGAGGCTTGGCAGGCCAATTGGGACGCCTCTCCAGCTGAGGCGGGAGACCAAGTGTCCCTTTCCAAGTGCCACAGGAATCCTGGGACTCCTATCAAGTTTCACGAGGAGTCAGGCATCGTCTCCTTTGGAGGCACTGATCTCCGCGTACCTCTGGAGTTTTCAAAGGATGTGAGGCTATCGGTCGCGATGAGGTGGGGAACTAAGTCTTTCTCTGTGCTTTCCACAGGGGATTCAGACATCCTTTCGTCCTGGGAGATGCAAGACGAGCCTTCATTCCAGTCACTGCAGGGATATCCGGCCTTATTTCGAGTCAGGGCATCGCGGTGTCCATTCCACTTGAGGCCGCAAACTCAGGGTCCCTCTCACATACCTAGAGCTGAGAGAAGCCTCCTCTTGAGGTGCTTGTGGTAAGGTGGTATCCCTCTGGAGTCGAAGCCAGGGACTAACCTCTCATCTCGAGTTGATTTTTGGTCCACGGAGCTCTTTCGTGTTGCTACAGTGACCTCAGGATCCCTCTAGCCTTGAAACAGTGTTCTTGGGGTTTCTCTGGAGTGCCATGAAGGAAATCAAGGCTCCTTTCATTTGTGATGTGCAACACAGAATTGCTCTGCACGCAGTGCAGGGGAATCGGGCCTCATCTCGCGGCGAGGGGGAAGTCTCATGGTTTTTCTCGAGTTGCGGCGGGAACCTGGGGTATATTCTCGAGTTACGACGGGGATGGCCCTTCCACCCACGTGTTTCTTCAGCGACGTCAGGACTCCTGCCTAGTTGCGAGGGACAACTCTGGATTCTCCTCGAGGCTTGGCAGGCCAATTGGGACGCCTCTCCAGCTGAGGCGGGAGACCAAGTGTCCCTTTCCAAGTGCCACAGGAATCCTGGGACTCCTATCAAGTTTCACGAGGAGTCAGGCATCGTCTCCTTTGGAGGCACTGATCTCCGCGTACCTCTGGAGTTTTCAAAGGATGTGAGGCTATCGGTCGCGATGAGGTGGGGAACTAAGTCTTTCTCTGTGCTTTCCACAGGGGATTCAGACATCCTTTCGTCTTGGGAGATGCAAGACGAGCCTGCATTGAAGTCACTGCAGGGATATCCGGCCTTATTTCGAGTCAGGGCATCGCGGTGTCCATTCCACTTGAGGCCGCAAACTCAGGGTCCCTCTCACATACCTAGAGCTGAGAGAAGCCTCCTCTTGAGGTGCTTGTGGTAAGGTGGTATTCCTCTATAGACGAATCCAGGGACTAACCTCTCTTTTCGAGTTGATTTTTGATCCACAGAGTTCTTTCGTTTTGCTACAGTGACCTCAGGATCCCTCTATCCTTGAAACAGTGTTTTTGGGGTTTCTCTGGAGTGCCATCAAGGAAATCAAGGCTCCTTTCATGTGTGATGTGCAAGACGGAATTGCTCTGCACGCAGTACAGGGGAATCGGGCCTCATCTCGCATCGAGGGGAAGTCTCATGGTTTTTCTCGAGTTGCGGCGGGAACCTGGGGTATATTCTCGAGTTACGACGGGGATGGCCCTTCCACCCACGTGTTTGTTCAGCCACGTCAGGACTCCTGCCTAGTTGCGAGGGACAACTCTGGATTCTCCTCGAGGCTTGGCAGGGCAATTGGGACGCCTCTCCAGCTGAAACGGGAGACCAAGGGTCCCTTTCCACGTGCCACAGGAATCCTGGGTCTCCTATCAAGTTTCACGAGGAGTCAGGCATCGTCTCCTTTGGAGGCACTGATCTCCGCATACCTCTGGAGTTTTCAAAGGATTTGAGGCCTCCTGTCGCGATGAGGTGGGGAACTAGGTCTTTCTCTGTGGTCTCCACACGGGATTCAGACACCCTTTCGTCTTGGGAGATGCAAGACGAGCCTGCATTCCAGTCACTGCAGGGATATCCGGCCTTATTTCGAGTCAGGGCATCGCGGTGTCCATTCCACTTGAGGCCGCAAACTCAGGGTCCCTCTCACATACCTAGAGCTGAGAGAAGCCTCCTCTTGAGGTGCTTGTGGTAAGGTGGTATTCCTCTGGAGTCGAAGCCAGGGACTAACCTCTCATCTCGAGTTGATTTTTGGTCCACGGAGCTCTTTCGTGTTGCTACAGTGACCTCAGGATCCCTCTAGCCTTGAAACAGTGTTCTTGGGGTTTCTCTGGAGTGCCATGAAGGAAATCAAGGCTCCTTTCATGTGTGATGTGCAACACAGAATTGCTCTGCACACAGTGCAGGGGAATCGGGCCTCATCTCGCGGCGAGGGGGAAGTCTCATGGTTTTTCTCGAGTTGCGGCGGGAACCTGGGGTATATTCTCGAGTTACGACGGGGATGGCCCTTCCACACACGTGTTTGTTCAGCCACGTCAGGACTCTTGCCTAGTTGCGAGACACAACTCAGGATTCTCCTCGAGGCTTGGCAAGGCAATTGGGACGCCTCTCCAGCTGAGGCGGGAGACCAAGGGTCCCTTTCCACGTGCCACAGGAATCCTGGGACTCCTATCAAGTTTCACGAGGAGTCAGGCATCGTCTCCTTTGGAGGCACTGATCTCCGCGTACCTCTGGAGTTTTCAAAGGATGTGAGGCCTCCGGTCGCGATGAGGTGGGGAACTAGGTCTTTCTCTGTAGTCTCCACAGGGGATTCAGACATCCTTTCATTTTGGGAGATGCAAGACGAGCCTGCATTCAAGTCACTGCAGGGATATCCAGCCTTATTTCGCGTCAGGGCATCGCGGTGTCCATTCCACTTGAGGCCGCAAACTCAGGGTCCCTCTCACATACCTAGAGCTGAGAGAAGCCTCCTCTTGAGGTGCTTTTGGTAAGGTGGTATTCCTCTGGAGTCGAAGCCAGGGACTAACCTCTCATCTCGAGTTGATTTTTGGCCCACGGAGCTCTTTCGTGTTGCTACAGTGACCTCAGGATCCCTCTAGCCTTGAAACAGTGTTCTTGGGGTTTCTCTGGAGTGCCATCAAGGAAATCAAGGCTCCTATCATGTGTGATGTGCAACACGGAATTGCTCTGCACGCAGTGCAGGGGAATCGGGCCTCATCTCGCGGCGAGGGGGAAGTCTCATGGTTTTTCTCGAGTTGCGGCGGGAACCTGGGGTATATTCTCGAGTTACGACGGGGATGGCCCTTCCACCCACGTGTTTCCTCAGCGACGTCAGGACTCCTGCCTAGTTGCGAGGGACAACTCTGGATTCTCCTCGAGGCTTGGCAGGGCAATTGGGACGCCTCTTCAGCTGAGGCGGGAGACCAAGGGTCCCTTTCCACGTGCCACAGGAATCCTGGGTCTCCTATCAAGTTTCACAAGGAGTCAGGCATCGTCTCCTTTGGAGGCACTGATCTCCGCGTACCTCTGGAGTTTTCAAAGGATTTGAGGCCTCCTGTCGCGATGAGGTGGGGAACTAGGTCTTTCTCTGTGGTCTCCACAGGGGATTCAGACATCCTTTCGTCTTGGGAGATGCAAGACGAGCCTGCATTCCAGTCACTGCAGGGATATCCGGCCTTATTTCGCGTCAGGGCATCGCGGTGTCCATTCCACTTGAGGCCGCAAACTCAGGGTCCCTCTCACATACCTAGAGCTGAGAGAAGCCTCCTCTTGAGGTGCTTGTGGTAAGGTGGTATTCCTCTGGAGTCGAAGCCAGGGACTAACCTCTCATCTCGAGTTGATTTTTGGTCCACGGAGCTCTTTCGTGTTGCTACAGTGACCTCAGGATCCCTCTAGCCTTGAAACAGTGTTCTTGGGGTTTCTCTGGAGTGCCATGAAGGAAATCAAGGCTCCTTTCATGTGTGATGTGCAACACAGAATTGCTCTGCACACAGTGCAGGGGAATCGGGCCTCATCTCGCGGCGAGGGGGAAGTCTCATGGTTTTTCTCGAGTTGCGGCGGGAACCTGGGGTATATTCTCGAGTTACGACGGGGATGGCCCTTCCACACACGTGTTTGTTCAGCCACGTCAGGACTCTTGCCTAGTTGCGAGACACAACTCGGGATTCTCCTCGAGGCTTGGCAAGGCAATTGGGACGCCTCTCCAGCTGAGGCGGGAGACCAAGGGTCCCTTTCCACGTGCCACAGGAATCCTGGGACTCCTATAAAGTTTCACGAGGAGTCAGGCATCGTCTCCTTTGGAGGCACTGATCTCCGCGTACCTCTGGAGTTTTCAAAGGATGTGAGGCCTCCGGTCGCGATGAGGTGGGGAACTAGGTCTTTCTCTGTGGTCTCCACAGGGGATTCAGACATCCTTTCATCTTGGGAGATGCAAGACGAGCCTGCATTCAAGTCACTGCAGGGATATCCAGCCTTATTTCGCGTCAGGGCATCGCGGTGTCCATTCCACTTGAGGCCGCAAACTCAGGGTCCCTCTCACATACCTAGAGCTGAGAGAAGCCTCCTCTTGAGGTGCTTGTGGTAAGGTGGTATTCCTCTGGAGTCGAAGCCAGGGACTAACCTCTCATCTCGAGTTGATTTTTGGCCCACGGAGCTCTTTCGTGTTGCTACAGTGACCTCAGGATCCCTCTAGCCTTGAAACAGTGTTCTTGGGGTTTCTCTGGAGTGCCATCAAGGAAATCAAGGCTCCTATCATGTGTGATGTGCAACACGAATTTGCTCTGCACGCAGTGCAGGGGAATCGGGCCTCATCTCGCAGCGAGGGGGAAGTCTCATGGTTTTTCTCGAGTTGCGGCAGTTACCTGGGGTATATTCTCGAGTTACGACGGGGATGGCCCTTCCACCCACGTGTTTCCTCAGCGACGTCAGGACTCCTGCCTAGTTGCGAGGGACAACTCTGGATTCTCCTCGAGGCTTGGCAGGGCAATTGGGACGCCTCTCCAGCTGAGGCGGGAGACCAAGTGTCCCTTTCCAAGTGCCACAGGAATCCTGGGACTCCTATCAAGTTTCACGAGGAGTCAGGCATCGTCTCCTTTGGAGGCACTGATCTCCGCGTACCTCTGGAGTTTTCAAAGAATGTGAGGCTATCGGTCGCGATGAGGTGGGGAACTAAGTCTTTCTCTGTGCTTTCCACAGGGAATTCAGACATCCTTTCGTCCTGGGAGATGCAAGACGAGCCTGCATTGAAGTCACTGCAGGGATATCCGGCCTTATTTCGAGTCAGGGCATCGCGGTGTCCATTCCACTTGAGGCCGCAAACTCAGGGTCCCTCTCACATACCTAGAGCTGATAGAAGCCTCCTCTTGAGGTGCTTGTGGTAAGGTGGTATTCCTCTGGAGTCGAAGCCAGGGACTAACCTCTCATCTCGAGTTTATTTTTGGTCCACGGAGCTCTTTCGTGTTGCTACAGTGACCTCAGGATCCCTCTAGCCTTGAAACAGTGTTCTTGGGGTTTCTCTGGAGTGCCATCAAGGAAATCAAGGCTCCTTTCATGTGTGATGTGCAACACAGAATTGCTCTGCACGCAGTGCAGGGGAATCGGGCCTCATCTCGCGGCGAGGGGGAAGTCTCATGGTTTTTCTCGAGTTGCGGTGGGAACCTGGGGTATATTCTCGAGTTACGACGGGGATGGCCCTTCCACCCACGTGTTTCTTCAGCGACGTCAGGACTCCTGCCTAGTTGCGAGGGACAACTCTGGATTCTCCTCGAGGCTTGGCAGGCCAATTGGGACGCCTCTCCAGCTGAGGCGGGAGACCAAGTGTCCCTTTCCAAGTGCCACAGGAATCCTGGGACTCCTATCAAGTTTCACGAGGAGTCAGGCATCGTCTCCTTTGGAGGCACTGATCTCCGCATACCTCTGGAGTTTTCAAAGGATGTGAGGCTATCGGTCGCGATGAGGTGGGGAACTAAGTCTTTCTCTGTGCTTTCCACAGGGGATTCAGACATCCTTTCGTCTTGGGAGATGCAAGACGAGCCTGCATTGAAGTCACTGCAGGGATATCCGGCCTTATTTCGAGTCAGGGCATCGCGGTGTCCATTCCACTTGAGGCCGCAAACTCAGGGTCACTCTCACATACCTAGAGCTGAGAGAAGCCTCCTCTTGAGGTGCTTGTGGTAAGGTGGTATTCCTCTGGAGACGAATCCAGGGACTAACCTCTCTTTTCGAGTTGATTTTTGGTCCACAGAGTTCTTTCGTGTTGCTACAGTGACCTCAGGATCCCTCTATCCTTGAAACAGTGTTCTTGGGGTTTCTCTGGAGTGCCATCAAGGAAATCAAGGCTCCTTTTATGTGTGATGTGCAAGACGGAATTGCTCTGCACGCAGTACAGGGGAATCGGGCCTCATCTCGCATCGAGGGGAAGTCTCATGGTTTTTCTCGAGTTGCGGCGGGAACCTGGGGTATATTCTCGAGTTACGACGGGGATGGCCCTTCCACCCACGTGTTTGTTCAGCCACGTCAGGACTCCTGCCTAGTTGCGAGGGACAACTCGGGATTCTCCTCGAGGCTTGGCAGGGCAATTGGGACGCCTCTCCAGCTGAGACGGGAGACCAAGGGTCCCTTTCCACGTGCCACAGGAATCCTGGGTCTCCTATCAAGTTTCACGAGGAGTCAGGCATCGTCTCCTTTGGAGGCACTGATCTCCGCATACCTCTGGAGTTTTCAAAGGATTTGAGGCCTCCTGTCGCGATGAGGTGGGGAACTAGGTCTTTCTCTGTGGTCTCCACAGGGGATTCAGACATCCTTTCGTCTTGGGAGATGCAAGACGAGCCTGCATTCCAGTCACTGCAGGGATATCCGGCCTTATTTCGAGTCAGGGCATCGCGGTGTCCATTCCACTTGAGGCCGCAAACTCAGGGTCCCTCTCACATACCTAGAGCTGAGAGAAGCCTCCTCTTGAGGTGCTTGTGGTAAGGTGGTATTCCTCTGGAGTCGAAGCCAGGGACTAACCTCTCATCTCGAGTTGATTTTTGGTCCACGGAGCTCTTTCGTGTTGCTACAGTGACCTCAGGATCCCTCTAGCCTTGAAACAGTGTTCTTGGGGTTTCTCTGGAGTGCCATGAAGGAAATCAAGGCTCCTTTCATGTGTGATGTGCAACACAGAATTGCTCTGCACACAGTGCAGGGGAATCGGGCCTCATCTCGCGGCGAGGGGGAAGTCTCATGGTTTTTCTCGAGTTGCGGCGGGAACCTGGGGTATATTCTCGAGTTACGACGGGGATGGCCCTTCCACACACGTGTTTGTTCAGCGACGTCAGGACTCTTGCCTAGTTGCGAGACACAACTCGGGATTCTCCTCGAGGCTTGGCAAGGCAATTGGGACGCCTCTCCAGCTGAGGCGGGAGACCAAGGGTCCCTTTCCACGTGCCACAGGAATCCTGGGACTCCTATCAAGTTTCACGAGGAGTCAGGCATCGTCTCCTTTGGAGGCACTGATCTCCGCGTACCTCTGGAGTTTTCAAAGGATGTGAGGCCTCCGGTCGCGATGAGGTGGGGAACTAGGTGTTTCTCTGTAGTCTCCACAGGGGATTCAGACATCCTGTCATCTTGGGAGATGCAAGACGAGCCTGCATTCAAGTCACTGCAGGGATATCCAGCCTTATTTCGCGTCAGGGCATCGCGGTGTCCATTCCACTTGAGGCCGCAAACTCAGGGTCCCTCTCACATACCTAGAGCTGAGAGAAGCCTCCCTTTGAGGTGGTTGTGGTAAGGTGGTATTCCTCTGGAGTCGAAGCCAGGGACTAACCTCTCATCTCGAGTTGATTTTTGGCCCACGGAGCTCTTTCGTGTTGCTACAGTGACCTCAGGATCCCTCTAGCCTTGAAACAGTGTTCTTGGGGTTTCTCTGGAGTGCCATCAAGGAAATCAAGGCTCCTATCATGTGTGATGTGCAACACGGAATTGCTCTGCACGCAGTGCAGGGGAATCGGGCCTCATCTCGCGGCGAGGGGGAAGTCTCATGGTTTTTCTCGAGTTGCGGCGGTTACCTGGGGTATATTCTCGAGTTACGATGGGGATGGCCCTTCCACCCACGTGTTTCCTCAGCGACGTCAGGACTCCTGCCTAGTTGCGAGGGACAACTCTGGATTCTCCTCGAGGCTTGGCAGGGCAATTGGGACGCCTCTCCAGCTGAGGCGGGTGACCAAGTGTCCCTTTCCACGTGCCACAGGAATCCTGGGACTCCTATCAAGTTTCACGAGGAGTCAGGCATCGTCTCCTTTGGCGGCACTGATCTCCGCGTACCTCTGGAGTTTTCAAAGGATGTGAGGCTATCGGTCGCGATGAGGTGGGGAACTAAGTCTTTCTCTGTGCTTTCCACAGGGGATTCAGACATCCTTTCGTCCTGGGAGATGCAAGACGAGCCTTCATTCCAGTCACTGCAGGGATATCCGGCCTTATTTCGAGTCAGGGCATCGCGGTGTCCATTCCACTTGAGGCCGCAAACTCAGGGTCCCTCTCACATACCTAGAGCTGAGAGAAGCCTCCTCTTGAGGTGCTTGTGGTAAGGTGGTATCCCTCTGGAGTCGAAGCCAGGGACTAACCTCTCATCTCGAGTTTATTTTTGGTCCACGGAGCTCTTTCGTGTTGCTACAGTGACCTCAGGATCCCTCTAGCCTTGAAACAGTGTTCTTGGGGTTTCTCTGGAGTGCCATGAAGGAAATTAAGGCTCCTTTCATGTGTGATGTGCAACACAGAATTGCTCTGCACGCAGTGCAGGGGAATCGGGCCTCATCTCGCGGCGAGGGGGAAGTCTCATGGTTTTTCTCGAGTTGCGGCGGGAACCTGGGGTATATTCTCGAGTTACGACGGGGATGGCCCTTCCACCCACGTGTTTCTTCAGCGACGTCAGGACTCCTGCCTAGTTGCGAGGGACAACTCTGGATTCTCCTCGAGGCTTGGCAGGGCAATTGGGACGCCTCTCCAGCTGAGGCGGGAGACCAAGTGTCCCTTTCCAAGTGCCACAGGAATCCTGGGACTCCTATCAAGTTTCACGAGGAGTCAGGCATCGTCTCCTTTGGAGGCACTGATCTCCGCGTACCTCTGGAGTTTTCAAAGGATGTGAGGCTATCGGTCGCGATGAGGTGGGGAACTAAGTCTTTCTCTGTGCTTTCCACAGGGGATTCAGACATCCTTTCGTCTTGGGAGATGCAAGACGAGCCTGCATTGAAGTCACTGCAGGGATATCCGGCCTTATTTCGAGTCAGGGCATCGCGGTGTCCATTCCACTTGAGGCCGCAAACTCAGGGTCCCTCTCACATACCTAGAGCTGAGAGAAGCCTCCTCTTGAGGTGCTTGTGGTAAGGTGGTATTCCTCTATAGACGAATCCAGGGACTAACCTCTCTTTTCGAGTTGATTTTTGATCCACAGAGTTCTTTCGTTTTGCTACAGTGACCTCAGGATCCCTCTATCCTTGAAACAGTGTTTTTGGGGTTTCTCTGGAGTGCCATCAAGGAAATCAAGGCTCCTTTCATGTGTGATGTGCAAGACGGAATTGCTCTGCACGCAGTACAGGGGAATCGGGCCTCATCTCGCATCGAGGGGAAGTCTCATGGTTTTTCTCGAGTTGCGGCGGGAACCTGGGGTATATTCTCGAGTTACGACGGGGATGGCCCTTCCACCCACGTGTTTGTTCAGCCACGTCAGGACTCCTGCCTAGTTGCGAGGGACAACTCTGGATTCTCCTCGAGGCTTGGCAGGGCAATTGGGACGCCTCTCCAGCTGAAACGGGAGACCAAGGGTCCCTTTCCACGTGCCACAGGAATCCTGGGTCTCCTATCAAGTTTCACGAGGAGTCAGGCATCGTCTCCTTTGGAGGCACTGATCTCCGCATACCTCTGGAGTTTTCAAAGGATTTGAGGCCTCCTGTCGCGATGAGGTGGGGAACTAGGTCTTTCTCTGTGGTCTCCACACGGGATTCAGACATCCTTTCGTCTTGGGAGATGCAAGACGAGCCTGCATTCCAGTCACTGCAGGGATATCCGGCCTTATTTCGAGTCAGGGCATCGCGGTGTCCATTCCACTTGAGGCCGCAAACTCAGGGTCCCTCTCACATACCTAGAGCTGAGAGAAGCCTCCTCTTGAGGTGCTTGTGGTAAGGTGGTATTCCTCTGGAGTCGAAGCCAGGGACTAACCTCTCATCTCGAGTTGATTTTTGGTCCACGGAGCTCTTTCGTGTTGCTACAGTGACCTCAGGATCCCTCTAGCCTTGAAACAGTGTTCTTGGGGTTTGTCTGGAGTGCCATGAAGGAAATCAAGGCTCCTTTCATGTGTGATGTGCAACACAGAATTGCTCTGCACACAGTGCAGGGGAATCGGGCCTCATCTCGCGGCGAGGGGGAAGTCTCATGGTTTTTCTCGAGTTGCGGCGGGAACCTGGGGTATATTCTCGAGTTACGACGGGGATGGCCCTTCCACACACGTGTTTGTTCAGCCACGTCAGGACTCTTGCCTAGTTGCGAGACACAACTCAGGATTCTCCTCGAGGCTTGGCAAGGCAATTGGGACGCCTCTCCAGCTGAGGCGGGAGACCAAGGGTCCCTTTCCACGTGCCACAGGAATCCTGGGACTCCTATCAAGTTTCACGAGGAGTCAGGCATCGTCTCCTTTGGAGGCACTGATCTCCGCGTACCTCTGGAGTTTTCAAAGGATGTGAGGCCTCCGGTCGCGATGAGGTGGGGAACTAGGTCTTTCTCTGTAGTCTCCACAGGGGATTCAGACATCCTTTCATTTTGGGAGATGCAAGACGAGCCTGCATTCAAGTCACTGCAGGGATATCCAGCCTTATTTTGCGTCAGGTCATCGCGGTGTCCATTCCACTTGAGGCCGCAAACTCAGGGTCCCTCTCACATACCTAGAGCTGAGAGAAGCCTCCTCTTGAGGTGCTTTTGGTAAGGTGGTATTCCTCTGGAGTCGAAGCCAGGGACTAACCTCTCATCTCGAGTTGATTTTTGGCCCACGGAGCTCTTTCGTGTTGCTACAGTGACCTCAGGATCCCTCTAGCCTTGAAACAGTGTTCTTGGGGTTTCTCTGGAGTGCCATCAAGGAAATCAAGGCTCCTATCATGTGTGATGTGCAACACGGAATTGCTCTGCACGCAGTGCAGGGGAATCGGGCCTCATCTCGCGGCGAGGGGGAAGTCTCATGGTTTTTCTCGAGTTGCGGCGGTTACCTGGGGTATATTCTCGAGTTACGACGGGGATGGCCCTTCCACCCACGTGTTTCCTCAGCGACGTCAGGACTCCTGCCTAGTTGCGAGGGACAACTCTGGATTCTCCTCGAGGCTTGGCAGGCCAATTGGGACGCCTCTCCAGCTGAGGCGGGAGACCAAGTGTCCCTTTCCAAGTGCCACAGGAATCCTGGGACTCCTATCAAGTTTCACGAGGAGTCAGGCATCGTCTCCTTTGGAGGCACTGATCTCCGCGTACCTCTGGAGTTTTCAAAGGATGTGAGGCCTCCGGTCGCGATGAGGTGGGGAACTAGGTGTTTCTCTGTGGTCTCCACAGGGGATTCAGACAACCTTTCATCTTGGAAGATGCAAGACAAGCCTGCATTCAAGTCACTGCAGGGATATCCGGCCTTATTTCGAGTCAGGGCATCGCGGTGTCCATTCCACTTGAGGCCGCAAACTCAGGATCCCTCTCACATACCTAGAGCTGAGAGAAGCCTCTTCTTGAGGTGCTTGTGGTAAGGTGGTATTCCTCAGGAGTCGAAGCCAGGGACTAACCTCTCATCTCGTGTTGATTCTTGGTCCACGGAGCTCTTTCGTGTTGCTACAGTGACCTCAGGATCCCTCTAGCCTTGAAACAGTGTTCTTGGGGTTTCTCTGGAGTGCCATCAAGGAAATCAAGGCTCCTTTCATGTGTGATGTGCAACACGGAATTGCTCTGCACGCAGTGCAGGGGAATCGGGCCTCATCTCGCATCGAGGGGGAAGTCTCATGGTTTTTCTCGAGTTGCGGCGGGAACCTGGGATATATTCTCGAGTTACGACGGGGATGGCCCTTCCACACACGTGTGTGTTCAGCCATGTCAGGACTCCTGCCTAGTTGCGAGGGACAACTCGGGATTCTCCTCGAGGCTTTGCAGGGCAATTGGGACGCCTCTTCATCTGAGACGGGAGACCAAGGGTCCCTTTCCACGTGCCACAGGAATCCTGGGTCTCCTATCAAGTTTCACGAGGAGTCAGGCATCGTCTCCTTTGGAGGCACTGATCTCCGCATACCTCTGGAGTTTTCAAAGGATTTGAGGCCTCCTGTCGCGATGAGGTGGGGAACTAGGTGTTTCTCTGTGGTCTCCACAGGGGATTCAGACACCCTTTCGTCTTGGGAGATGCAAGACGAGCCTGCATTCCAGTCACTGCAGGGATATCCGGCCTTATTTCGAGTCAGGGCATCGTGGTGTCCATTCCACTTGAGGCCGCAAACTCAGGGTCCCTCTCACATACCTAGAGCTGAGAGAAGCCTCCTCTTGAGGTGCTTGTGGTAAGGTGGTATTCCTCTGGAGTCGAAGCCAGGGACTAACATCTCATCTCGAGTTGATTTTTGGTCCACGGAGCGCTTTCGTGTTGCTACAGTGACCTCAGGATCCCTCTAGCCTTGAAACAGTGTTCTTGGGGTTTCTCTGGAGTGCCATCAAGGAAATCAAGGCTCCTTTCATGTGTGATGTGCAACACAGTATTGCTCTGCACGCAGTGCAGGGGAATCGGGCCTCATCTCGCGGCGAGGGGGAAGTCTCATGGTTTTTCTCGAGTTGCGGCGGGAACCTGGGGTATATTCTCGAGTTACGACGGGGATGGCCCTTCCACCCACGTGTTTCTTCAGCGACGTCAGGACTCTTGCCTAGTTGCGAGACACAACTCGGGATTCTCCTCGAGGCTTGGCAAGGCAATTGGGACGCCTCTCCAGCTGAGGCGGGAGACCAAGGGTCCCTTTCCACGTGCCACAGGAATCCTGGGACTCCTATCAAGTTTCACGAGGAGTCAGGCATCGTCTCCTTTGGAGGCACTGATCTCCGCGTACCTCTGGAGTTTTCAAAGGATGTGAGGCCTCCCGTCGCGGTGAGGTGGGGAACTAGGTCTTTCTCTGTGGTCTCCACAGGGGATTCAGACATCCTTTCATCTTGGGAGATGCAAGACGAGCCTGCATTCAAGTCACTGCAGGGATATCCAGCCTTATTTCGCGTCAGGGCATCGCGGTGTCCATTCCACTTGAGGCCGCAAACTCAGGGTCCCTCTCACATACCTAGAGCTGAGAGAAGCCTCCTCTTGAGGTGCTTGTGGTAAGGTGGTATTCCTCTGGAGTCGAAGCCAGGGACTAACCTCTCATCTCTTGTTGATTCTTGGTCCACGGAGCTCTTTCGTGTTGCTAGAGTGACCTCAGGATCCCTCTAGCCTTGAAACAGTGTTCTTGGGGTTTCTCTGGAGTGCCATCAAGGAAATCAAGGCTCCTTTCATGTGTGATGTGCAACACGGAATTGCTCTGCACGCAGTGCAGGGGAATCGGGCCTCATCTCGCGGCGAGGGGGAAGTCTCATGGTTTTTCTCGAGTTGCGGCGGGAACCTGGGGTATATTCTCGAGTTACGACGGGGATGGCCCTTCCACCCACGTGTGTGTTCAGCCATGTCAGGACTCCTGCCTAGTTGCGAGGGACAACTCTGGATTCTCCTCGAGGCTTGGCAGGGCAATTGGGACGCCTCTCCAGCTGAGGCGGGAGACCAAGTGTCCCTTTCCAAGTGCCACAGGAATCCTGGGACTTCTATCAAGTTTCACGAGGAGTCAGGCAACGTCTCCTTTGGAGGCACTGATCTACGCATACCTCTGGAGTTTTCAAAGGATGTGAGGCTATCGGTCGCGATGAGGTGGGGAACTAAGTCTTTCTCTGTGCTTTCCACAGGGGATTCAGACATCCTTTCGTCTTGGGAGATGCAAGACGAGCCTGCATTGAAGTCACTGCAGGGATATCCGGCCTTATTTCGAGTCAGGGCATCGCGGTGTCCATTCCACTTGAGGCCGCAAACTCAGGGTCACTCTCACATACCTAGAGCTGAGAGAAGCCTCCTCTTGAGGTGCTTGTGGTAAGGTGGTATTCCTCTGGAGACGAATCCAGGGACTAACCTCTCTTTTCGAGTTGATTTTTGGTCCACAGAGTTCTTTCGTGTTGCTACAGTGACCTCAGGATCCCTCTATCCTTGAAACAGTGTTCTTGGGGTTTCTCTGGAGTGCCATCAAGGAAATCAAGGCTCCTTTTATGTGTGATGTGCAAGACGGAATTGCTCTGCACGCAGTACAGGGGAATCGGGCCTCATCTCGCATCGAGGGGAAGTCTCATGGTTTTTCTCGAGTTGCGGCGGGAACCTGGGGTATATTCTCGAGTTACGACGGGGATGGCCCTTCCACCCACGTGTTTGTTCAGCCACGTCAGGACTCCTGCCTAGTTGCGAGGGACAACTCGGGATTCTCCTCGAGGCTTGGCAGGGCAATTGGGACGCCTCTCCAGCTGAGACGGGAGACCAAGGGTCCCTTTCCACGTGCCACAGGAATCCTGGGTCTCCTATCAAGTTTCACGAGGAGTCAGGCATCGTCTCCTTTGGAGGCACTGATCTCCGCATACCTCTGGAGTTTTCAAAGGATTTGAGGCCTCCTGTCGCGATGAGGTGGGGAACTAGGTCTTTCTCTGTGGTCTCCACAGGGGATTCAGACATCCTTTCGTCTTGGGAGATGCAAGACGAGCCTGCATTCCAGTCACTGCAGGGATATCCGGCCTTATTTCGAGTCAGGGCATCGCGGTGTCCATTCCACTTGAGGCCGCAAACTCAGGGTCCCTCTCACATACCTAGAGCTGAGAGAAGCCTCCTCTTGAGGTGCTTGTGGTAAGGTGGTATTCCTCTGGAGTCGAAGCCAGGGACTAACCTCTCATCTCGAGTTGATTTTTGGTCCACGGAGCTCTTTCGTGTTGCTACAGTGACCTCAGGATCCCTCTAGCCTTGAAACAGTGTTCTTGGGGTTTCTCTGGAGTGCCATGAAGGAAATCAAGGCTCCTTTCATGTGTGATGTGCAACACAGAATTGCTCTGCACACAGTGCAGGGGAATCGGGCCTCATCTCGCGGCGAGGGGGAAGTCTCATGGTTTTTCTCGAGTTGCGGCGGGAACCTGGGGTATATTCTCGAGTTACGACGGGGATGGCCCTTCCACACACGTGTTTGTTCAGCGACGTCAGGACTCTTGCCTAGTTGCGAGACACAACTCGGGATTCTCCTCGAGGCTTGGCAAGGCAATTGGGACGCCTCTCCAGCTGAGGCGGGAGACCAAGGGTCCCTTTCCACGTGCCACAGGAATCCTGGGACTCCTATCAAGTTTCACGAGGAGTCAGGCATCGTCTCCTTTGGAGGCACTGATCTCCGCGTACCTCTGGAGTTTTCAAAGGATGTGAGGCCTCCGGTCGCGATGAGGTGGGGAACTAGGTCTTTCTCTGTAGTCTCCACAGGGGATTCAGACATCCTGTCATCTTGGGAGATGCAAGACGAGCCTGCATTCAAGTCACTGCAGGGATATCCAGCCTTATTTCGCGTCAGGGCCTCGCGGTGTCCATTCCACTTGAGGCCTCAAACTCAGGGTCCCTCTCACATACCTAGAGCTGAGAGAAGCCTCCTCTTGAGGTGCTTGTGGTAAGGTGGTATTCCTCTGGAGTCGAAGCCAGGGACTAACCTCTCATCTCGAGTTGATTTTTGGCCCACGGAGCTCTTTCGTGTTGCTACAGTGACCTCAGGATCCCTCTAGCCTTGAAACAGTGTTCTTGGGGTTTCTCTGGAGTGCCATCAAGGAAATCAAGGCTCCTATCATGTGTGATGTGCAACATGGAATTGCTCTGCACGCAGTGCAGGGGAATCGGGCCTCATCTCGCGGCGAGGGGGAAGTCTCATGGTTTTTCTCGAGTTGCGGCGGTTACCTGGGGTATATTCTCGAGTTACGATGGGGATGGCCCTTCCACCCACGTGTTTCCTCAGCGACGTCAGGACTCCTGCCTAGTTGCGAGGGACAACTCTGGATTCTCCTCGAGGCTTGGCAGGGCAATTGGGACGCCTCTCCAGCTGAGGCGGGTGACCAAGGGTCCCTTTCCACGTGCCACAGGAATCCTGGGACTCCTATCAAGTTTCACGAGGAGTCAGGCATCGTCTCCTTTGGCGGCACTGATCTCCGCGTACCTCTGGAGTTTTCAAAGGATGTGAGGCTATCGGTCGCGATGAGGTGGGGAACTAAGTCTTTCTCTGTGCTTTCCACAGGGGATTCAGACATCCTTTCGTCCTGGGAGATGCAAGACGAGCCTTCATTCCAGTCACTGCAGGGATATCCGGCCTTATTTCGAGTCAGGGCATCGCGGTGTCCATTCCACTTGAGGCCGCAAACTCAGGGTCCCTCTCACATACCTAGAGCTGAGAGAAGCCACCTCTTGAGGTGCTTGTGGTAAGGTGGTATCCCTCTGGAGTCGAAGCCAGGGACTAACCTCTCATCTCGAGTTGATTTTTGGTCCACGGAGCTCTTTCGTGTTGCTACAGTGACCTCAGGATCCCTCTAGCCTTGAAACAGTGTTCTTGGGGTTTTTCTGGAGTGCCATGAAGGAAATCAAGGCTCCTTTCATGTGTGATGTGCAACACAGAATTGCTCTGCACGCAGTGCAGGGGAATCGGGCCTCATCTCGCGGCGAGGGGGAAGTCTCATGGTTTTTCTCGAGTTGCGGCGGGAACCTGGGGTATATTCTCGAGTTACGACGGGGATGGCCCTTCCACCCACGTGTTTCTTCAGCGACGTCAGGACTCCTGCCTAGTTGCGAGGGACAACTCTGGATTCTCCTCGAGGCTTGGCAGGCCAATTGGGACGCCTCTCCAGCTGAGGCGGGAGACCAAGTGTCCCTTTCCAAGTGCCACAGGAATCCTGGGACTCCTATCAAGTTTCACGAGGAGTCAGGCATCGTCTCCTTTGGAGGCACTGATCTCCGCGTACCTCTGGAGTTTTCAAAGGATGTGAGGCTATCGGTCGCGATGAGGTGGGGAACTAAGTCTTTCTCTGTGCTTTCCACAGGGGATTCAGACATCCTTTCGTCCTGGGAGATGCAAGACGAGCCTTCATTCCAGTCACTGCAGGGATATCCGGCCTTATTTCGAGTCAGGGCATCGCGGTGTCCATTCCACTTGAGGCCGCAAACTCAGGGTCCCTCTCACATACCTAGAGCTGAGAGAAGCCTCCTCTTGAGGTGCTTGTGGTAAGGTGGTATCCCTCTGGAGTCGAAGCCAGGGACTAACCTCTCATCTCGAGTTGATTTTTGGTCCACGGAGCTCTTTCGTGTTGCTACAGTGACCTCAGGATCCCTCTAGCCTTGAAACAGTGTTCTTGGGGTTTCTCTGGAGTGCCATGAAGGAAATCAAGGCTCCTTTCATGTGTGATGTGCAACACAGAATTGCTCTGCACGCAGTGCAGGGGAATCGGGCCTCATCTCGCGGCGAGGGGGAAGTCTCATGGTTTTTCTCGAGTTGCGGCGGGAACCTGGGGTATATTCTCGAGTTACGACGGGGATGGCCCTTCCACCCACGTGTTTCTTCAGCGACGTCAGGACTCCTGCCTAGTTGCGAGGGACAACTCTGGATTCTCCTCGAGGCTTGGCAGGCCAATTGGGACGCCTCTCCAGCTGAGGCGGGAGACCAAGTGTCCCTTTCCAAGTGCCACAGGAATCCTGGGACTCCTATCAAGTTTCACGAGGAGTCAGGCATCGTCTCCTTTGGAGGCACTGATCTCCGCGTACCTCTGGAGTTTTCAAAGGATGTGAGGCTATCGGTCGCGATGAGGTGGGGAACTAAGTCTTTCTCTGTGCTTTCCACAGGGGATTCAGACATCCTTTCGTCTTGGGAGATGCAAGACGAGCCTGCATTGAAGTCACTGCAGGGATATCCGGCCTTATTTCGAGTCAGGGCATCGCGGTGTCCATTCCACTTGAGGCCGCAAACTCAGGGTCCCTCTCACATACCTAGAGCTGAGAGAAGCCTCCTCTTGAGGTGCTTGTGGTAAGGTGGTATTCCTCTATAGACGAATCCAGGGACTAACCTCTCTTTTCGAGTTGATTTTTGATCCACAGAATTCTTTCGTTTTGCTACAGTGACCTCAGGATCCCTCTATCCTTGAAACAGTGTTTTTGGGGTTTCTCTGGAGTGCCATCAAGGAAATCAAGGCTCCTTTCATGTGTGATGTGCAAGACGGAATTGCTCTGCACGCAGTACAGGGGAATCGGGCCTCATCTCGCATCGAGGGGAAGTCTCATGGTTTTTCTCGAGTTGCGGCGGGAACCTGGGGTATATTCTCGAGTTACGACGGGGATGGCCCTTCCACCCACGTGTTTGTTCAGCCACGTCAGGACTCCTGCCTAGTTGCGAGGGACAACTCTGGATTCTCCTCGAGGCTTGGCAGGGCAATTGGGACGCCTCTCCAGCTGAAACGGGAGACCAAGGGTCCCTTTCCACGTGCCACAGGAATCCTGGGTCTCCTATCAAGTTTCACGAGGAGTCAGGCATCGTCTCCTTTGGAGGCACTGATCTCCGCATACCTCTGGAGTTTTCAAAGGATTTGAGGCCTCCTGTCGCGATGAGGTGGGGAACTAGGTCTTTCTCTGTGGTCTCCACACGGGATTCAGACACCCTTTCGTCTTGGGAGATGCAAGACGAGCCTGCATTCCAGTCACTGCAGGGATATCCGGCCTTATTTCGAGTCAGGGCATCGCGGTGTCCATTCCACTTGAGGCCGCAAACTCAGGGTCCCTCTCACATACCTAGAGCTGAGAGAAGCCTCCTCTTGAGGTGCTTGTGGTAAGGTGGTATTCCTCTGGAGTCGAAGCCAGGGACTAACCTCTCATCTCGAGTTGATTTTTGGTCCACGGAGCTCTTTCGTGTTGCTACAGTGACCTCAGGATCCCTCTAGCCTTGAAACAGTGTTCTTGGGGTTTCTCTGGAGTGCCATGAAGGAAATCAAGGCTCCTTTCATGTGTGATGTGCAACACAGAATTGCTCTGCACACAGTGCAGGGGAATCGGGCCTCATCTCGCGGCGAGGGGGAAGTCTCATGGTTTTTCTCGAGTTGCGGCGGGAACCTGGGGTATATTCTCGAGTTACGACGGGGATGGCCCTTCCACACACGTGTTTGTTCAGCCACGTCAGGACTCTTGCCTAGTTGCGAGACACAACTCAGGATTCTCCTCGAGGCTTGGCAAGGCAATTGGGACGCCTCTCCAGCTGAGGCGGGAGACCAAGGGTCCCTTTCCACGTGCCACAGGAATCCTGGGACTCCTATCAAGTTTCACGAGGAGTCAGGCATCGTCTCCTTTGGAGGCACTGATCTCCGCGTACCTCTGGAGTTTTCAAAGGATGTGAGGCCTCCGGTCGCGATGAGGTGGGGAACTAGGTCTTTCTCTGTAGTCTCCACAGGGGATTCAGACATCCTTTCATTTTGGGAGATGCAAGACGAGCCTGCATTCAAGTCACTGCAGGGATATCCAGCCTTATTTCGCGTCAGGGCATCGCGGTGTCCATTCCACTTGAGGCCGCAAACTCAGGGTCCCTCTCACATACCTAGAGCTGAGAGAAGCCTCCTCTTGAGGTGCTTTTGGTAAGGTGGTATTCCTCTGGAGTCGAAGCCAGGGACTAACCTCTCATCTCGAGTTGATTTTTGGCCCACGGAGCTCTTTCGTGTTGCTACAGTGACCTCAGGATCCCTCTAGCCTTGAAACAGTGTTCTTGGGGTTTCTCTGGAGTGCCATCAAGGAAATCAAGGCTCCTATCATGTGTGATGTGCAACACGGAATTGCTCTGCACGCAGTGCAGGGGAATCGGGCCTCATCTCGCGGCGAGGGGGAAGTCTCATGGTTTTTCTCGAGTTGCGGCGGTTACCTGGGGTATATTCTCGAGTTACGACGGGGATGGCCCTTCCACCCACGTGTTTCCTCAGCGACGTCAGGACTCCTGCCTAGTTGCGAGGGACAACTCTGGATTCTCCTCGAGGCTTGGCAGGGCAATTGGGACGCCTCTCCAGCTGAGGCGGGAGACCAAGTGTCCCTTTCCAAGTGCCACAGGAATCCTGGGACTCCTATCAAGTTTCACGAGGAGTCAGGCATCGTCTCCTTTGGAGGCACTGATCTCCGCGTACCTCTGGAGTTTTCAAAGGATGTGAGGCCTCCGGTCGCGATGAGGTGGGGAACTAGGTGTTTCTCTGTGGTCTCCACAGGGGATTCAGACAACCTTTCATCTTGGGAGATGCAAGACAAGCCTGCATTCAAGTCACTGCAGGGATATCCGGCCTTATTTCGAGTCAGGGCATCGCGGTGTCCATTCCACTTGAGGCCGCAAACTCAGGATCCCTCTCACATACCTAGAGCTGAGAGAAGCCTCTTCTTGAGGTGCTTGTGGTAAGGTGGTATTCCTCAGGAGTCGAAGCCAGGGACTAACCTCTCATCTCGTGTTGATTCTTGGTCCACAGAGTTCTTTCGTGTTGCTACAGTGACCTCAGGATCCCTCTAGCCTTGAAACAGTGTTCTTGGGGTTTCTCTGGAGTGCCATCAAGGAAATCAAGGCTCCTTTCATGTGTGATGTGCAACACGGAATTGCTCTGCACGCAGTGCAGGGGAATCGGGCCTCATCTCGCATCGAGGGGGAAGTCTCATGGTTTTTCTCGAGTTGCGGCGGGAACCTGGGATATATTCTCGAGTTACGACGGGGATGGCCCTTCCACACACGTGTGTGTTCAGCCATGTCAGGACTCCTGCCTAGTTGCGAGGGACAACTCGGGATTCTCCTCGAGGCTTTGCAGGGCAATTGGGACGCCTCTTCATCTGAGACGGGAGACCAAGGGTCCCTTTCCACGTGCCACAGGAATCCTGGGTCTCCTATCAAGTTTCACGAGGAGTCAGGCATCGTCTCCTTTGGAGGCACTGATCTCCGCATACCTCTGCAGTTTTCAAAGGATTTGAGGCCTCCTGTCGCGATGAGGTAGGGAACTAGGTGTTTCTCTGTGGTCTCCACAGGGAATTCAGACACCCTTTCGTCTTGGGAGATGCAAGACGAGCCTGCATTCCAGTCACTGCAGGGATATCCGGCCTTATTTCGAGTCAGGGCATCGTGGTGTCCATTCCACTTGAGGCCGCAAACTCAGGGTCCCTCTCACATACCTAGAGCTGAGAGAAGCCTCCTCTTGAGGTGCTTGTGGTAAGGTGGTATTCCTCTGGAGTCGAAGCCAGGGACTAACCTCTCATCTCGAGTTGATTTTTGGTCCACGGAGCGCTTTCGTGTTGCTACAGTGACCTCAGCATCCCTCTAGCCTTGAAACAGTGTTCTTGGGGTTTCTCTGGAGTGCCATCAAGGAAATCAAGGCTCCTTTCATGTGTGATGTGCAACACAGAATTGCTCTGCACGCAGTGCAGGGGAATCGGGCCTCATCTCGCGGCGAGGGGGAAGTCTCATGGTTTTTCTCGAGTTGCGGCGGGAACCTGGGGTATATTCTCGAGTTACGACGGGGATGGCCCTTCCACCCACGTGTTTCTTCAGCGACGTCAGGACTCTTGCCTAGTTGCGAGACACAACTCGGGATTCTCCTCGAGGCTTGGCAAGGCAATTGGGACGCCTCTCCAGCTGAGGCGGGAGACCAAGGGTCCCTTTCCACGTGCCACAGGAATCCTGGGACTCCTATCAAGTTTCACGAGGAGTCAGGCATCGTCTCCTTTGGAGGCACTGATCTCCGCGTACCTCTGGAGTTTTCAAAGGATGTGAGGCCTCCCGTCGCGGTGAGGTGGGGAACTAGGTCTTTCTCTGTGGTCTCCACAGGGGATTCAGACATCCTTTCATCTTGGGAGATGCAAGACGAGCCTGCATTCAAGTCACTGCAGGGATATCCGGCCTTATTTCGAGTCAGGGCATCGCGGTGTCCATTCCACTTGAGGCCGCAAACTCAGGATCCCTCTCACATACCTAGAGCTGAGAGAAGCCTCTTCTTGAGGTGCTTGTGGTAAGGTGGTATTCCTCAGGAGTCGAAGCCAGGGACTAACCTCTCATCTCGTGTTGATTCTTGGTCCACAGAGTTCTTTCTTGTTGCTACAGTGACCTCAGGATCCCTCTAGCCTTGAAACAGTGTTCTTGGGGTTTCTCTGGAGTGCCATCAAGGAAATCAAGGCTCCTTTCATGTGTGATGTGCAACACGGAATTGCTCTGCACGCAGTGCAGGGGAATCGGGCCTCATCTCGCATCGAGGGGGAAGTCTCATGGTTTTTCTCGAGTTGCGGCGGGAACCTGGGATATATTCTCGAGTTACGACGGGGATGGCCCTTCCACACACGTGTGTGTTCAGCCATGTCAGGACTCCTGCCTAGTTGCGAGGGACAACTCGGGATTCTCCTCGAGGCTTTGCAGGGCAATTGGGACGCCTCTTCATCTGAGACGGGAGACCAAGGGTCCCTTTCCACGTGCCACAGGAATCCTGGGTCTCCTATCAAGTTTCACGAGGAGTCAGGCATCGTCTCCTTTGGAGGCACTGATCTCCGCATACCTCTGCAGTTTTCAAAGGATTTGAGGCCTCCTGTCGCGATGAGGTGGGGAACTAGGTGTTTCTCTGTGGTCTCCACAGGGAATTCAGACACCCTTTCGTCTTGGGAGATGCAAGACGAGCCTGCATTCCAGTCACTGCAGGGATATCCGGCCTTATTTCGAGTCAGGGCATCGTGGTGTCCATTCCACTTGAGGCCGCAAACTCAGGGTCCCTCTCACATACCTAGAGCTGAGAGAAGCCTCCTCTTGAGGTGCTTGTGGTAAGGTGGTATTCCTCTGGAGTCGAAGCCAGGGACTAACCTCTCATCTCGAGTTGATTTTTGGTCCACGGAGCGCTTTCGTGTTGCTACAGTGACCTCAGCATCCCTCTAGCCTTGAAACAGTGTTCTTGGGGTTTCTCTGGAGTGCCATCAAGGAAATCAAGGCTCCTTTCATGTGTGATGTGCAACACAGAATTGCTCTGCACGCAGTGCAGGGGAATCGGGCCTCATCTCGCGGCGAGGGGGAAGTCTCATGGTTTTTCTCGAGTTGCGGCGGGAACCTGGGGTATATTCTCGAGTTACGACGGGGATGGCCCTTCCACCCACGTGTTTCTTCAGCGACGTCAGGACTCTTGCCTAGTTGCGAGACACAACTCGGGATTCTCCTCGAGGCTTGGCAAGGCAATTGGGACGCCTCTCCAGCTGAGGCGGGAGACCAAGGGTCCCTTTCCACGTGCCACAGGAATCCTGGGACTCATATCAAGTTTCACGAGGAGTCAGGCATCGTCTCCTTTGGAGGCACTGATCTCCGCGTACCTCTGGAGTTTTCAAAGGATGTGAGGCCTCCCGTCGCGGTGAGGTGGGGAACTAGGTCTTTCTCTGTGGTCTCCACAGGGGATTCAGACATCCTTTCATCTTGGGAGATGCAAGACGAGCCTGCATTCAAGTCACTGCAGGGATATCCAGCCTTATTTCGCGTCAGGGCATCGCGGTGTCCATTCCACTTGAGGCCGCAAACTCAGGGTCCCTCTCACATACCTAGAGCTGAGAGAAGCCTCCTCTTGAGGTGCTTGTGGTAAGGTGGTATTCCTCTGGAGTCGAAGCCAGGGACTAACCTCTCATCTCTTGTTGATTCTTGGTCCACGGAGCTCTTTCGTGTTGCTAGAGTGACCTCAGGATCCCTCTAGCCTTGAAACAGTGTTCTTGGGGTTTCTCTGGAGTGCCATCAAGGAAATCAAGGCTCCTTTCATGTGTGATGTGCAACACGGAATTGCTCTGCACGCAGTGCAGGGGAATCGGGCCTCATCTCGCGGCGAGGGGGAAGTCTCATGGTTTTTCTCGAGTTGCGGCGGGAACCTGGGGTATATTCTCGAGTTACGACGGGGATGGCCCTTCCACCCACGTGTGTGTTCAGCCATGTCAGGACTCCTGCCTAGTTGCGAGGGACAACTCTGGATTCTCCTCGAGGCTTGGCAGGGCAATTGGGACGCCTCTCCAGCTGAGGCGGGAGACCAAGTGTCCCTTTCCAAGTGCCACAGGAATCCTGGGACTCCTATCAAGTTTCACGAGGAGTCAGGCAACGTCTCCTTTGGAGGCACTGATCTACGCATACCTCTGGAGTTTTCAAAGGATGTGAGGCTAAAGGTCGCGATGAGGTGGAGAACTAAGTCTTTCTCTGTGCTTTCCACAGGGGATTCAAACATCCTTTCGTCCTGGGAGATTCAAGACGAGCCTGCATTGAAGTCACTGCAAGGATATCCGGCCTTATTTCGAGTCAGGGCATCGCGGTGTCCATTCCACTTGAGGCCGCAAACTCAGGGTCCCTCTCACATACCTAGAGCTGAGAGAAGCCTCCTCTTGAGGTACTTGTGGTAGGGTGGTATTCCTCAGGAGTCGAAGCCAGGGACTAACCTCTCATCTCGTGTTGATTCTTGGTCCACGGAGCTCTTTCGTGTTGCTAAAGTGACCTCAGGATCCCTCTAGCCTTGAAACAGTGTTCTTGAGGTTTCTCTGGAGTGCCATCAAGGATTCAAGGCTCCTTTCATGTGTGATGTGCAACACAGAATTGCTCTGCACGCAGTGCAGGGGAATCGGGACTCATCTCGCGGCGAGGGGGAAGTCTCATGGTTTTTCTCGAGTTGCGGCGGGAACCTGGGTATATTCTCGAGTTACGACGGGGATGGCCCTTCCACCCACGTGTTTGTTCAGCCACGTCAGGACTCCTGCCTAGTTGCGAGGGACAACTCGGGATTCTCCTCGAGGCTTGGCAGGGCAATTGGAACGCCTCTCCAGCTGAGGCGGGAGACCAAGGGTCCCTTTCCACGTGCCACAAGAATCCTGGGAATCCTATCAAGTTTCACGAGGAGTCAGGCATCGTCTCCTTTGGAGGCACTGATCTCCACGTACCTCTGGAGATTTCAAAGGATGTGAGGCCTCCGGTCGCGATGAGGTGGGGAACTAGGTGTTTCTCTGTGGTCTCCACAGGGGATTCAGACATCCTTTCATCTTGGGAGATGCAAGACAAGCATGCATTCCAGTCACTGCAGGGATATCCGGCCTTATTTCGAGTCAGGGCATCGCGGTGTCCATTCCACTTGAGGCCACAAACTCAGGGTTCCTCTCACATGCCTAGAGCTGAGAGAAGCCTCCTCTTGAGGTGCTTGTGGTAAGGTGGTATTCCTCTGGAGTCGAAGCCAGGGACTAACCTCTCATCTCCAGTTGATTTTTGGTCCACGGAGCTCTTTCGTGTTGCTACAGTGACCTCAGGATCCCTCTAGCCTTGAAACAGTGTTCTTGGGGTTTCTCTGGAGTGCCATCAAGGAAATCAAGGCTCCTTTCATGTGTGATGTGCAACACGGAATTGCTCTGCACGCAGTGCAGGGGAATCGGGCCTCATCTCGCGGCGAGGGGGAAGTCTCATGGTTTTTCTCGAGTTGCGGCGGGAACCTGGGGTATATTCTCGAGTTACGACGGGGATGGCCCTTCCACCCACGTGTTTCTTCAGCGACGTCAGGACTGCTGCCTAGTTGCGAGGGACAACTCTGGATTCTCCTCGAGGCTTCACAGGGCAATTGGGACGCCTCTCCAGCTGAGGCGGGAGACCAAGTGTCCCTATCCAAGTGCCACAGGAATCCTGGGTCTCCTATCAAGTTTCACGAGGAGTCAGGCATCGTCTCCTTTGGAGGCACTGATCTCCGCGTACCTCTGGAGTTTTCAAAGGATGTGAGGCTATCGGTCGCGATGAGGTGGGGAACTAAGTCTTTCTCTGTGCTTTCCACAGGGGATTCAGACATCCTTCCGTCCTGGGAGATGCAAGACGAGCCTGCATTGAAGTCACTGCAGGGATACCCGGCCTTATTTCGAGTCAGGGCATCGCGGTGTCCATTCCACTTGAGGCCGCAAACTCAGGGTCCCTCTCACATACCTAGAGCTGAGAGAAGCCTCCTCTTGAGGTGCTTGTGGTAAGGTGGTATTCCTCTGGAGACGAATCCAGGGACTAACCTCTCTTTTCGAGTTGATTTTTGGTCCACAGAGTTCTTTCATGTTGCTACGGTGACCTCAGGATCCCTCTATCCTTGAAACAGTGTATTTGGGGTTTCTATGGAGTGCCATCAAGAAAATCAAGGCTCCTTTCATGTGTGATGTGCAAGACGGAATTGCTCTGCACGCAGTACAGGGGAATCGGGCCTCATCTCGCATCGAGGGGGAAGTCTCATGGTTTTTCTCGAGTTGCGGCGGAAACCTGGGGTATATTCTCGAGTTACGACGGGGATGGCCCTTCCATTCACGTCTTTCTTCAGCCACGTCAGGACTCCTGCCTAGTTGCGAGGGACAACTCGGGATTCTCCTCGAGGCTTGGCAGGGCAATTGGAACACCTCTCCAGCTGAGGCGGGAGACCAAGTGTCCCTTTCCACGTGCCACAAGAATCCTGGGACTCCTATCAAGTTTCACGAGGAGTCAGGCATCGTCTCCTTTGGAGGCACTGATCTCCGCGTACCTCTGGAGTTTTCAAAGGATGTGAGGCCTCCGGTCGCGATGAGGTGGGGAACTAGGTCTTTCTCTGTGGTCTCCACAGGGGATTCAGACATCCTTTTTTCTTGGGAGATGCAAGACGAGCCTGCATTCAAGTCACTGCAGGGATATCCGGCCTTATTTCGAGTCAGGGCATCGCGGTGTCCATTCCACTTGAGGCCGCAAACTCAGGGTCCCTCTCACATACGTAGAGCTGAGAGAAGCCTCCTCTTGAGGTGCTTGTGGTAAGGTGGTATTCCTCAGGAGTCGAAGCCAGGGACTAACCTCTCATCTCGTGTTGATTCTTGGTCCACGGAGTTCTTTCGTGTCGCTACAGTGACCTCAGGATCCCTCTATCCTTGAAACAGTGTTCTTGGGGGTTCTCTGGAGTGCCATCAAGGAAATCAAGGCTCCTTTCATGTGTGATGTGCAAGACGGAATTGCTCTGCATGCAGTACAGGGGAATCGGGCCTCATCTCGCATCGAGGGGGAAGTCTCATGGTTTTTTTCGAGTTGCGGCGGGAACCTGGGGTATATTCTCGAGTTACGACGGGGATGGCCCTTCCACACACGTGTTTGTTCAGCCACGACAGGACTCCTGCCTAATTGCGAGGGACAACTCGGGATTCTCCTCGAGGCTTGGCAGGCCAATTGGAACGCCTCTCCAGCTGAGGCGGGAGACCAAGGGTCCCTTTCCACGTGCCACAGGAATCCTGGGACTCCTATCAAGTTTCACGAGGAGTCATTCATCGTCTCCTTTGGAGGCACTGATCTCCGCGTACCTCTGGAGTTTTCAAAGGATGTGAGGCCTCCGGTCGCGATGAGGTGGGGAACTAGGTGTTTCTCTGTGGTCTCCACAGGGGATTCAGACATCCTTTCTTCTTGGGAGATACAAGACGAGCCTGCATTCAAGTCACTGCAGGGATATCCAGCCTTATTTCGCGTCAGGGCATCGCGGTGTCCATTCCACTTGAGGCCACAAACTCAGGGTTCCTCTCACATGCCTAGAGCTGAGAGAAGCCTCCTCTTGAGGTGCTTGTGGTAAGGTGGTATTCCTCTGGAGTCGAAGCCAGGGACCAACCTCTCATCTCGAGTTGATTTTTGGTCCACGGAGCTCTTTCGTGTTGCTACAGTGACCTCAGGATCCCTCTAGCCTTGAAACAGTGTTCTTGGGGTTTCTCTGGAGTGCCATCAAGGAAATCAAGGCTCCTTTCATGTGTGATGTGCAACACGGAATTGCTCTGCACGCAGTGCAGGGGAATCGGGCCTCATCTCGCGGCGAGGGGGAAGTCTCATGGTTTTTCTCGAGTTGCGGCGGGAACCTGGGGTATATTCTCGAGTTACGACGGGGATGGCCCTTCCACACACGTGTTTCTTCAGCGACGTCAGGACTGCTGCCTAGTTGCGAGGGACAACTCTGGATTCTCCTCGAGGCTTCACAGGGCAATTGGGACGCCTCTCCTGCTGAGACGGGAGACCAAGTGTCCCTATCCAAGTGCCACAGGAATCCTGGGACTCCTATCAAGTTTCACGAGAAGTCAGGCATCGTCTCCTTTGGAGGCACTGATCTCCGCGTACCTCTGGAGTTTTCAAAGGATGTGAGGCTATCGGTCGCGATGAGGTGGGGAACTAAGTCTTTCTCTCTGCTTTCCACAGGGGATTCAGACATCCTTCCGTCCTGGGAGATGCAAGACGAGCCTGCATTGAAGTCACTGCAGGGATACCCGGCCTTATTTCGAGTCAGGGCATCGCGGTGTCCATTCCACTTGAGGCCGCAAACTCAGGGTCCCTCTCACATACCTAGAGCTGAGAGAAGCCTCCTCTTGAGGTGCTTGTGGTAAGGTGGTATTCCTCTGGAGACGAATCCAGGGACTAACCTCTCTTTTCGAGTTGATTGTTGGTCCACAGAGTTCTTTCGTGTTGCTACGGTGACCTCAGGATCCCTCTATCTTTGAAACAGTGTTCTTGGGGTTTCTATGGAGTGCCATCAAGGAAATCAAGGCTCCTTTCATGTGTGATGTGCAAGACGGAATTGCTCTGCACGCAGTACAGGGGAATCGGGCCTCATCTCGCATCGAGGGGGAAGTCTCATGGTTTTTCTCGAGTTGCGGCGGAAACCTGGGGTATATTCTCGAGTTACGACGGGGATGGCCCTTCCACCCACGTGTTTCTTCAGCCACGTCAGGACTCCTGCCTAGTTGCGAGGGACAACTCGGGATTCTCCTCGAGGCTTGGCAGGGCAATTGGAACGCCTCTCCAGCTGAGGCGGGAGACCAAGTGTCCCTTTCCACCTGCCACAAGAATCCTGGGACTCCTATCAAGTTTCACGAGGAGTCAGGCATCGTCTCCTTTGGAGGCACTGATCTCCGCGTACCTCTGGAGTTTTCAAAGGATGTGAGGCCTCCGGTCGCGATGAGGTGGGGAACTAGGTCTTTCTCTGTGGTCTCCACAGGGGATTCAGACATCCTTTCTTCTTGGGAGATGCAAGACGAGCCTGCATTCAAGTCACTGCAGGGATATCCGGCCTTATTTCGAGTCAGGGCATCACGGTGTCCATTCCACTTGAGGCCGTAAACTCAGGGTCCCTCTCACATACCTAGAGCTGAGAGAAGCCTCCTCTTGAGGTGCTTGTGGTAAGGTGGTATTCCTCTGGAGTCGAAGCCAGGGACTAACCTCTCATCTCGTGTTGATTCTTGGTCCACGGAGCTTTTTCGTGCTGCTACAGTGACCTCAGGATCCCTCTAGCCTTGAAACAGTGTTCTTGGGGTTTCTCTGGAGTGCCATCAAGGAAATCAAGGCTCCTTTCATGTGTGATGTGCAAGACGGAATTGCTCTGCACGCAGTGCAGGGGAATCGGGCCTCATCTCGCGGCGAGGGGGAAGTCTCATGGTTTTTCTCGAGTTGCGGCGGGAACCTGGGGTATATTCTCGAGTTACGACGGGGATGGCCCTTCCACACACGTGTGTGTTCAGCCATGTCAGGACTCCTGCCTAGTTGCGAGGGACAACTCGGGATTCTCCTCGAGGCTTTGCAGGGCAATTGGGACGCCTCTCCAGCTGAGACGGGAGACCAAGGGTCCCTTTCCACGTGCCACAGGAATCCTGGGTCTCCTATCAAGTTTCACGAGGAGTCAGGCATCGTCTCCTTTGGAGGCACTGATCTCCGCATACCTCTGGAGTTTTCAAAGGATTTGAGGCCTCCTGTCGCGATGAGGTGGGGAACTAGGTCTTTCTCTGTGGTCTCCACAGGGGATTCAGACACCCTTTCGTCTTGGGAGATGCAAGACGTGCCTGCATTCCAGTCACTGCAGGGATATCCAGCCTTATTTCTAGTCAGGGCATCGCGGTGTCCATTCCACTTGACTCTGAAAACTCAGGGTCCCTCTCACATACCTAGAGCTGAGAGAAGCCTCCTCTTGAGGTGCTTCTGGTAAGGTGGTATTCCTCTGGAGTCGAAGCCAGGGACTAACCTCTCATCTTGAGTTGATTTTTGGTCCACGGAGCTCTTTCGTGTTGCTACAGTGACCTCCGGATCCCTCTAGCCTTGAAACAGTGTTCTTGGCGTTTCTCCGGAGTGCCATGAAGGAAATCAAGGCTCCTTTCATGTGTGATGTGCAACACAGAATTGCTCTGCACGCAGTGCAGGGGAATCGGGCCTCATCTCGCGGCGAGGGGGAAGTCTCATGGTTTTTCTCGAGTTGCGGCGGGAACCTGGGGTATATTCTCGAGTTACGACGGGGATGGCCCTTCCACACACGTGTTTGTTCAGCCACGTCAGGACTCTTGCCTAGTTGCGAGACACAACTCGGGATTCTCTTCGAGGCTTGGCAAGGCAATTGGGACGCCTCTCCAGCTGAGGCGGGAGACCAAGGGTCCCTTTCCACGTGCCACAGGAATCCTGGGACTCCTATCAAGTTTCACGAGGAGTCAGGCATCGTCTCCTTTGGAGGCACTGATCTCCGCGTACCTCTGGAGTTTTCAAAGGATGTGAGGCCTCCGGTCGCGATGAGGTAGGGAACTAGGTCTTTCTCTGTGGTCTCCACAGGGGATTCAGACATCCTTTCATCTTGGGAGATGCAAGACGAGCCTGCATTCCAGTCACTGCAGGGATATCCAGCCTTATTTCGCGTCAGGGCATCGCGGTGTCCATTCCACTTGAGGCCGCAAACTCAGGGTCCCTCTCACATACCTAGAGCTGAGAGAAGCCTCCTCTTGAGGTGCTTGTGGTAAGGTGGTATTCCTCTGGAGTCGAAGCCAGGGACTAACCTCTCATCTCGAGTTGATTTTTGGCCCACGGAGCTCTTTCGTGTTGCTACAGTGACCTCAGGATCCCTCTAGCCTTGAAACAGTGTTCTTGGGGTTTCTCTGGAGTGCCATCAAGGAAATCAAGGCTCCTTTCATGTGTGATGTGCATCACGGAATTGCTCTGCACGCAGTGCAGGGGAATTGGGCCTCATCTCGCGGCGAGGGGGAAGTCTCATGGGTTTTCTCGAGTTGCGGCGGGAACCTGGGGTATATTCTCGAGTTACGACGGGGATGGCCCTTCCACCCACGTGTTTCTTCAGCGACGTCAGGACTCCTGCCTAGTTGCGAGGGACAACTCTGGATTCTCCTCGAGGCTTGGCAGGGCAATTGGGATGCGTCTCCAGCTGAGGCGGGAGACCAAGTGTCCCTTTCCAAGTGCCACAGGAATCCTGGGACTCCTATCAAGTTTCACGAGGAGTCAGGCATCGTCTCCTTTGGAGGCACTGATCTCCGCATACCTCTGGAGTTTTCAAAGGATGTGAGGCTATCGTCGCGATGAGGTGGGGAACTAAGTCTTTCTCTGTGCTTTCCACAGGGGATTCAGACATCCTTTCGTCCTGGGAGATGCAAGACGAGCCTGCATTGAAGTCACTGCAGGGATATCCGGCCTTATTTCGAGTCAGGGCATCGCGGTGTCCATTCCACTTGAGGCCGCAAACTCAGGGTCCCTCTCACATACCTAGAGCTGAGAGAAGCCTCGTCTTGAGGTGCTTGTGGTAAGGTGGTATTCCTCTGGAGACGAATCCAGGGACTAACCTCTCTTTTCGAGTTGATTTTTGGTCCACAGAGTTCTTTCGTGTTGCTTCAGTGACCTCAGGATCCCTCTATCCTTGAAACAGTGTTCTTGGGGTTTCTCTGGAGTGCCATCAAGGAAATCAAGGCTCCTTTCATGTGTGATGTGCAAGACGGAATTGCTCTGCACGCAGTACAGGGGAATCGGGCCTCATCTCGCATCGAGGGGGAAGTCTCATGGTTTTTCTCGAGTTGCGGCGGGAACCTGGGGTATATTCTCGAGTTACGACGGGGATGGCCCTTCCACCCACGTGTTTGTTCAGCCACGTCAGGACTCCTGCCTAGTTGAGAGGGACAACTCGGGATTCTCCTCGAGGCTTCGCAGGGCAATTGGAACGCCTCTCCAGCTGAGGCGGGAGACCAAGGGTCCCTTTCCACGTGCCACAGGAATCCTGGGACTCCTATCAAGTTTCACGAGGAGTCAGGCATCGTCTCCTTTGGAGGCACTGATCTCCGCGTACCTCTGGAGTTTTCAAAGGATTTGAGGCCGCCTGTCGCGATGAGGTGGGGAACTAGGTCTTTCTCTGTGGTCTCCACAGGGGATTCAGACATCCTTTCATCTTGGGAGATGCAAGACGAGCCTGCATTCAAGTCACTGCAGGGATATCCAGCCTTATTTCGCGTCAGGGCATCGCGGTGTCCATTCCACTTGAGGCCGCAAACTCAGGGTCCCTCTCACATACCTAGAGCTGAGAGAAGCCTCCTCTTGAGGTGCTTGTGGTAAGGTGGTATTCCTCTGGAGTCGAAGCCAGGGACTAACCTCTCATCTCGAGTTGATTTTTGGCCCACGGAGCTCTTTCGTGTTGCTACAGTGACCTCAGGATCCCTCTAGCCTTGAAACAGTGTTCTTGGGGTTTCTCTGGAGTGCCATCAAGGAAATCAAGGCTCCTTTCATGTGTGATGTGCAACACGGAATTGCTCTGCACGCAGTGCAGGAGAATCGGGCCTCATCTCGCGGCGAGGGGGAAGTCTCATGGTTTTTCTCGAGTTGCGGCGGGAACCTGGGGTATATTCTCGAGTTACGACGGGGATGGCCCTTCCACACACGTGTTTCTTCAGCGACGTCAGGACTCCTGCCTAGTTGCGAGGGACAACTCGGGATTCTCCTCGAGGCTTGCCAGGGCAATTGGGACGCCTCTCCAGCTGAGGCGGGAGACCAAGTGTCCCTTTCCAAGTGCCACAGGAATCCTGGGACTCCTATCAAGTTTCACGAGGAGTCAGGCATCGTCTCCTTTGGAGGCACTGATCTCCGCGTACCTCTGGAGTTTTCAAAGGATGTGAGGCTATCGGTCGCGATGAGGTGGGGAACTGAGTCTTTCTCTGTGCTTTCCACAGGGGATTCAGACATCCTTTCGTCCTGGGAGATGCAAGACGAGCCTGCATTGAAGTCACTGCAGGGATATCCGGCCTTATTTCGAGTCAGGGCATCGCGGTGTCCATTCCACTTGAGGCCGCAAACTCAGGGTCCCTCTCACATACCTAGAGCTGAGTGAAGCCTCCTCTTGAGGTGCTTGTGGTAAGGTGGTATTCCTCTGGAGACGAATCCAGAGACTAACCTCTCTTTTCGAGTTGATTTTTGGTCCACAGAGTTCTTTCGTGTTGCTACAGTGACCTCAGGATCCCTCTAGCCTTGAAACAGTGTTCTTGGGGTTTCTCTGGAGTGCCATCAAGGAAATCAAGGCTCCTTTCATGTGTGATGTGCAAGACGGAATTGCTCTGCACGCAGTACAGGGGAATCGGGCCTCATCTCGCATCGAGGGGGAAGTCTCATGGTTTTTCTCGAGTTGCGGCGGAAACCTGGGGTATATTCTCGAGTTACGACGGGGATGGCCCTTCCACCCACGTGTTTCTTCAGCCACGTCAGGACTCCTGCCTAGTTGCGAGGGACAACTCGGGATTCTCCTCGAGGCTTTGCAGGGCAATTGGGACGCCTCTCCAGCTGAGACGGGAGCCCAAGGGTCCCTTTCCACGTGCCACAGGAATCCTGGGTCTCCTATCAAGTTTCACGAGGAGTCAGGCATCGTCTCCTTTGGAGGCACTGATCTCCGCATACCTCTGGAGTTTTCAAAGGATTTGAGGCCTCCTGTCGCGATGAGGTGGGGAACTAGGTCTTTCTCTGTGGTCTCCACAGGGGATTCAGACACCCTTTCGTCTTGGGAGATGCAAGATGAGCCTGCATTCAAGTCACTGCAGGAATATCCGGCCTTATTTCGAGTCAGGGCATCGCGGTGCCCATTCCACTTGAGGCCGCAAACTCAGGGTCCCTCTCACATACCTAGAGCTGAGAGAAGCCTCCTCTTGAGGTGCTTGTGGTAAGGTGGTATTCCTCTGGAGTCGAAGCCAGGGACTAACCTCTCATCTCGAGTTGATTTTTGGCCCACGGAGCTCTTTCGTGTTGCTACAGTGACCTCAGGATCCCTCTAGCCTTGAAACAGTGTTCTTGGGGTTTCTCTGGAGTGCCATGAAGGAAATCAAGGCTCCTTTCATGTGGGATGTGCAACACAGAATTGCTCTGCACGCAGTGCAGGGGAATCGGGCCTCATCTCGCGGTGAGGGGGAAGTCTCATGGTTTTTCTCGAGTTGCGGCAGGAACCTGGGGTATATTCTCGAGTTACGACGGGGATGGCCCTTCCACACACGTGTTTGTTCAGCCACGTCAGGACTCTTGCCTAGTTGCGAGACACAACTCGGGATTCTCCTCGAGGCTTGGCAAGGCAATTGGGACGCCTCTCCAGCTGAGGCGGGAGACCAAGGGTCCCTTTCCACGTGCCACAGGAATCCTGGGACTCCTATCAAGTTTCACGAGGAGTCAGGCATCGTCTCCTTTGGAGGCACTGATCTCCGCGTACCTCTGGAGTTTTCAAAGGATGTGAGGCCTCCGGTCGCGATGAGGTGGGGAACTAGGTCTTTCTCTGTGGTCTCCACAGGGGATTCAGACATCCTTTCATCTTGGGAGATGCAAGACGAGCCTGCATTCAAGTCACTGCAGGGATATCCAGCCTTATTTCGCGTCAGGGCATCGCGGTGTCCATTCCACTTGAGGCCGCAAACTCAGGGTCCCTCTCACATACCTAGAGCTGAGAGAAGCCTCCTCTTGAGGTGCTTGTGGTAAGGTGGTATTCCTCTGGAGTCGAAGCCAGGGACTAACCTCTCATCTCGAGTTGATTTTTGGCCCACGGAGCTCTTTCGTGTTGCTACGACCTCAGGATCCCTCTAGCCTTGAAACAGTGTTCTTGGGGTTTCTCTGGAGTGCCATCAAAGAAATCAAGGCTCCTTTCATGTGTGATGTGCAACACGGAATTGCTCTGCACGCAGTGCAGGGGAATCGGGCCTCATCTCGCGGCGAGGGGGAAGTCTCATGGTTTTTCTCGAGTTGCGGCGGGAACCTGGGGTATATTCTCGAGTTACGACGGGGATGGCCCTTCCACCCACGTGTTTCTTCAGCGACGTCAGGACTCCTGCCTAGTTGCGAGGGACAACTCTGGATTCTCCTCGAGGCTTGGCAGGGCAATTGGGACGCCTCTCCAGCTGAGGCGGGAGACCAAGGGTCCCTTTCCACGTGCCACAGGAATCCTGGGACTCCTATCAAGATTCACGAGGAGTCAGGCATCGTCTCCTTTGGAGGCACTGATCTCCGCGTACCTCTGGAGTTTTCAAAGGATGTGAGGCTATCGGTCGCGATGAGGTAGGGAACTAAGTCTTTCTCTGTGCTTTCCACAGGGGATTCAGACATCCTTTCGTCCTGGGAGAGGCACGATGAGCCTGCATTGAAGTCACTGCAGGGATATCCGGCTTTATTTCGAGTCAGGGCATCGCGGTGTCCATTCCACTTGAGGCGGCAAACTCAGGGTCCCTCTCGCATACCTAGAGCTAAGAGAAGCCTCCTCTTGAGGTGCTTGTGGTAAGGTGGTATTCCTCTGGAGTCGAAGCCAAGGACTAACCTCTCATCTCGAGTTGATTTTTGGTCCACGGAGCTCTTTCGTGTTGCTACAGTGACCTCAGGATCCCTCTAGCCTTGAAACAGTGTTCTTGGGGTTTCTCTGGAGTGCCATCAAGGAAATCAAGGCTCCTTTCATGTGTGATGTGCAACACGGAATTGCTCTGCACGCAGTGCAGGGGAATCGGGCCTCATCTCGCGGCGAGGGGGAAGTCTCATGGTTTTTTTCGAGTTGCGGCGGGAACCTGGGGTATATTCTCGAGTTACGACGGGGATGGCCCTTCCACCCACGTGTTTCTTCAGCGACGTCAGGACTCCTGCCTAGTTGCGAGGGACAACTCTGGATTCTCCTCGAGGCTTGGCAGGGCAATTGGGACGCCTCTCCAGCTGAGGCGGGACACCAAGGGTCCCTTTCCACGTGTCACAGGAATCCTGGGACTCCTATCAAGTTTCACGAGGAGTCAGGCATCGTCTCCTTTGGAGGCACTGATCTCCGCGTACCTCTGGAATTTTCAAAGGATGTGAGGCCTGCGGTCGCGATGATGTGGGGAACTAGGTCTTTCTCTGTGGTCTCCACAGGGGATTCAGACATCCTTTCGTCCTGGGAGAGGCAAGACGAGCCTGCATTCCAGTCACTGCAGGGATATCCGGCTTTATTTCGAGTCAGGGCATCGCGGTGTCCATTCCACTTGAGGCCTCAAACTCAGGGTCCCTCTCACATACCTAGAGCTGAGAAAAGCCTTCTCTTGAGGTGCTTGTGGTAAGGTGGTATTCCTCAGGAGTCGAAGCCAGGGACTAACCTCTCATCTCGTGTTGATTTTTGGCCCACGGAGCTCTTTCGTGTTGCTACAGTGACCTCAGGATCCCTCTAGCCTTGAAACAGTGTTCTTGGGGTTTCTCTGGAGTGCCATCAAGGAAATCAAGGCTCCTTTCATGTGTGATGTGCAAGACGGAATTGCTCTTCACGCAGTGCAGGGGGATCGGGCCTCATCTCGCGGCGAGGGGGAAGTCTCATGGTTTTTCTCGAGTTGCGGCGGGAACCTGGGGTATATTCTCGAGTTACGACGGGGATGGCCCTTCCACACACGTGTGTGTTCAGCCATGTCAGGACTTCTGCCTAGTTGCGAGGGACAACTCGGGATTCTCCTCGAGGCTTTGCAGGGCAATTGGGACGCCTCTCCAGCTGAGACGGGAGACCAAGGGTCCCTTTCCACGTGCCACAGGAATCCTGGGTCTCCTATCAAGTTTCTCGAGGAGTCAGGCATCGTCTCCTTTGGAGGCACTGATCTCCGCATACCTCTGGAGTTTTCAAAGGATTTGAAGCCTCCTGTCGCGATGAGGTGGGGAACTAGGTCTTTCTCTGTGGTCTCCACAGGGGATTCAGACACCCTTTCGTCTTGGGAGATGCAAGACGAGCCTGCATTCCAGTCACTGCAGGGATATCCAGCCTTATTTCGAGTCAGGGCATCGCGGTGTCCATTCCACTTGAGGCCACAAACTCAGGGTCCCTCTCACATACCTAGAGCTGAGAGAAGCCTCCTCTTGAGGTGCTTGTGGTAAGGTGGTATTCCTCTGGAGTCGAAGCCAGGGACTAACCTCTCATCTCGAGTTGATTTTTGGCCCACGGAGCTCTTTCGTGTTGCTACAGTGACCTCAGGATCCCTCTAGCCTTGAAACAGTGTTCTTGGGGTTTCTCTGTAGTGCCATCAAGGAAATCAAGGCTCCTTTCATGTGTGATGTGCAACACGGAATTGCTCTGCACGCAGTGCAGGGGAATCGGGCCTCATCTCGCGGCGAGGGGGAAGTCTCATGGTTTTTCTCGAGTTGCGGCGGGAACCTGGGGTATATTCTCGAGTTACGACGGGGATGGCCCTTCCACCCACGTGTTTCTTCAGCGACGTCAGGACTCCTGCCTAGTTGCGAGGGACAACTCTGGATTCTCCTCGAGGCTTGGCAGGGCAATTGGGACGCCTCTCCAGCTGAGGCGGGAGACCAAGTGTCCCTTTCCAAGTGCCACAGGAATCCTGGGACTGCTATCAAGTTTCACGAGGAGTCAGGCATCGTCTCCTTTGGAGGCACTGATCTCCGTGTACCTCTGGAGTTTTCAAAGGATGTGAGGCTATCGGTCGCGATGAGGTGGGGAACTAAGTCTTTCTCTGTGCTTTCCACAGGGAATTCAGACATCCTTTCGTCCTGGGAGATGCAAGACGAGCCTGCATTGAAGTCACTGCAGGGATATCCGGCCTTATTTCGAGTCAGGGCATCGCGGTGTCCATTCCACTTGAGGCCGCAAACTCAGGGTCCCTCTCACATACCTAGAGCTGAGAGAAGCCTCCTCTTGAGGTGCTTGTGGTAAGGTGGTATTCCTCTGGAGACGAATCCAGGGACTAACCTCTCTTTTCGAGTTGATTTTTGGTCCACAAAGTTCTTTCGTGTTGCTACAGTGACCTCAGGATCCCTCTAGCCTTGAAACAGTGTTCTTGGGGTTTCTCTGGAGTGCCATCAAGGAAATCAAGGCTCCTTTCATGTGTGATGTGCAAGACGGAATTGCTCTGCACGCAGTGCAGGGGAATCGGGCCTCATCTCGCATCGAGGGGGAAGTCTCATGGTTTTTCTCGAGTTGCGGCGGGAACCTGGGGTATATTCTCGAGTTACGACGTGGATGGCCCTTCCACACACGTGTTTGTTCAGCCACGTCAGGACTCCTGCCTAGTTGCGAGGGACAACTCGGGATTCTCCTCGAGGCTTGGCAGGGCAACTGGAACGCCTCTCCAGCTAAGGCGGGAGACCAAGGGTTCATTTCCACGTGCCACAAGAATCCTGGGACTCCTATCAAGTTTCACGAGGAGTCAGGCATCGTCTCCTTTGGAGGCACTGATCTCCGCGTACCTCTGGAGTTTTCAAAGGATGTAAGGCTATCGGTCGCGATGAGGTGGGGAACTAAGTCTTTCTCTGTGCTTTCCACAGGGGATTCAGACATCCTTTCGTCCTGGGAGATGCAAGACGAGCCTGCATTGAAGTCACTGCAGGGATATCCAGCCTTATTTCGAGTCAGGGCATCGCGGTGTCCATTCCACTTGAGGCCGCAAACTCAGAGTCCCTCTCACATACCTAGAGCTGAGAGAAGCCTCCTCTTGAGGTGCTTGTGGTAAGGTGGTATTCCTCTGGAGACGAATCCAGGGACTAACCTCTCTTTTCGAGTTGATTTTTGGTCCACAGAGTTCTTTCGTGTTGCTACAGTGACCTCAGGATCCCTCTAGCCTTGAAACAGTGTTCTTGGGGTTTCTCTGGAGTGCCATCAAGGAAATCAAGGCTCCTTTCATGTGTGATGTGCAAGACGGAATTGCTCTGCACGCAGTACAGGGGAATCGGGCCTCATCTCGCATCGAGGGGGAAGTCTCATGGTTTTTCTCGAGTTGCGGCGGGAACCTGGGGTATATTCTCGAGTTACGACGGGGATGGCCCTTCCACCCACGTGTTTGTTCAGCCACGTCAGGACTCCTGCCTAGTTGCGAGGGACAACTCGGGATTCTCCTCGAGCCTTGGCAGGGCAATTGGAACGCCTCTCCAGCTGAGGCGGGAGACCAAGGGTCCCTTTCCACGTGCCACAGGAATCCTGGGTCTCCTATCAAGTTTCACGAGGAGTCAGGCATCGTCTCCTTTGGAGGCACTGATCTCCGCATACCTCTGGAGTTTTCAAAGGATTTGAGGCCTCCTGTCGCGATGAGGTTGGGAACTAGGTCTTTCTCTGTTGTCTCCACAGGGGATTCAGACACCCTTTCGTCTTGGGAGATGCAAGACGAGCCTGCATTACAGTCACTGCAGGGATATCCGGCCTTATTTCGAGTCAGGGCATCGCGGTGTCCATTCCACTTGAGGCCGCAAACTCAGGGTCCCTCTCACATACCTAGAGCTGAGAGAAGCCTCCTCTTGAGGTGCTTGTGGTAAGGTGGTATTCCTCAGGAGTCGAAGCCAGGGACTAACCTCTCATCTCGTGTTGATTCTTGGTCCACGGAGCTCTTTCGTGTTGCTACAGTGACCTCAGGATCCCTCTAGCCTTGAAACAGTGTTCTTGGGGTTTCTCTGGGGTGCCATCAAGGAAATCAAGGCTCCTTTCATGTGTGATGTGCAACACGGAATTGCTCTGCACGCAGTGCAGGGGAATCGGGCCTCATCTCGCGGCGAGGGGGAAGTCTCATGGTTTTTCTCGAGTTGCGGCGGGAACCTGTGGTATATTCTCGAGTTACGACGGGGATGGCCCTTCCACCCACGTGTTTCTTCAGCGACGTCAGGACTCCCGCCTAGTTGCGAGGGACAACTCGGGATTCTCCTCGAGGCTTTGCAGGGCAATTGGGACACCTCTCCAGCTGAGACGGGAGACCAAGTGTACCTTTCCACGTGCCCCAGGAATCCTTGATCTCCTATCAAGTTTCACAAGGAGTCAGGCATCGTCTCCTTTGGAGGCACTGATCTCCACATACCTCTGGAGTTTTCAAAGGATGTGAGGCTATCGGTCGCGATGAGGTGGGGAACTAGGTCTTTCTCTGTGGTCTCCACCGGGGATTCAGACACCCTTTCGTCTTGGAAGATGCAAGACGAGCCTGCATTCCAGTCACTGCAGGGATATCCGGCCTTATTTCGAGTCAGGGCATCGCGGTGTCCATTCCACTTGAGGCCGCAAACTCAGGGTCCCTCTCACATACCTAGAGCTGAGAGAAGCCTCCTCTTGAGGTGCTTGTGGTAAGGTGGTATTCCTCTGGAGTCGAAGCCAGGGACTAACCTCTCATCTCGAGATGATTTTTGGCCCACGGAGCTCTTTCGTGTTACTACAGTGACCTCAGGATCCCTCTAGCCTTGAAACAGTGTTCTTGGGGTTTCTCTGGAGTGCCATGAAGGAAATCAAGGCTCCTTTCATGTGTGATGTGCAACACAGAATTGCTCTGCACGCAGTGCAGGGGAATCGGGCCTCATCTCGCGGCGAGGGGGAAGTCTCATGGTTTTTCTCGAGTTGCGACGGGAACCTGGGGTATATTCTCGAGTTATGACGGGAATGGCCCTTCCACACCCGTGTTTGTTCAGCCACGTCAGGACTCTTGCCAAGTTGCGAGACACAACTCGGGATTCTCCTCGAGGCTTGGCAGGGCAATTGGGACGCCTCTTCAGCTGAGGCGGGAGACCAAGGGTCCCTTTCCTCGTGCCACAGGAATCCTGGGACTCCTATCAAGTTTCACGAGGAGTCAGGCATCGTCTCCTTTGGAGGCACTGATCTCCGCGTACCTCTGGAGATTTCAAAGGATGTGAGGCCTCCGGTCGAGATGAGGTGGCGAACTCGGTCTTTCTCTGTGGTCTCCATAGGGGATTCAGACATCCTTTCATCTTGGGAGATGCAAGACGAGCCTGCATTCAAGTCACTGCAGGGATATCCGGCCTTATTTCGAGTCAGGGCATCGCGGTGTCCATTCCACTTGAGGCCGCAAACTCAGGGTCCCTCTCACATACCTAGAGCTGAGAGAAGCCTCCTCTTGAGGTGCTTGTGGTAAGGTGGTGTTCCTCTGGAGTCGAAGCCAGGGACTAACCTCTCATCTCGAGTTGATTTTTGGCCCACGGAGCTCTTTCGTGTTGCTACAGTGACCTCAGGATCCCTCTAGCCTTGAAACAGTGTTCTTGGGGTTTCTCTGGAGTGCCATCAAGGAAATCAAGGCTCCTTTCATGTGTGATGTGCAACACGGAATTGCTCTGCACGCAGTGCAGGGGAATCGGGCCTCATCTCGCGGCGAGGGGGAAGTCTCATGGTTTTTCTCGAGTTGCGGCGGGAACCTGGGGTATATTCTCGAGTTACGACGGGGATGGCCCTTCCACCCACGTGTTTCTTCAGCGACGTCAGGACTCCTGCCTAGTTGCGAGGGACAACTCGGGATTCTCCTCGAGGCTTGGCAGGGCAATTGGAACGCCTCTCCAGCTGAGGCAGGAGACCAAGTGTCCCTTTCCACGTGCCACAAGAATCCTGGGACTCCTATCAAGTTTCACGAGGAGTCAGGCATCGTCTCCTTTGGAGGCACTGATCTCCGCGTACCTCTGGAGTTTTCAAAGGATGTGAGGCCTCCGGTCGCGATGAGGTGGGGAACTAGGTGTTTCTCTGTGGTCTCCACAGGGGATTCAGACATCCTTTCTTCTTGGGAGATGCAAGACGAGCCTGCATTGAAGTCACTGCAGGGATATCCGGCCTTATTTCGAGTCAGGGCATCGCGGTGTCCATTCCACTTGAGGCTGCAAACTCAGGATCCCTCTCACATACCTAGAGCTGAGAGAAGCCTCCTCTTGAGGTGCTTGTGGTAAGGTGGTATTCCTCAGGAGTCGAAGCCAGGGACTAACCTCTCATCTCGTGTTGATTCTTGGTCCACGGAGCTCTTTCGTGTTGCTACAGTGACCTCAGGATCCCTCTATCCTTGAAACAGTGTTCTTGGGGTTTCTCTGGAGTGCCATCAAGGAAATCAAGGCTCCTTTCATGTGTGATGTGCAACACGGAATTGCTCTGCACGCAGTGCAGGGGAATCGGGCCTCATCTCGCATCGAGGGGGAAGTCTCATGGTTTTTCTCGAGTTGCGGCGGGAACCTGGGGTATATTCTCGAGTTACGACGGGGATGGCCCTTCCACCCACGTGTTTCTTCAGCGACGTCAGGACTCCTGCCTAGTTGCGAGGGACAACTCGGGATTCTCCTCGAGGCTTTGCAGGGCAATTGGGACGCCTCTCCAGCTGAGACGGGAGACCAAGGGTCCCTTTCCACGTGCCACAGGAATCCTGGGACTCCTATCAAGTTTCACGAGGAGTCAGGCATCGTCTCCTTTGGAGGCACTGATCTCCTCATACCTCTGGAGTTTTCAAAGGATGTGAGGCTATCGGTCGCGATGAGGTGGGGAACTAGGTCTTTCTCTGTGGTCTCCACCTGGGATTCAGACACCCTTTCGTCTTGGAAGATGCAAGACGAGCCTGCATTCCAGTCACTGCAGGGATATCCGGCCTTATTTCGAGTCACGGCATCGCGGTGTCCATTCCACTTGAGGCCGCAAACTCAGGGTCCCTCTCACATACCTAGAGCTGAGAGAAGCCTCCTCTTGAGGTGCTTGTGGTAAGGTGTTATTCCTCTGGAGTCGAAGCCAGGGACTAACCTCTCATCTCGAGTTGATTTTGGGTCCAAGGAGCTCTTTCGTGTTGCTACAGTGACCTCAGGATCCCTCTAGCCTTGAAACAGTGTTCTTGGGGTTTCTCTGGAGTGCCATGAAGGAAATCAAGGCTCCTTTCATGTGTGATGTGCAACACAGAATTGCTCTGCACGCAGCGCAGGGGAATCGGGCCTCATCTCGCGGCGAGGGGGAAGTCTCATGGTTTTTCTCGAGTTGCGGCGGGAACCTGGGGTATATTCTCGGGTTATGACGGGGATGGCCCTTCCACACACGTGTTTGTTCAGCCACGTCAGGACTCTTGCCTAGTTGCGAGACACAACTCGGGATTCTCCTCGAGGCTTGGCAAGGCAATTGGGACGCCTCTCCAGCTGAGGCGGGAGACCAAGGGTCCCTTTCCACGTGCCACAGGAATCCTGGGACTCCTATCAAGTTTCACGAGGAGTCAGGCATCGTCTCCTTTGGAGGCACTGATCTCCGCGTACCTCTGGAGTTTTCAAAGGATGTGAGGCCTCCGGTCGCGATGAGGTGGGGAACTAGGTCTTTCTCTGTGGACTCCACAGGGGATTCAGACATCCTTTCATCTTGGGAGATGCAAGACGAGCCTGCATTCAAGTCACTGCAGGGATATCCAGCCTTATTTCGCGTCAGGACATCGCGGTGTCCATTCCACTTGAGGCCGCAAACTCAGGGTCACTCTCACATACCTAGAGCTGAGAGAAGCCTCCTCTTGAGGTGCTTGTGGTAAGGTGGTATTCCTCAGGAGTCGCAGTCAGGGACTAACTTCTCATCTCGTGTTGATTCTTGGTCCACGGAGCTCTTTCGTGTTGCTACAGTGACCTCAGGATCCCTCTATCCTTGAAACAGTGTTCTTGGGGTTTCTCTGGAGTGCCATCAAGGAAATCAAGGCTCCTTTCATGTGTGATGTGCAACACGGAATTGCTCTGCACGCAGTGCAGTGGAATCGGGCCTCATCTCGCGGCGAGGGGGAAGTCTCATGGTTTTTCTCGAGTTGCGGCGGGAACCTGGGGTATATTCTCGAGTTCCGACGGGGATGGCCCTTCCACACACGTGTGTGTTCAGCCATGTCAGGACTCCTGCCTAGTTGCGAGGGACAACTCTGAATTCTCCTCGAGGCTTGGCAGGGCAATTGGGACGCCTCTTCAGCTGAGACGGGAGACCAAGTGTCCCATTCCACGTGCCACAGGAATCCTGGGTCTCCTATCAAGATTCACGAGGAGTCAGGCATCGTCTCCTTTGGAGGCACTGATCTCCGCATACCTCTGGAGTTTTCAAAGGATGTGAGGCCTGCAGTCGCGATGAGGTGGGGAACTAGGTCTTTCTCTGTGGTCTCCACAGGGGATTCAGACATCCTTTCATCTTGGGAGATGCAAGACGAGCCTGCATTCAAGTCACTGCAGGGATATCCAGCCTTATTTCGCGTCAGGGCATCGCGGTGTCCATTCCACTTGAGGCCGCATACTCAGGGTCCCTCTCACATACCTAGAGCTGAGAGAAGCCTCCTCTTGAGGTGCTTGTGGTAAGGTGGTATTCCTCAGGAGTCGAAGCCAGGGACTAACCTCTCATCTCGTGTTGATTCTTGGTCCACGGAGCTCTTTCGTGTTGCTACAGTGACCTCAGGATCCCTCTAGCCTTGAAACAGTGTTCTTGGGGTTTCTCTGGAGTGCCATCAAGGAAATCAAGGCTCCTTTCATGTGTGATGTGCAACACGGAATTGCTCTGCACGCAGTGCAGGGGAATCGGGCCTCATCTCGCGGCGAGGGGGAAGTCTCATGGTTTTTCTCGAGTTGCGGTGGGAACCTGGGGTATATTCTCGAGTTACGACGGGGATGGCCCTTGCACCCACGTGTTTCTTCAGCGAAGTCAGGACTCCTGCCTAGTTGCGAGGGACAACTCTGGATTCTCCTCGAGGCTTGGCAGGGCAATTGGGACGCCTCTCCAGCTGAGACGGGAAACCAAGGGTCCCTTTCCACGTGCCACAGGAATCCTGGGTCTCCTATCAAGTTTCACGAGGAGTCAGGCATCGTCTCCTTTGGAGGCACTGATCTCCGCATACCTCTGGAGTTTTCAAAGGATTTGAGGCCTCCTGTCGCGATGAGGTTGGGAACTAGGTCTTTCTCTGTTGTCTCCACAGGGGATTCAGACACCCTTTCGTCTTGGGAGATGCAAGACGAGCCTGCATTCCAATCACTGCAGGGATATCCGGCCTTATTTCGAGTCAGGGCATCGCGGTGTCCATTCCACTTGAGGCCGCAAACTCAGGGTCCCTCTCACATACCTAGAGCTGAGAGAAGCCTCCTCTTGAGGTGCTTGTGGTAAGGTGGTTTCCTCAGGAGTCGAAGCCAGGGACTAACCTCTCACTTGTGTTGATTCTTGGTCCACGGAGCTCTTTCGTGTTGCTACAGTGACCTCAGGATCCCTCTAGCCTTGAAACAGTGTTCTTGGGGTTTCTCTGGAGTGCCATCAAGGAAATCAAGGCTCCTTTCATGTGTGATGTGCAACACGGAATTGCTCTGCACGCAGTGCAGGGGAATCGGGCCTCATCTCGCGGCGAGGGGGAAGTCTCATGGTTTTTCTCGAGTTGTGGCGGGAACCTGGGGTATATTCTCGAGTTACGACGGGGATGGCCCTTCCACCCACGTGTTTCTTCAGCGACGTCAGGACTCCTGCCTAGTTGCGAGGGACAACTCGGGATTCTCCTCGAGGCTTGGCAGGGCAATTGGGACGCCTCTCCAGCTGAGGCGGGAGACCAAGTGTCCCTTTCCAAGTGCCACAGGAATCCTGGGACTCCTATCAAGTTTCACGAGGAGTCAGGCATCGTCTCCTTTGGAGGCACTGATCTCCGCGCACCTCTGGAGTTTTCAAAGGATGTGAGGCTATCGGTCGCGATGAGGTGGGGAACTAAGTCTTTCTCTGTGCTTTCCACAGGGGATTCAGACATCCTTTCGTCCTGGGAGATGCAAGACGAGCCTGCATTGAAGTCACTGCAGGAATATCCGGCCTTATTTCGAGTCAGGGCATCGCGGTGTCCATTCCACTTGAGGCGGCAAACTCAGGGTCCCTCTAACATACCTAGAGCTGAGAGAAGCCTCCTCTTGAGGTGCTTGTGGTAAGGTGGTATTCCTCTGGAGTCGAAGCCAGGGACTAACCTCTCTTTTCGAGTTGATTTTTGGTCCACAGAGTTCTTTCGTGTTGCTACAGTGACCTCAGGATCCCTCTATCCTTGAAACAGTGTTCTTGGGGTTTCTCTGGAGTGCCATCAAGGAAATCAAGGCTCCTTTCATGTGTGATGTGCAAGACGGAATTGCTCTGCACGCAGTACAGGGGAATCGGGCCTCATCTCGCATCGAGGGGGAAGTCTCATGGTTTTTCTCGAGTTGCGGTGGGAACCTGGGGTATATTCTCGAGTTACGACGGGGATGGCCCTTCCACCCACGTGTTTGTTCAGCCACGTCAGGACTCCTGCCTAGTTGCGAGGGACAACTCGGGATTCTCCTCGAGGCTTGGCAGGGCAATTGGAACGCCTCTCCAGCTGAGGCGGGAGACCAAGGGTCCCTTTCCACGTGCCACAAGAATCCTGGGACTCCTATCAAGTTTCACGAGGAGTCAGGCATCGTCTCCTTTGGAGACACTGATCTCCGCGTACCTCTGGAGTTTTCAAAGGATGTGAGGCCTCCGGTCGCGATGAGGTGGGGAACTAGGTGTTTCTCTGTGGTCTCCACAGGGGATTCAGACATCCTTTCTTCTTGGGAGATGCAAGACGAGCCTGCATTCAAGTCACGGCAGGGATATCCGGCCTTATTTCGAGTCAGGGCATCGCGGTGTCCATTCCACTTGAGGCCGCAAACTCAGGGTCCCTCTCACATACCTAGAGCTGAGAGAAGCCTCCTCTTGAGGTGCTTGTGGTAAGGTGGTTTTCCTCTGGAGTCGAAGCCAGGGACTAACCTCTCATTTCGAGTTGATTTTTGGCCCACGGAGCTCTTTCGTGTTGCTACAGTGACCTCAGGATCCCTCTAGCCTTGAAACAGTGTTCTTGGGGTTTCTCTGGAGTGCCATCAAGGAAATCAAGGCTCCTTTCATGTGTGATGTGCAACACGGAATTGCTCTGCACGCAGTGCAGGGGAATCGGGCCTCAACTCGCGGCGAGGGGGAAGTCTCATGGTTTTTCTCGAGTTGCGGCGGGAACCTGGGGTATATTCTCGAGTTACGACGGGGATGGCCCTTCCACCCACGTGTTTCTTCAGCGACGTCAGGACTCCTGCCTAGTTGCGAGGGACAACTCTGGATTCTCCTCGAGGCTTGGCAGGGCAATTGTGACGCCTCTCCAGCTGAGGCGGGAGACCAAGTGTCCCTTTCCAAGTGCCACAGGAATCCTGGGACTCCTATCAAGTTTCACGAGGAGTCAGGCATCGTCTCCTTTGGAGGCACTGATCTCCGCGCACCTCTGGAGTTTTCAAAGGATGTGAGGCTATCGGTCGCGATGAGGTGGGGAACTAAGTCTTTCTCTGTGCTTTCCACAGGGGATTCAGACATCCTTTCGTCCTGGGAGATGCAAGACGAGCCTGCATTGAAGTCACTGCAGGTATATCCGGCCTTATTTTGAGTCAGGGCATCGCGGTGTCCATTCCACTTGAGGAAGCAAACTCAGGGTCCCTCTCACATACCTAGAGCTGAGAGAAGCCTCCTCTTGAGGTGCTTGTGGTAAGGTAGTATTCCTCTGGAGACGAATCCAGGGATTAACCTCTCTTTTCGAGTTGATTTTTGGTCCACAGAGTTCTTTCGTGTTGCTACAGTGACCTCAGGATCCCTCTATCCTTGAAACAGTGTTCTTGGGGTTTCTCTGGAGTGCCATCAAGGAAATCAAGGCTCCTTTCATGTGTGATGTGCAAGACGGAATTGCTCTGCACGCAGTACAGGGGAATCGGGCCTCATCTCGCATCGAGGGGGAAGTCTCATGGTTTTTCTCGAGTTGCGGCGGGAACCTGGGGTATATTCTCGAGTTACGACGGGGATGGCCCTTCCACCCACGTGTGTGTTCAGCCATGTCAGGACTCCTGCCTAGTTGCGAGGGACAACTCGGGATTCTCCTCGAGGCTTTGCAGGGCAATTGGGACGCCTCTCCAGCTGAGACGGGAGACCAAGTGTCCCTTTCCACGTGCCACAGGAATCCTGGGTCTCCTATCAAGTTTCACGAGGAGTCAGGCATCGTCTCCTTTGGAGGCACTGATCTCCGCATACCTCTGGAGTTTTCAAAGGATTTGAGGCCTCCTTTCGCGATGAGGTGGGGAACTAGGTCTTTCTCTGTGGTCTCCACAGGGGATTCAGACACCCTTTCGTCTTGGGAGATGCAAGACGAGCCTGCATTCCAGTCACTGCAGGGATATCCGGCCTTATTTCGAGTCAGGGCATCGTGGTGTCCATTCCACTTGAGGCCGCAAACTCAGGGTCCCTCTCACATACCTAGAGCTGAGAGAAGCCTCCGCTTGAGGTGCTTGTGGTAAGGTGGTATTCCTCTGGAGTCGAAGCCAGGGACTAACCTCTCATCTCGAGTTGATTTTTGGTCCACGGAGCTCTTTCGTGTTGCTACAGTGACCTCAGGATCCCTCTATTCTTGAAACAGTGTTCTTGGGGTTTCTCTGGAGTGCCATGAAGGAAATCAAGGCTCCTTTCATGTGTGATGTGCAACACAGAATTGCTCTGCACGCAGTGCAGGGGAATCGGGCCTCATCTCGGGGCGAGGGGGAAGTCTCATGGTTTTTCTCGAGTTGCGGCGGAAACCTGGGGTATATTCTCGAGTTTCGACGGGGATGGCCCTTCCACCCACGTGTTTGTTCAGCCACGTCAGGACTCCTGCCTAGTTGCGAGGGACAACTCGGGATTCTCCTCGAGGCTTGGCAGGGCAATTGGAACGCCTCTCCAGCTGAGGCGGGAGACCAAGGGTCCCTTTCCACGTGCCACAAGAATCCTGGGACTCCTATCAAGTTTCACGAGGAGTCAGGCATCGTCTCCTTTGGAGGCACTGATCTCCGCGTACCTCTGGAGTTTTCAAAGGATATGAGGCCTCCGGTCGCGATGAGGTGGGGAACTAGGTCTTTCTCTGTGGTCTCCACAGGGGATTCAGACACCCTTTCGTCTTGGGAGATGCAAGACGAGCCTGCATTCCAGTCACTGCAGGGATATCCGGCCTTATTTCGAGTCAGGGCATCGCGGTGTCCATTCCACTTGAGGCCGCAAACTCAGGGTCCCTCTCACATACCTAGAGCTGAGAGAAGCCTGCTCTTGAGGTGCTTGTGGTAAGGTGGTATTCCTCTGGAGTCGAAGCCAGGGACTAACCTCTCATCTCGAGTTGATTTTGGGTCCACGGAGCTCTTTCGTGTTGCTACAGTGACCTCAGGATCCCTCTAGCCTTAAAACAGTGTTCTTGGGGTTTCTCTGGAGTGCCATCAAGGAAATCAAGGCTCCTTTCATGTGTGATGTGCAACACGGAATTGCTCTGCATGCAGTGCAGGGGAATCGGGCCTCATCTCGCGGCGAGGGGGAAGTCTCATGGTTTTTCTCGAGTTGCGGCGGGAACCTGGGGTATATTCTCGAGTTACGACGGGGATGGCCCTTCCACACACGTGTTTGTTCAGCCACGTCAGGACTCCTGCCTAGTTGCGAGGGACAACTCGGGATTCTCCTCGAGGCTTGGCAAGGCAATTGGGATGCCTCTCCAGCTGAGGCGGGAGACCAAGGGTCCCTTTCCACGTGCCACAGGAATCCTGGGACTCCTATCAAGTTTCACGAGGAGTCAGGCATCGTCTCCTTTGGAGGCACTGATCTCCGCGTACCTCTGGAGTTTTCAAAGGATGTGAGGCCTCCGGTCGCGATGAGGTGGGGAACTAGGTCTTTCTCTGTGGTCTCCACAGGGGATTCAGACATCCTTTCATCTTGGGAGATGCAAGACGAGCCTGCATTCAAGTCACTGCAGGGATATCCAGCCTTATTTCGCGTCAGGGCATCGCGGTGTCCATTCCACTTGAGGCCGCAAACTCAGGGTCCCTCTCACATACCTAGAGCTGAGAGAAGCCTCCTCTTGAGGTGCTTGTGGTAAGGTGGTATTCCTCTGGAGTCGAAGCCAGGGACTAACCTCTCATCTCGAGTTGATTTTTGGCCCACGGAGCTCTTTCGTGTTGCTACAGTGACCTCAGGATCCCTCTAGCCTTGAAACAGTGTTCTTGGGGTTTCTCTGGAGTGCCATCAAGGAAATCAAGGCTCCTTTCATGTGTGATGTGCAAGACGGAATTGCTCTGCACGCAGTACAGGGGAATCGGGCCTCATCTCGCATCGAGGGGGAAGTCTCATGGTTTTTCTTGAGTTGCGGCGGGAACCTGGGGTATATTCTAGAGTTACGACGGGGATGGCCCTTCCACCCACGTGTTTGTTCAGCCACGTCAGGACTCCTGCCTAGTTGCGAGGGACAACTCGGGATTCTCCTCGAGGCTTGGCAGAGCAATTGGAACGCCTCTCCAGCTGAGGCGGAAGACCAAGTGTCCCTTTCCACGTGCCACAAGAATCCTGGGACTCCTATCAAGTTTCACGAGGAGTCAGGCATCGTCTCCTTTGGAGGCACTGATCTCCGCGTACCTCTGGAGTTTCCAAAGGATGTGAGGCCTCCGGTCGCGATGAGGTGGGGAACTAGGTCTTTCTCTGTGGTCTCCACAGGGGATTCAGACACCCTTTCGTCTTGGGAGATGCAAGACGAGCCTGCATTCCAGTCACTGCAGGGATATCCGGCCTTATTTCGAGTCAGGGCATCGTGGTGTCCATTCCACTTGAGGCCGCAAACTCAGGGTCCCTCTCACATACCTAGAGCTGAGAGAAGCCTCCGCTTGAGGTGCTTGTGGTAAGGTGGTATTCCTCTGGAGTCGAAGCCAGGGACTAACCTCTCATCTCGAGTTGATTTTTGGTCCACGGAGCTCTTTCGTGTTGCTACAGTGACCTCAGGATCCCTCTAGCCTTGAAACAGTGTTCTTGGGGTTTCTCTGGAGTGCCATGAAGGAAATCAAGGCTCCTTTCATGTGTGATGTGCAACACAGAATTGCTCTGCACGCAGTGCAGGGGAATCGGGCCTCATCTCGCGGCGAGGGGGAAGTCTCATGGTTTTTCTCGAGTTGCGGCGGAAACCTGGGGTATATTCTCGAGTTTCGACGGGGATGGCCCTTCCACCCACGTGTTTGTTCAGCCACGTCAGGACTCCTGCCTAGTTGCGAGGGACAACTCGGGATTCTCCTCGAGGCTTGGCAGGGCAATTGGAACGCCTCTTCAGCTGAGGCGGGAGACCAAGGGTCCCTTTCCACGTGCCACAAGAATCCTGGGACTCCTATCAAGTTTCACGAGGAGTCAGGCATCGTCTCCTTTGGAGGCACTGATCTCCGCGTACCTCTGGAGTTTTCAAAGGATATGAGGCCTCCGGTCGCGATGAGGTGGGGAACTAGGTCTTTCTCTGTGGTCTCCACAGGGGATTCAGACACCCTTTCGTCTTGGGAGATGCAAGACGAGCCTGCATTCCAGTCACTGCAGGGATATCCGGCCTTATTTCGAGTCAGGGCATCGCGGTGTCCATTCCACTTGAGGCCGCAAACTCAGGGTCCCTCTCACATACCTAGAGCTGAGAGAAGCCTCCTCTTGAGGTGCTTGTGGTAAGGTGGTATTCCTCTGGAGTCGAAGCCAGGGACTAACCTCTCATCTCGAGTTGATTTTGGGTCCACGGAGCTCTTTCGTGTTGCTACAGTGACCTCAGGATCCCTCTAGCCTTGAAACAGTGTTCTTGGGGTTTCTCTGGAGTGCCATCAAGGAAATCAAGGCTCCTTTCATGTGTGATGTGCAACACGGAATTGCTCTGCATGCAGTGCAGGGGAATCGGGCCTCATCTCGCGGCGAGGGGGAAGTCTCATGGTTTTTCTCGAGTTGCGGCGGGAACCTGGGGTATATTCTCGAGTTACGACGGGGATGGCCCTTCCACACACGTGTTTGTTCAGCCACGTCAGGACTCCTGCCTAGTTGCGAGGGACAACTCGGGATTCTCCTCGAGGCTTGGCAAGGCAATTGGGATGCCTCTCCAGCTGAGGCGGGAGACCATGGGTCCCTTTCCACGTGCCACAGGAATCCTGGGACTCCTATCAAGTTTCACGAGGAGTCAGGCATCGTCTCCTTTGGAGGCACTGATCTCCGCGTACCTCTGGAGTTTTCAAAGGATGTGAGGCCTCCGGTCGCGATGAGGTGGGGAACTAGGTCTTTCTCTGTGGTCTCCACAGGGGATTCAGACATCCTTTCATCTTGGGAGATGCAAGACGAGCCTGCATTCAAGTCACTGCAGGGATATCCAGCCTTATTTCGCGTCAGGGCATCGCGGTGTCCATTCCACTTGAGGCCGCAAACTCAGGGTCCCTCTCACATACCTAGAGCTGAGAGAAGCCTCCTCTTGAGGTGCTTGTGGTAAGGTGGTATTCCTCTGGAGTCGAAGCCAGGGACTAACCTCTCATCTCGAGTTGATTTTTGGCCCACGGAGCTCTTTCGTGTTGCTACAGTGACCTCAGGATCCCTCTAGCCTTGAAACAGTGTTCTTGGGGTTTCTCTGGAGTGCCATCAAGGATATCAAGGCTCCTTTCATGTGTGATGTGCAACACGGAATTGCTCTGCACGCAGTGCAGGGGAATCGGGCCTCATCTCGCGGCGAGGGGGAAGTCTCATGGTTTTTCTCGAGTTGCGGCGGGAACCTGGGGTATATTCTCGAGTTACGACGGGGATGGCCCTTCCACCCACGTGTTTCTTCAGCAACGTCAGGACTCCTGCCTAGTTGCGAGGGACAACTCTGGATTCTCCTCGAGGCTTGGCAGGGCAATTGGGACGCCTCTCCAGCTGAGGCGGGAGACCAAGTGTCCCTTTCCAAGTGCCACAGGAATCCTGGGACTCCTATCAAGTTTCACGAGGAGTCAGGCATCGTCTCCTTTGGAGGCACTGATCTCCGCGTACCTCTGGAGTTTTCAAAGGATGTAAGGCTATCGGTCGCGATGAGGTGGGGAACTAAGTCTTTCTCTGTGCTTTCCGCAGGGGATTCAGACATCCTTTCGTCCTGGGAGATGCAAGACGAGCCTACATTGAAGTCACTGCAGGGATATCCGGCCTTATTTCGAGTCAGGGCATCGCGGTGTCCATTCCACTTGAGGCCGCAAACTCAGGGTCCCTCTCACATACCTAGAGCTGAGAGAAGCCTCCTCTTGAGGTGCTTGTGGTAAGGTGGTATTCCTCTGGAGACGAATCCAGGGACTAACCTCTCTTTTCGAGTTGATTTTTGGTCCACAGAGTTCTTTCGTGTTGCTACAGTGACCTCAGGATCCCTCTAGCCTTGAAACAGTGTTCTTGGGGTTTCTCTGGAGTGCCATCAAGGAAATCAAGGCTCCTTTCATGGGTGATGTGCAAGACGGAATTGCTCTGCACGCAGTACAGGGGAATCGGGCCTCATCTCGCATCGAGGGGGAAGTCTCATGGTTTTTCTCGAGTTGCGGCGGGAACCTGGGGTATATTCTCGAGTTACGACGGGGATGGCCCTTCCACCCACGTGTTTGTTCAGCCACGTCAGGACTCCTGCCTAGTTGCGAGGGACAACTCGGGATTCTCCTCGAGGCTTGGCAGGGCAATTGGAACGCCTCTCCAGCTGAGGCGGGAGACCAAGGGTCCCTTTCCACGTGCCACAAGAATCCTGGGACTCCTATCAAGTTTCACGAGGAGTCAGGCATCGTCTCCTTTGGAGGCACTGATCTCCGCGTACCTCTGGAGTTTTCAAAGGATGTGAGGCCTCCGGTCGCGATGAGGTGGGGAACTAGGTGTTTCTCTGTGGTCTCCACAGGGGATTCAGACATCCTTTCTTCTTGGGAGATGCAAGACGAGCCTGCATTCAAGTCACGGCAGGGATATCCGGCCTTATTTCGAGTCAGGGCATCGCGGTGTCCATTCCACTTGAGGCCGCAAACTCAGGGTCCCTCTCACATACCTAGAGCTGAGAGAAGCCTCCTCTTGAGGTGCTTGTGGTAAGGTGGTATTCCTCTGGAGACGAATCCAGGGACTAACCTCTCTTTTCGAGTTGATTTTTGGTCCACAGAGTTCTTTCGTGTTGCTACAGTGACCTCAGGATCCCTCTATCCTTGACACAGTGTTCTTGGGGTTTCTCTGGAGTGCCATCAAGGAAATCAAGGCTCCTTTCATGTGTGATGTGCAAGACGGAATTGCTCTGCACGCAGTACAGGGGAATCGGGCCTCATCTCGCATCGAGGGGGAAGTCTCATGGTTTTTCTCGAGTTGCGGCGGGAACCTGGGGTATATTCTCGAGTTACGACAGGGATGGCCCTTCCACCCACGTGTTTGTTCAGCCACGTCAGGATTCCTGCCTAGTTGCGAGGGACAACTCGGGATTCTCCTCGAGGCTTGGCAGGGCAATTGGAACGCCTCTCCAGCTGAGGCGGGAGACCAAGGGTCCCTTTCCACGTGCCACAAGAATCCTGGGACTCCTATCAAGTTTCACGAGGAGTCAGGCATCGTCTCCTTTGGAGGCACTGATCTCCGCGTACCTCTGGAGTTTTCAAAGGATGTGAGGCCTCCGGTCGCGATGAGGTGGGGAACTAGGTGTTTCTCTGTGGTCTCCACAGGGGATTCAGACATCCTTTCTTCTTGGGAGATGCAAGACGAGCCTGCATTCAAGTCATTGCAGGGATATCCGGCCTTATTTCGAGTCAGGGCATCGCGGTGTCCATTCCACTTGAGGCCGCAAACTCAGGGTCCCTCTCACATACCTAGAGCTGAGAGAAGCCTCCTCTTGAGGTGCTTGTGGTAAGGTGGTATTCCTCTGGAGTCGAAGCCAGGGACTAACCTCTCATCTCGTGTTGATTCTTGGTCCACGGAGCTCCTTCGTGTTGCTACAGTGACCTCAGGATCCCTCTAGCCTTGAAACAGTGTTCTTGGGGTTTCTCTGGAGTGCCATCAAGGAAATCAAGGCTCCTTTCATGTGTGATGTGCAACACGGAATTGCTCTGCACGCAGTGCAGGGGAATCGGGCCTCATCTCGCGGCGAGGGGGAAGTCTCATGGTTTCTCTCGAGTTGCGGCGGGAACCTGGGGTATATTCTCGAGTTACAACGGGGATGGCCCTTCCACACACGTGTGTGTTCAGCCATGTCAGGACTCCTGCCTAGTTGTGAGGGACAACTCGGGATTCTCCTCGAGGCTTTGCAGGGCAATTGGGACGCCTCTCCAGCTGAGACGGGAGACCAAGGGTCCCTTTCCATGTGCCACAGGAATCCTGGGTCTCCTATCAAGTTTCACGAGGAGTCAGGCATCGTCTCCTTTGGAGGCACTGATCTCCGCATTCCTCTGGAGTTTTCAAAGGATTTGAGGCCTCCTGTCGCGATGAAGTGGGGAACTAGGTCTTTCTCTCTGGTCTCCACAGGGGATTCAGACACCCTTTCGTCTTGGGAGATGCAAGACGAGCCTGCATTCCAGTCACTGCAGGGATATCCGGCCTTATTTCGAGTCAGGGCATCGTGGTGTCCATTCCACTTGAGGCCGCAAACTCAGGGTCCCTCTCACATACCTAGAGCTGAGAGAAGCCTCCTCTTGAGGTGCTTGTGGTAAGGTGGTATTCCTCTGGAGTCGAAGCCAGGGACTAACCTCTCATCTCGAGTTGATTTTTGGTCCACGGAGCTCTTTCGTGTTGCTACAGTGACCTCAGGATCCCTCTAGCCTTGAAACAGTGTTCTTGGGGTTTCTCTGGAGTGCTATCAAGGAAATCAAGGCTCCTTTCATGTGTGATGTGTAACACGGAATTGCTCTGCACGCAGTGCAGGGGAATCGGGCCTCATCTCGCGGCGAGGGGGAAGTCTCATGGTTTTTCTCGAGTTGCGGCGGGAACCTGGGCTATATTCTCGAGTTACGACGGGGATGGCCCTTCCACACACGTGTTTGTTCAGCCACGTCAGGACTCTTGCCTAGTTGCGAGACACAACTCGGGATTCTCCTCGACGCTTGGCAAGGCAATTGGGACGCCTCTCCAGCTGAGGCGGGAGACCAAGGGTCCCTTTCCACGTGCCACAGGAATCCTGGGACTCCTATCAAGTTTCACGAGGAGTCAGGCATCGTCTCCTTTGGAGGCACTGATCTCCGCGTACCTCTGGAGTTTTCAAAGGATGTGAGGCCTCCGGTCGCGATGAGGTGGGGAACTAGGTCTTTCTCTGTGGTCTCCACAGGGGATTCAGACATCCTTTCATCTTGGGAGATGCAAGACGAGCCTGCATTCAAGTCACTGCAGGGATATCCAGCCTTATTTTGCGTCAGGGCATCGCGGTGTCCATTCCACTTGAGGCCGCAAACTCAGGGTCCCTCTCACATACCTAGAGCTGAGAGAAGCCTCCTCTTGAGGTGCTTGTGGTAAGGTGGTATTCCTCTGGAGTCGAAGCCAGGGACTAACCTCTCATCTCGAGTTGATTTTTGGCCCACGGAGCTCTTTCGTGTTGCTACAGTGACCTCAGGATCCCTCTAGCCTTGAAACAGTGTTCTTGGGGTTTCTCTGGAGTGCCATCAAGGAAATCAAGGCTCCTTTCATGTGTGATGTGCAACACGGAATTGCTCTGCACGCAGTGCAGGGAAATTGGGCCTCATCTCGCGGCGAGGGGGAAGTCTCATGGTTTTTCTCGAGTTGCGGCGGGAACCTGGGGTATATTCTCGAGTTACGACGGGGATGGCCCTTCCACCCACGTGTTTCTTCAGCGACGTCAGGACTCCTGCCTAGTTGCGAGGGACAACTCGGGATTCTCCTCGAGGCTTTGCAGGGCAATTGGGACGCCTCTCCAGCTGAGGCGGGAGACCAAGTGTCCTTTTCCAAGTGCCACAGGAATCCTGGGACTCCTATCAAGTTTCACGAGGAGTCAGGCATCGTCTCCTTTGGAGGCACTGATCTCCGCGTACCTCTGGAGTTTTCAAAGGATGTGAGGCTATCGGTCGCGATGAGGTGGGGAACTAAGTCTTTCTCTGTGCTTTCCCCAGGGGATTCAGACATCCTTTCTTCTTGGGAGATGCAAGACGAGCCTGCATTGAAGTCACTGCAGGGATATCCGGCCTTATTTCGAGTCAGGGCATCGCGGTGTCCATTCCACTTGAGGCCGCAAACTCAGGGTCCCTCTCACATACCTAGAGCTGAGAGAAGCCTCCTCTTGAGGTGCTTGTGGTAAGGTGGTATTCCTCTGGAGACGAATCCAGGGACTAACCTCTCTTTTCGAGTTGATTTTTGGTCCACAGAGTTCTTTCGTGTTGCTACAGTGACCTCAGGATCCCTCTATCCTTGAAACAGTGTTCTTGGGGTTTCTCTGGAGTGCCATCAAGGAAATCAAGGCTCCTTTCATGTGTGATGTGCAAGACGGAATTGCTCTGCACGCAGTACAGGGGAATCGGGCCTAGTCTCGCATCGAGGGGGAAGTCTCATGGTTTTTCTCGAGTTGCGGCGGGAACCTGGGGTATATTCTCGAGTTACGACGGGGATGGCCCTTCCACACACGTGTTTGTTCAGCCACGTCAGGACTCCTGCCTAGTTGCGAGGGACAACTCGGGATTCTCCTCGAGGCTTGGCAGGGCAATTGGAACGCCTCTCCAGCTGAGGCGGGAGACCAAGGGTCCCTTTCCACGTGCCACAAGAATCCTGGGACTCCTATCAAGTTTCACGAGGAGTCAGGCATCGTCTCCTTTGGAGGCACTGATCTCCGCGTACCTCTGGAGTTTTCAAAGGATGTGAGGCCTCCGGTCGCGATGAGGTGGGGAACTAGGTGTTTCTCTGTGGTCTCCACAGGGGATTCAGACACCCTTTCTTCTTGGGAGATGCAAGACGAGCCTGCATTCCAGTCACTGCAGGGATATCCGGCCTTATTTCGAGTCAGGGCATCGCGGTGTCCATTCCACTTGAGGCCACAAACTCAGGGTCCCTCTCACATACCTAGAGCTGAGAGAAGCCTCCTCTTGAGGTGCTTGTGGTAAGGTGGTATTCCTCTGGAGTCGAAGCTAGGGACTAACCTCTCATCTCGAGTTGATTTTTGGTCCACGGAGCTCTTTCGTGTTGCTACAGTGACCTCAGGATCCCTCTATCCTTGAAACAGTGTTCTTGGGGTTTCTCTGGAGTGCCATGAAGGAAATCAAGGATCCTTTCATGTGTGATGTGCAACACAGAATTGCTCTGCACGCAGTGCAGGGGAATCGGGCCTCATCTCGCGGCGAGGGGGAAGTCTCATGGTTTTTCTCGAGTTGCGGCGGGAACCTGGGGTATATTCTCGAGTTACGACGGGGATGGCCCTTCCACACACGTGTTTGTTCAGCCACGTCAGGACTCTTGCCTAGTTGCGAGACACAACTCGGGATTCTCCTCGAGGCTTGGCAAGGCAATTGGGACGCCTCTCCAGCTGAGGCGGGAGACCAAGGGTCCCTTTCCACGTGCCACAGGAATCCTGGGACTCCTATCAAGTTTCACGAGGAGTCAGGCATCGTCTCCTTTGGAGGCACTGATCTCCACGTACCTCTGGAGTTTTCAAAGGATGTGAGGCCTCCGGTCGCGATGAGGTGGGGAACTAGGTCTTTCTCTGTGGTCTCCACAGGGGATTCAGACATCCTTTCATCTTGGGAGATGCAAGACGAGCCTGCATTGAAGTCACTGCAGGGATATCCAGCCTTATTTCGCGTCAGGGCATCGCGGTGTCCATTCCACTTGAGGCCGCAAACTCAGGGTCCCTCTCACATACCTAGAGCTGAGAGAAGCCTCCTCTTGAGGTGCTTGTGGTAAGGTGGTATTCCTCTGGAGTCGAAGCCAGGGACTAACCTCTCATCTCGAGTTGATTTTTGGCCCACGGAGCTCTTTCGTGTTGCTACAGTGACCTCAGGATCCCTCTAGCCTTGAAACAGTGTTCTTGGGGTTTCTCTGGAGTGCCATCAAGGAAATCAAGGCGCCTTTCATGTGTGATGTGCAACACAGAATTGCTCTGCACGCAGTGCAGGGGAATCGGGCCTCATCTCGCGGCGAGGGGGAAGTCTCATGGTTTTTCTCGAGTTGCGGCGGGAACCTGGGGTATATTCTCGAGTTACGACGGGGATGGCCCTTCCACCCACGTGTTTGTTCAGCCACGTCAGGGCTCCTGCCTAGTTGCGAGGGACAACTCGGGATTCTCCTCGAGGCTTGGCAGGGCAATTGGAACGCCTCTCCAGCTGAGGCGGGAGACCAAGGGTCCCTTTCCACGTGCCACAAGAATCCTGGGACTCCTATCAGTTTCACGAGGAGTCAGGCATCGTCTCCTTTGGAGGCACTGATCTCCGCGTACCTCTGGAGTTTTCAAAGGATGTGAGGCTTCCGGTCGCGATGAGCTGGGGAACTAGGTCTTTCTCTGTGGTCTCCACAGGGGATTCAGACATCCTTTCTTCTTGGGAGATGCAAGACGAGCCTGCATTCCAGTCACTGCAGGGATATCCGGCCTTATTTCGAGTCAGGGAATCGCGGTGTCCATTCCACTTGAGGCCGCAAACTCAGGATCCCTCTCACATACCTAGAGCTGAGAGAAGCCTCCTCTTGAGGTGCTTGTGGTAAGGTGGTATTCCTCAGGAGTCGAAGCCAGGGACTAACCTCTCATCTCGTGTTGATTCTTGGTCCACGGAGCTCTTTCGTGTTGCTACAGTGACCTCAGGATCCCTCTAGCCTTGAAACAGTGTTCTTGGGGTTTCTCTGGAGTGCCATCAAGGAAATCAAGGCTCCTTTCATGTGTGATGTGCAAGACGGAATTGCTCTGCACGCAGTACAGGGGAATCGGGCCTCATCTCGTATCGAGGGGGAAGTCTCATGGTTTTTCTCGAGTTGCGGCGGGAACCTGGGGTATATACTGGAGTTACGACGGGGATGGCCCTTCCACCCACGTGTTTCTTCAGCCACGTCAGGACTCCTGCCTAGTTGCGAGGGACAACTCGGGATTCTCCTCGAGGCTTGGCAGGGCAATTGGAACGCCTCTCCAGCTGAGGCGGGAGACCAAGGGTCCCTTTCCACGTGCCACAGGAATCCTGGGACTCCTATCAAGTTTCACGAGGAGTCAGGCATCGTCTCCTTTGGAGGCACTGATCTCCGCGTACCTCTGGAGTTTTCAAAGGATGTGAGGCCTCCGGTCGCGATGAGGTGGGGAACTAGGTGTTTCTCTGTGGTCTCCACAGGGGATTCAGACATCCTTTCTTCTTGGGAGATGCAAGACGAGCCTGCATTCCAGTCACTGCAGGGATATCCGGCCTTATTTCGAGTCAGGGCATCACGGTGTCCATTCCACTTGAGGCCGCAAACTCAGGGTCCCTCTCACATACCTAGAGCTGAGAGAAGCCTCCTCTTGAGGTGCTTGTGGTAAGGTGGTATTCCTCTGGAGTCGAAGCCAGGGACTAACCTCTCATCTCGAGTTGATTTTTGGTCCACGGAGCTCTTTCGTGTTGCTACAGTGACCTCAGGATCCCTCTAGCCTTGAAACAGTGTTCTTGAGGTTTCTCTGGAGTGCCATGAAGGAAATCAAGGCTCCTTTCATGTGTGATGTGCAACACAGAATTGCTCTGCGCGCAGTGCAGGGGAATCGGGCCTCATCTCGCGGCGAGGGGGAAGTCTCATGGTTTTTCTCGAGTTGCGGCGGGAACCTGGGGTATATTCTCGAGTTACGACGGGGATGGCCCTTCCACACACGTGTTTGTTCAGCCACGTCAGGACTCCTGCCTAGTTGCGAGACACAACTCGGGATTCTCCTCGAGGCTTGGCAAGGCAATTGGGACGCCTCTCCAGCTGAGGCGGGAGACCAAGGGTCCCTTTCCACGTGACACAGGAATCCTGGGACTCCTATCAAGTTTCACGAGGAGTCAGGCATCGTCTCCTTTGGAGGCACTGATCTCCGCGTACCTCTGGAGTTTTCAAAGGATGTGAGGACTCCGGTCGCGATGAGGTGGGGAACTAGGTCTTTCTCGGTGGTCTCCACAGGGGATTCAGACATCCTTTCATCTTGGGAGATGCAAGACGAGCCTGCATTCAAGTCACTGCAGGGATATCCAGCGTTATTTCGCGTCAGGGCATCACGGTGTCCATTCCACTTGAGGCCGCAAACTCAGGGTCCCTCTCACATACCTAGAGCTGAGAGAAGCCTCCTCTTGAGGTGCTTGTGGTAAGGTGGTATTCCTCTGGAGACGAATCCAGGGACTAACCTCTCTTTTCGAGTTGATTTTTGGTCCACAGAGTTCTTTCGTGTTGCTACAGTGACCTCAGGATCCCTCTATCCTTGAAACAGTGTTCTTGGGGTTTCTCTGGAGTGCCATCAAGGAAATCAAGGCTCCTTTCATGTGTGATGTGCAAGACGGAATTGCTCTGCACGCAGTACAGGGGAATCGGGCCTCATCTCGCATCGAGGGGGAAGTCTCATGGTTTTTCTCGAGTTGCGGCGGGAACCTGGGGTATATTCTCGAGTTACGACGGGGATGGCCCTTCCACCCACGTGTTTGTTTAGCCACATCAAGACTCCTGCCTAGTTGCGAGGGACAACTCGGGATTCTCCTCGAGGCTTGGCAGGGCAATTGGAACGCCTCTCCAGCTGAGGCGGGAGACCAAGGGTCCCTATCTACGTGCCACAAGAATCCTGGGACTCCTATCAAGTTTCACGAGGAGTCAGGCATCGTCTCCTTTGGAGGCACTGATCTCCGCGTACCTCTGGAGTTTTCAAAGGATGTGAGGCCTCCGGTCGCGATGAGGTGGGGAACTAGGTCTTTCTCTGTGGTCTCCACAGGGGATTCAGACATCCTTTCATCTTGGGAGATGCAAGACGAGCCTGCATTCAAGTCACTGCAGGGATATCCAGCCTTATTTCGCGTCAGGGCATCGCGGTGTCCATTCCACTTGAGGCCGCAAACTCAGGGTCCCTCTCACATACCTAGAGCTGAGAGAAGCCTCCTCTTGAGGTGCTTGTGGTAAGGTGGTATTCCTCAGGAGTCGAAGCCAGGGACTAACCTCTCATCTCGAGTTGATTTTTGGCCCACGGAGCTCTTTCGTGTTGCTACAGTGACCTCAGGATCCCTCTAGCCTTGAAACAGTGTTCTTGGGGTTTCTCTGGAGTGCCATCAAGGAAATCAAGGCTCCTTTCATGTGTGATGTGCAACACGGAATTGCTCTGCACGCAGTGCAGGGGAATTGGGCCTCATCTCGCGGCGAGGGGGAAGTCTCATGGTTTTTCTCGAGTTGCGGCGGGAACCTGGGGTATATTCTCGAGTTACGACGGGGATGACCCTTCCACCCACGTGTTTGTTCAGCCACGTCAGGACTCCTGCCTAGTTGCGAGGGACAACTCGGGATTCTCCTCGAGGCTTGGCAGGGCAATTGGAACGCCTCTCCAGCTGAGGCGGGAGACCAAGGGTCCCTTTCCACGTGCCACAAGAATCCTGGGACTCCTATCAAGTTTCACGAGGAGTCAGGCATCGTCTCCTTTGGAGGCACTGATCTCCGCGTACCTCTGGAGTTTTCAAAGGATGTGAGGCCTCCGGTCGCGATGAGGTGGGGAACTAGGTGTTTCTCTGTGGTCTCCACAGGGGATTCAGACATCCTTTCTTCTTGGGAGATGCAAGACGAGCCTGCATTCAAGTCACTGCAGGGATATCCGGCCTTATTTCGAGTCAGGGCATCGCGGTGTCCATTCCACTTGAGGCCGCAAACTCAGGATCCCTCTCACATACCTAGAGCTGAGAGAAGCCTCCTCTTGAGGTGCTTGTGGTAAGGTGGTATTCCTCAGGAGTCGAAGCCAGGGACTAACCTCTCATCTCGTGTTGATTCTTGGTCCACGAAGCTCTTTCGTGTTGCTACAGTACCTCAGGATCCCTCTAGCCTTGAAACAGTGTTCTTGGGGTTTCTCTGGAGTGCCATCAAGGAAATCAAGGCTCCTTTCATGTGTGATGGCAAACACGGAATTGCTCTGCACGCAGTGCAGGGGAATCGGGCCTCATCTCGCGGCGAGGGGGAAGTCTCATGGTTTTTCTCGAGTTGCGGCGGGAACCTGGGGTATATTCTCGAGTTACGAGGAGGATGGCTCTTCCACCCACGTGTTTCTTCAGCGACGACAGGACTCCTGCCTAGTTGCGAGGGACAACTCGGGATTCTCCTCGAGGCTTTGCAGGGCAATTGGGACGCCTCTCCAGCTGAGACGGGAGACCAAGGGTCCCTTTCCACGTGCCACAGGAATCCTGGGTCTCCTATCAAGTTTCACGAGGAGTCAGGCATCGTCTCCTTTGGAGGCACTGATCTCCGCATACCTCTGGAGTTTTCAAAGGATTTGAGGCCTCCTGTCGCGATGAGGTGGGGAACTAGGTCTTTCTCTGTGGTCTCCACAGGGGATTCAGACACCCTTTCGTCTTGGGAGATTCAAGACGAGCCTGCATTCCAGTCACTGCAGGGATATCCGGCCTTATTTCGAGTCAGGGAATCGCGGTGTCCATTCCACCTGAGGCCACAAACTCAGGGTCCCTCTCACATACCTAGAGCTGAGAGAAGCCTCCTCTTGAGGTGCTTCTGGTAAGGTGGTATTCCTCTGGAGTCGAAGCTAGGGACTAACCTCTCATCTCGAGTTGATTTTTGGCCCACGGAGCTCTTTCGTGTTGCTACAGTGACCTCAGGATCCCTCTAGCCTTGAAACAGTGTTCTTGGGGTTTCTCTGGAGTGCCATCAAGGAAATCAAGGCTCCTTTCATGTGTGATGTGCAACACAGAATTGCTCTGCACGCAGTGCAGGGGAATCGGGCCTCATCTCGCGGCGAGGGGGAAGTCTCATGGTTTTTCTCGAGTTGCGGCGGGAACCTGGGGTATATTCTCGAGTTACGACGGGGATGGCCCTTCCACACACGTGTTTGTTCAGCCACGTCAGGACGCTTGCCTAGTTGCGAGACACAACTTGGGATTCTCCTCGAGGCTTGGCAAGGCAATTGGGACGCCTCTCCAGCTGAGGCGGGAGACCAAGGGTCCCTTTCCACGTGCCACAGGATTCTTGGGACTCCTATCAAGTTTCACGAGGAGTCAGGCATCGTCTCCTTTGGAGGCACTGATCTCCGCGTACCTCTGGAGTTTTCAAAGGATGTGAGGCCTCCGGTCGTGATGAGGTGGGGTACTAAGTCTTTCTCTGTGCTTTCCACAGGGGATTCAGACATCCTTTCGTCCTGGGAGATGCAAGACGAGCCTGCATTGAAGTCACTGCAGGGATATCCGGCCTTATTTCGAGTCAGGGCATCGCGGTGTCCATTCCACTTGAGGCCGCAAACTCAGGGTCCCTCTCACATACCTAGAGCTGAGAGAAGCCTCCTCTTGAGCTGCTTGTGGTAAGGTGGTATTCCTCTGGAGACGAATCCAGGGACTAACCTCTCTTTTCGAGTTGATATTTGGTCCACAGAGTTCTTTCGTGTTGCTACAGTGACCTCAGGATCCCTCTATCCTTGAAACAGTGTTCTTGGGGTTTCTCTGGAGTGCCATCAAGGAAATCAAGGCTCCTTTCATGTGTGATGTGCAAGACGGAATTGCTCTGCACGCAGTACAGGGGAATCGGGCCTCATCTCGCATCGAGGGGGAAGTCTCATGGTTTTTCTCGAGTTGCGGCGGGAACCTGGGGTATATTCTCGAGTTACGACGGGGATGGCCCTTCCACCCACGTGTTTGTTCAGCCACGTCAGGACCCCTGCCTAGTTGCGAGACACAACTCGGGATTCTCCTCGAGGCTTGGCAGGGCAATTGGAACGCCTCTCCAGCTGAGGCGGGAGACCAAGGGTCCCTTTCCACGTGCCACAAGAATCCTGGGACTCCTATCAAGTTTCACGAGGAGTCAGGCATCGTCTCCTTTCGAGGCACTGATCTCCGCGTACCTCTGGAGTTTTCAAAGGATGTGAGGCCTCCGGTCGCGATGAGGTGGGGAACTAGGTGTTTCTCTGTGGTCTCCACAGGGGATTCAGACATCCTTTCGTCTTGGGAGATGCAAGACGAGCCTGCATTCCAGTCACTGCAGGGATATCCGGCCTTATTTCGAGTCAGGGAATCCCGGTGTCCATTCCACCTGAGGCCACAAACTCAGGGTCCCTCTGACATACCTAGAGCTGAGAGAAGCCTCCTCTTGAGGTGCTTGTGGTAAGGTGGTATTCCTCTGGAGTCGAAACCAGGGACTAACCTCTCATCTCGAGTTGATTTTTGGTCCACGGAGCTCTTTCGTGTTGCTACAGTGACCTCAGGATCCCTCTAGCCTTGAAACAGTGTTCTTGGGTTTTCTCTGGAGTGCCATCAAGGAAATCAAGGCTCCTTTCATGTGTGATGTGCAACACAGAATTGCTCTGCACGCAGTGCAGGGGAATCGGGCCTCATCTCGCGGCGAGGGGGAAGTCTCATGGTTTTTCTCGAGTTGCGGCGGGAACCTGGGTTATATTCTCTAGTTACGACGGGGATGGCCCTTCCACACACGTGTTTGTTCAGCCACGTCAGGACGCTTGCCTAGTTGCGAGACACAACTCGGGATTCTCCTCGACGCTTGGCAAGGCAATTGGGACGCCTCTCCAGCTGAGGCGGGAGACCAAGGGTCCCTTTCCACGTGCCCCAGGATTCCTGGGACTCCTATCAAGTTTCACGAGGAGTCAGGCATCGTCTCCTTTGGAGGCACTGATCTCCGCGTACCTCTGGAGTTTTCAAAGGATGTGAGGCTATCGGTCGCGATGAGGTGGGGAACTAAGTCTTTCTCTGTGGTCTCCACAGGGGATTCAGACATCCTTTCATCTTGGGAGATGCAAGACGAGCCTGCATTCAAGTCACTGCAGGGACATCCAGCCTTATTTCGCGTCAGGGCATCGCGGTGTCCATTCCACTTGAGGCCGCAAACTCAGGGTCCCTCTCACATACTTAGAGCTGAGAGAAGCCTCCTCTTGCGGTGCTTGTGGTAAGGTGGTATTCCTCTGGAGTCGAAGCCAGGGACTAACCTCTCATCTCGAGTTGATTTTTGGTCCACGGAGCTCTTTCGTGTTGCTACAGTGACCTCAGGATCCCTCTAGCCTTGAAACAGTGTTCTTGGGGTTTCTCTGGAGTGCCATCAAGGAAATCAAGGCTCCTTTCATGTGTGATGTGCAACACGGAATTGCTCTGCACGCAGTGCAGGGGAATCGGGCCTCATTTCGCGGCGAGGGGGAAGTCTCATGGTTTTTCTCGAGTGGCGGCGGGAACCTGGGGTATATTCTCGAGTTATGACGGGGATGGCCCTTCCACCCACGTGTTTCTTCAGCGACGTCAGGACTCCTGCCTAGTTGCGAGGGACAACTCTGGATTCTCCTCGAGGCTTGGCAGGGCAATTGGGACGCCTCTCCAGCTGAGGCGGAGACCAAGTGTCTCTTTCCAAGTGCCACAGGAATCCTGGGACTCCTATCAAGTTTCACGAGGAGTCAGGCATCGTCTCATTTGGAGGCACTGATCTCCGCGTACCTCTGGAGTTTTCAAAGGATGTGAGGCTATCGGTCGTGATGAGGTGGGGAACTAAGTCTTTCTCTGTGCTTTCCACAGGGGATTCAGACATCCTTTCGTCCTGGGAGATGCAAGACGAGCCTGCATTGAAGTCACTGCAGGGATATCCGGCCTTATTTCGAGTCAGGGCATCGCGGTGTCCATTCCACTTGAGGCCGCAAACTCAGGGTCCCTCTCAAATACCTAGAGCTGAGAGAAGCCTCCTCTTGAGGTGCTTGTGGTAAGGTGGTATTCCTCTGGAGACGAATCCAGGGACTAACCTCTCTTTTCGAGTTGATTTTTGGTCCACAGAGTTCTTTCGTGTTGCTACAGTGACCTCAGGATCCCTCTATCCTTGAAACAGTGTTCTTGGGGTTTCTCTGGAGTGCCATCAAGGAAATCAAGGCTCCTTTCATGTGTGATGTGCAAGACGGAATTGCTCTGCACGCAGTACAGGGGAATCGGGCCTCATCTCGCATCGAGGGGGAAGTCTCATGGTTTTTCTCGAGTTGCGGCGGGAACCTGGGGTATATTCTCGAGTTACGACGGGGATGGCCCTTCCACCCACGTGTTTGTTCAGCCACGTCAGGACTCCTGCCTAGTTGCGAGGGACAACTCGGGATTCTCCTCGAGGCTTGGCAGGGCAATTGGAACGCCTCTCCAGCTGAGGCGGGAGACCAAGGGTCCCTTTCCACGTGCCACAAGAATCCTGGGACTCCTATCAAGTTTCACGAGGAGTCAGGCATCGTCTCCTTTGGAGGCACTGATCTCCGCGTACCTCTGGAGTTTTCAAAGGATGTGAGGCCTCCGGTCGCGATGAGGTGGGGAACTAGGTGTTTCTCTGTGGTCTCCACAGGGGATTCAGACATCCTTTCTTCTTGGGAGATGCAAGACGAGCCTGCATTCAAGTCACTGCCGGGATATCCGGCCTTATTTCGAGTCAGGGCATCGCGGTGTCCATTCCACTTGAGGCCGCAAACTCAGGATCCCTCTCACATACCTAGAGCTGAGAGAAGCCTCCTCTTGAGGTGCTTGTGGTAAGGTGGTATTCCTCAGGAGTCGAAGCCAGGGACTAACCTCTCATCTCCTGTTGATTCTTGGTCCACGGAGCTCTTCCGTGTTGCTACAGTAACCTCAGGATCCCTCTAGCCTTGAAACAGTGTTCTTGGGGATTCTCTGGAGTGCCATCAAGGAAATCAAGGCTCCTTTCATGTGTGATGTGCAACACGGAATTGCTCTGCACGCAGTGCAGGGGAATCGGGCCTCATCTCGCGGCAAGGGGGAAGTCTCATGGTTTTTCTCGAGTTGCGGCGGGAACCTGGGGTATATTCTCGAGTTACGACGGGGATGGCCCTTCCACACACGTGTGTGTTCAGCCATGTCAGGACTCCTGCCTAGTTTCGAGGGACAACTCGGGATTCTCCTCGAGGCTTTGCACGGCAATTGGGACGCCTCCCCAGCTGAGACGGGAGACCAAGGGTCCCTTTCCACGTGCCACAGGAATCCTGGGTCTCCTATCAAGTTTCACGAGGAGTCAGGCATCGTCTCCTTTGGAGGCACTGATCTCCGCATACCTCTGGAGTTTTCAAAGGATTTGAGGCCTCCTGTCGCGATGAGGTGGGGAACTAGGTCTTTCTCTCTGGTCTCCACAGGGGATTCAGACACCCTTTCGTCTTGGGAGATGCAAGACGAGCCTGCATCCCAGTCACTGCAGGGATATCCGGGCTTATTTCGAGTCAGGGCATCGCGGTGTCCATTCCACTTGAGGCCACAAACTCAGGGTCCCTCTCACATACCTAGAGCTGAGAGAAGCCTCCTCTTGAGGTGCTTGTGGTAAGGTGGTATTCCTCTGGAGTCGAAGCTAGGGACTAACCTCTCATCTCGAGTTGATTTTTGGTCCACGGAGCTCTTTCGTGTTGCTACAGTGACCTCAGGATCCCTCTATCCTTGAAACAGTGTTCTTGGGGTTTCTCTGGAGTGCCATGAAGGAAATCAAGGCTCCTTTCATGTGTGATGTGCAACACAGAATTGCTCTGCACGCAGTGCAGGGGAATCGTGCCTCATCTCGCGGCGAGGGGGAAGTCTCATGGTTTTTCTCGAGTTGCGGCGGGAACCTGGGGTATATTCTCGAGTTACGACGGGGATGGCCCTTCCACACACGTGTTTGTTCAGCCACGTCAGGACTCTTGCCTAGTTGCGAGACACAACTCGGGATTCTCCTCGAGGCTTGGCAAGGCAATTGGGACGCCTCTCCAGCTGAGGCGGGAGACCAAGGGTCCCTTTCCAAGTGCCACAGGAATCCTGGGACTCCTATCAAGTTTCACGAGGAGTCAGGCATCGTCTCCTTTGGAGGCACTGATCTCCGCATACCTCTGGAGTTTTCAAAGGATGTGAGGCCTCCGGTCGCGATGAGGTGGGGAACTAGGTCTTTCACTGTGGTCTCCACAGGGGATTCAGACATCCTTTCATCTTGGGAGATGCAAGACGAGCCTGCATTCAAGTCACTGCAGGGATATCCAGCCTTATTTCGCGTCAGGGCATCGCGGTGTCCATTCCACTTGAGGCCGCAATCTCAGGGTCCCTCTCACATACCTAGAGCTGAGAGAAGCCTCCTCTTGAGGTGCTTGTGGTAAGGTGGTATTCCTCTGGAGTCGAAGCCAGGGACTAACCTCTCATCTCGAGTTGATTTTTGGTCCACGGAGCTCTTTCGTGTTGCTACAGTGACCTCAGGATCCCTCTAGCCTTGAAACAGTGTTCTTGGGGTTTCTCTGGAGTGCCATCAAGGAAATCAAGGCTCCTTTCATGTGTGATGTGCAACACGGAATTGCTCTGCACGCAGTACAGGGGAATCGGGCCTCATCTCGCGGCGAGGGGGAAGTCTCATGGTTTTTCTCGAGTTGCGGCGGGAACCTGGGGTATATTCTCGAGTTACGACGGGGATGGCCCTTCCACCCACGTGTTTCTTCAGCGACGTCAGGACTCCTGCCTAGTTGCGAGGGACAACTCTGGATTCTCCTCGAGGCTTGGCAGGGCAATTGGGACGCCTCTCCAGCTGAGGCGGGAGACCAAGGGTCCCTTTCCACGTGCCACAGGAATCCTGGGACTCCTATCAAGTTTCACGAGGAGTCAGGCATCGTCTCCTTTGGAGGCACTGATCTCCGCGTACCTCTGGAGTTTTCAAAGAATGTGAGGCTATCGGTCGCGATGAGGTGGGGAACTAAGTCTTTCTCTGTGCTTTCCACAGGGGATTCAGACAGCCTTTCGTCCTGGGAGATGCAAGACGAGCCTGCATTGAAGTCACTGCAGGGATATCCGGCCTTATTTCGAGTCAGGGCATCGCGGTGTCCATTCCACTTGAGGCCGCAAACTCAGGGTCCCTCTCACATACCTAGAGCTGAGAGAAGCCTCCTCTTGAGGTGCTTGTGGTAAGGTGGTATTCCTCTGGAGACGAATCCAGGGACTAACCTCTCTTTTCGAGTTGATTTTTGGTCCACAGAGTTCTTTCGTGTTGCTACAGTGACCTCAGGATCCCTCTATCCTTGAAACAGTGTTCTTGGGGTTTCTCTGGAGTGCCATCAAGGAAATCAAGGCTCCTTTCATGTGTGATGTGCAAGACGGAATTGCTCTGCATGCAGTACAGGGGAATCGGGCCTAGTCTCGCATCGAGGGGGAAGTCTCATGGTTTTTCTCGAGTTGCGGCGGGAACCTGGGGTATATTCTCGAGTTACGACGGGGATGGCCCTTCCACACACGTGTTTGTTTAGCCACGTCAGGACTCCTGCCTAGTTGCGAGGGACAACTCGGGATTCTCCTCGAGGCTTGGCAGGGCAATTGGAACGCCTCTCCAGCTGAGGCGGGAGACCAAGGGTCCCTTTCCACGTGCCACAAGAATCCTGGGACTCCTATCAAGTTTCACGAGGAGTCAGGCATCGTCTCCTTTGGAGGCACTGATCTCCGCGTACCTCTGGAGTTTTCAAAGGATGTGAGGCCTCCGGTCGCGATGAGGTGGGGAACTAGGTGTTTCTCTGTGGTCTCCACAGGGGATTCAGACATCCTTTCTTCTTGGGAGATGCAAGACGAGCCTGCATTCAAGTCACTGCAGGGATATCCGGCCTTATTACGAGTCAGGGCATCGCGGTGTCCATTCCACTTGAGGCCGCAAACTCAGGATCCCTCTCACATACCTAGAGCTGAGAGAAGCCTCCTCTTGAGGTGCTTGTGGTAAGGTGGTATTCCTCAGGAGTCGAAGCCAGGGACTAACCTCTCATCTCGTGTTGATTCTTGGTCCACGGAGCTCTTTCGTGTTGCTACAGTGACCTCAGGATCCCTCTAGCCTTGAAACAGTGTTCTTGGGGTTTCTCTGGAGTGCCATCAAGGAAATCAAGGCTCCTTTCATGTGTGATGTGCAACACGGAATTGCTTTGCACGCACTGCAGTGGAATCGGGCCTCATCTCGCGGTGAGGGGGAAGTCTCATGGTTTTTATCGAGTTGCGGCGGGAACCTGGGGTATATTCTCGAGTTACGACGGGGATGGCCCTTCCACACACGTGTGTGTTCAGCCATGTCAGGACTCCTGCCTAGTTGCGAGGGACAACTCGGGATTCTCCTCGAGGCTTTGCAGGGCAATTGGGACGCCTCTCCAGCTGAGACGGGAGACCAAGGGTCCCTTTCCACGTGCCACAGGAATCCTGGGTCTCCTATCAAGTTTCACGAGGAGTCAGGCATCGTCTCCTTTGGAGGCACTGATCTCCGCATACCTCTGGAGTTTTCAAAGGATTTGAGGCCTCCTGTCGCGATGAGGTGGGGAACTAGGTCTTTCACTGTGGTCTCCACAGGGGATTCAGACACCCTTTCTTCTTGGGAGATGCAAGACGAGCCTGCATTCCAGTCACTGCTGGGATATCCGGCCTTATTTCGAGTCAGGGCATCGCGGTGTCCATTCCACTTGAGGCCACAAACTCAGGGTCCCTCTCACATACATAGAGCTGAGAGAAGCCTCCTCTTGAGGTGCTTGTGGTAAGGTGGTATTCCTCAGGAGTCGAAGCCAGGGACTAACCTCTCATCTCGAGTTGATTTTTGGTCCACGGAGCTCTTTCGTGTTGCTACAGTGACCTCAGGATCCCTCTATCCTTGAAACAGTGTTCTTGGGGTTTCTCTGGAGTGCCATGAAGGAAATCAAGGCTCCTTTCATGTGTGATGTGCAACACAGAATTGCTCTGCACGCAGTGCAGGGGAATCGGGCCTCATCTCGCGGCGAGGGGGAAGTCTCATGGTTTTTCTCGAGTTGCGGCGGGAACCTGGGGTATATTCTCGAGTTACGACGGGGATGGCCCTTCCACACACGTGTTTGTTCAGCCACGTCAGGACTCTTGCCTAGTTGCGAGACACAACTCGGGATTCTCCTCGAGGCTTGGCAAGGCAATTGGGACGCCTCTCCAGCTGAGGCGGGAGACTAAGGGTCCCTTTCCACGTGCCACAGGAATCCTGGGACTCCTATCAAGTTTCACGAGGAGTCAGGCATCGTCTCCTTTGGAGGCACTGATCTCCACGTACCTCTGGAGTTTTCAAAGGATGTGAGGCCTCCGGTCGCGATGAGGTGGGGAACTAGGTCTTTCTCTGTGGTCTCCACAGGGGATTCAGACATCCTTTCATCTTGGGAGATGCAAGACGAGCCTGCATTCAAGTCACTGCAGGGATATCCAGCCTTATTTCGCGTCAGGGCATCGCGGTGTCCATTCCACTTGAGGCCGCAAACTCAGGGTCCCTCTCACATACCTAGAGCTGAGAGAAGCCTCCTCTTGAGGTGCTTGTGGTAAGGTGGTATTCCTCTGGAGTCGAAGCCAGGGACTAACCTCTCATCTCGAGTTGATTTTTGGCCCACGGAGCTCTTTCGTGTTGCTACAGTGACCTCAGGATCCCTCTAGCCTTGAAACAGTGTTCTTGGGGTTTCTCTGGAGTGCCATCAAGGAAATCAAGGCGCCTTTCATGTGTGATGTGCAACACAGAATTGCTCTGCACGCAGTGCAGGGGAATCGGGCCTCATCTCGCGGCGAGGGGGAAGTCTCATGGTTTTTCTCGAGTTGCGGCGGGAACCTGGGGTATATTCTCGAGTTACGACGGGGATGGCCCTTCCACCCACGTGTTTCTTCAGCGACGTCAGGACTCCTGCCTAGTTGCGAGGGACAACTCTGGATTCTCCTCGAGGCTTGGCAGGGCAATTGGGACGCCTCTCCAGGTGAGGCGGGAGACCAAGTGTCCCTTTCCAAGTGCCACAGGAATCCTGGGACTCCTATCAAGTTTCACGAGGAGTCAGGCATCGTCTCCTTTGGAGGCACTGATCTCCGCGTACCTCTGGAGTTTTCAAAGTATGTGAGGCTATCGGTCGCGATGAGGTGGGGAACTAAGTCTTTCTCTGTGCTTTCCACAGGGGATTCAGACATTCTTTCGTCCTGGGAGATGCAAGACGAGCCTGCATTGAAGTCACTGCAGGGATATCTGGCCTTATTTCGAATCAGGGCATCGCGGTGTCCATTCCACTTGAGGCCACAAACTCAGGGTCCCTCTCACATACCTAGAGCTGAGAGAAGCCTCCTCTTTAGGTGCTTGTGGTAAGGTGGTATTCCTCTGGAGACGAATCCAGGGACTAACCTCTCTTTTCGAGTTGATTTTTGGTCCACAGAGTTCTTTCGTGTTGCTACAGTGACCTCAGGATCCCTCTAGCCTTGAAACAGTGTTCTTGGGGTTTCTCTGGAGTGCCATCAAGGAAATCAAGGCTCCTTTCATGTGTGATGTGCAAGACGGAATTGCTCTGCACGCAGTACAGGGGAATCGGGCCTCATCTCGCATCGAGGGGGAAGTCTCATGGTTTTTCTCGAGTTGCGGCGGGAACCTGGGGTATATTCTCGAGTTACGACGGGGATGGCCCTTCCACCCACGTGTTTGTTCAGCCACGTCAGGGCTCCTGCCTAGTTGCGAGGGACAACTCGGGATTCTCCTCGAGGCTTGGCAGGGCAATTGGAAAGCTTCTCCAGCTGAGGCGGGAGACCAAGGTTCCCTTTCCACGTGCCACAAGAATCCTGGGACTCCTATCAGTTTCACGAGGAGTCAGGCATCGTCTCCTTTGGAGGCACTGATCTCCGCGTACCTCTGGAGTTTTCAAAGGATGTGAGGCCTCCGGTCGCGATGAGGTGGGGAACTAGGTCTTTCTCTGTGCTTTCCACAGGGGATTCAGACATCCTTTCTTCTTGGGAGATGCAAGACGAGCCTGCATTCCAGTCACTGCAGGGATATCCGGCCTTATTTCGAGTCAGGGCATCGCGGTGTCCATTCCACTTGAGGCCGCAAACTCAGGATCCCTCTCACATACCTAGAGCTGAGAGAAGCCTCCTCTTGAGGTGCTTGTGGTAAGGTGGTATTCCTCAGGAGTCGAAGCCAGGGACTAACCTCTCATCTCGTGTTGATTCTTGGTCCACGGAGCTCTTTCGTGTTGCTACAGTGACCTCAGGATCCCTCTAGCCTTGAAACAGTGTTCTTGGGGTTTCTCTGGAGTGCCATCAAGGAAATCAAGGCTCCTTTCATGTGTGATGTGCAAGACGGAATTGCTCTGCACGCAGTACAGGGGAATCGGGCCTCATCTCGTATCGAGGGGGAAGTCTCATGGTTTTTCTCGAGTTGCGGCGGGAACCTGGGGTATATACTGGAGTTACGACGGGGATGGCCCTTCCACCCACGTGTTTCTTCAGCCACGTCAGGACTCCTGCCTAGTTGCGAGGGACAACTCGGGATTCTCCTCGAGGCTTGGCAGGGCAATTGGAACGCCTCTCCAGCTGAGGCGGGAGACCAAGGGTCCCTTTCCACGTGCCACAAGAATCCTGGGACTCCTATCAAGTTTCACGAGGAGTCAGGCATCGTCTCCTTTGGAGGCACTGATCTCCGCGTACCTCTGGAGTTTTCAAAGGATGTGAGGCCTCCGGTCGCGATGAGGTGGGGAACTAGGTGTTTCTCTGTGGTCTCCACAGGGGATTCAGACATCCTTTCTTCTTGGGAGATGCAAGACGAGCCTGCATTCAAGTCACTGCAGGGATATCCGGCCTTATTTCGAGTCAGGGCATCGTGGTGTCCATTCCACTTGAGGCCACAAACTCAGGATCCCTCTCACATACCTAGAGCTGAGAGAAGCCTCCTCTTGAGGTGCTTGTGGTCAGGTGGTATTCCTCTGGAGTCGAAGCCAGGGACTAACCTCTCATCTCGTGTTGATTCTTGGTCCACGGAGCTCTTTCGTGTTGCTACAGTGACCTCAGGATCCCTCTAGCCTTGAAACAGTGTTCTTGGGGTTTCTCTGGTGTGCCATCAAGGAAATCAAGGCTCCTTTCATGTGTGATGTGCAACACGGAATTGCTCTGCATGCAGTGCAGGGGAATCGGGCCTCATCTCGCGGCAAGGGGGAAGTCTCATGGTTTTTCTCGAGTTGCAGCGGGAACCTGGGGTATATTCTCGAGTTACGACGGGGATGGCCCTTCCACACACGTGTGTGTTCAGCCATGTCAGGACTCCTGCCTAGTTGCGAGGGACATCTCGGGATTCTCCTCGAGGCTTTGCAGGGCAATTGGGACGCCTCTCCAGCTGAGGCGGGAGACCAAGGGTCCCTTTCCATGTGCCACAGGAATCCTGGGTCTCCTATCAAGTTTCACGAGGAGTCAGGCATCGTCTCCTTTGGAGGCACTGATCTCCACATACCTCTGGAGTTTTCAAAGGATTTGAGGCCTCCTGTCGCGATGAGGTTGGGAACTAGGTCTTTCTCTGTGGTCTCCACAGGGGATTCAGACATCCTTTCATCTTGGGAGATGCAAGACGAGCCTGCATTCAAGTCACTGCAGGGATATCCAGCCTTATTTCGCGTCAGGGCATCGCGGTGTCCATTCCACTTGAGGCCGCAAACTCAGGGTCCCTCTCACATACCTAGAGCTGAGAGAAGCCTCCTCTTGAGGTGCTTGTGGTAAGGTGGTATTCCTCTGGAGTCGAAGCCAGGGACTAACCTCTCATCTCGAGTTGATTTTTGGCCCACGGAGCTCTTTCGTGTTGCTACAGTGACCTCAGGATCCCTCTAGCCTTGAAACAGTGTTCTTGGGGTTTCTCTGGAGTGCCATCAAGGAAATCAAGGGGCCTTTCATGTGTGATGTGCAACACAGAATTGCTCTGCACGCAGTGCAGGGGAATCGGGCCTCATCTCGCGGCGAGGGGGAAGTCTCATGGTTTTTCTCGAGTTGCGGCGGGAACCTGGGGTATATTCTCGAGTTACGACGGGGATGGCCCTTCCACCCACGTGTTTCTTCAGCGACGTCAGGACTCCTGCCTAGTTGCGAGGGACAACTCTGGATTCTCCTCGAGGCTTGGCAGGGCAATTGGGACGCCTCTCCAGGTGAGGCGGGAGACCAAGTGTCCCTTTCCAAGTGCCACAGGAATCCTGGGACTCCTATCAAGTTTCACGAGGAGTCAGGCATCGTCTCCTTTGGAGGCACTGATCTCCGCGTACCTCTGGAGTTTTCAAAGGATGTGAGGCCTCCGGTCGCGATGAGGTGGGGAACTAGGTGTTTCTCTGTGGTCTCCACAGGGGATTCAGACATCCTTTCTTCTTGGGAGATGCAAGACGAGCCTGCATTCAAGTCACTGCAGGGATATCCGGCCTTATTTCGAGTCAGGGCATCGCGGTGTCCATTCCACTTGAGGCCACAAACTCAGGATCCCTCTCACATACCTAGAGCTGAGAGAAGCCTCCTCTTGAGGTGCTTGTGGTCAGGTGGTATTCCTCTGGAGTCGAAGCCAGGGAGTAACCTCTCATCTCGTGTTGATTCTTGGTCCACGGAGCTCTTTCGTGTTGCTACAGTGACCTCAGGATCCCTCTAGCCTTGAAACAGTGTTCTTGGGGTTTCTCTGGTGTGCCATCAAGGAAATCAAGGCTCCTTTCATGTGTGATGTGCAACACGGAATTGCTCTGCATGCAGTGCAGGGGAATCGGGCCTCATCTCGCGGCAAGGGGGAAGTCTCATGGTTTTTCTCGAGTTGCAGCGGGAACCTGGGGTATATTCTCGAGTTACGACGGGGATGGCCCTTCCACACACGTGTGTGTTCAGCCATGTCAGGACTCCTGCCTAGTTGCGAGGGACATCTCGGGATTCTCCTCGAGGCTTTGCAGGGCAATTGGGACGCCTCTCCAGCTGAGGCGGGAGACCAAGGGTCCCTTTCCATGTGCCACAGGAATCCTGGGTCTCCTATCAAGTTTCACGAGGAGTCAGGCATCGTCTCCTTTGGAGGCACTGATCTCCACATACCTCTGGAGTTTTCAAAGGATGTGAGGCCTCCGGTCGCGATGAGGTGGGGAACTAGGTCTTTCTCTGTGGTCTCCACAGGGGATTCAGACATCCTTTCATCTTGGGAGATGCAAGACGAGCCTGCATTCAAGTCACTGCAGGGATATCCAGCCTTATTTCGAGTCAGGGCATCACGGTGTCCATTCCACTTGAGGCCGCAAACTCAGGGTCCCTCTCACATACCTAGAGCTGAGAGAAGCCTCCTCTTGAGGTGCTTGTGGTAAGGTGGTATTCCTCTGGAGTCGAAGCCAGGGACTAACCTCTCATCTCGAGTTGATTTTTGGCCCACGGAGCTCTTTCGTGTTGCTACAGTGACCTCAGGATCCCTCTAGCCTTGAAACAGTGTTCTTGGGGTTTCTCTGGAGTGCCATCAAGGAAATCAAGGGGCCTTTCATGTGTGATGTGCAACACAGAATTGCTCTGCACGCAGTGCAGGGGAATCGGACCTCATCTCGCGGCGAGGGGGAAGTCTCATGGTTTTTCTCGAGTTGCGGCGGGAACCTGGGGTATATTCTCGAGTTACGACGGGGATGGCCCTTCCACCCACGTGTTTCTTCAGCGACGTCAGGACTCCTGCCTAGTTGCGAGGGACAACTCTGGATTCTCCTCGAGGCTTTGCAGGGCAATTGGGACGCCTCTCCAGGTGAGGCGGGAGACCAAGTGTCCCTTTCCAAGTGCCACAGGAATCCTGGGACTCCTATCAAGTTTCACGAGGAGTCAGGCATCGTCTCCTTTCGAGGCACTGATCTCCGCGTACCTCTGGAGTTTTCAAAGGATGTGAGGCTATCGGTCGCGATGAGGTGGGGAACTAAGTCTTTCTCTGTGCTTTCCACAGGGGATTCAGACATTCTTTCGTCCTGGGAGATGCAAGACGAGCCTGCATTGAAGTCACTGCAGGGATATCTGGCCTTATTTCAAATCAGGGCATCGCGGTGTCCATTCCACTTGAGGCCACAAACTCAGGGTCCCTCTCACATACCTAGAGCTGAGAGAAGCCTCCTCTTGAGGTGCTTGTGGTAAGGTGGTATTCCTCTGGAGACGAATCCAGGGACTAACCTCTCTTTTTGAGTTGATTTTTGGTCCACAGAGTTCTTTCGTGTTGCTACAGTGACCTCAGGATCCCTCTATCCTTGAAACAGTGTTCTTGGGGTTTCTCTGGAGTGCCATGAAGGAAATCAAGGCTCCTTTCATGTGTGATGTGCAAGACGGAATTGCTCTGCACGCAGTACAGGGGAATCGGGCCTCATCTCGCATCGAGGGGGAAGTCTCATGGTTTTTCTCGAGTTGCGGCGGGAACCTGGGGTATATTCTCGAGTTACGACGGGGATGGCCCTTCCACCCACGTGTTTGTTCAGCCACGTCAGGGCTCCTGCCTAGTTGCGAGGGACAACTCGGGATTCTCCTCGAGGCTTGGCAGGGCAATTGGAACGCCTCTCCAGCTGAGGCGGGAGACCAAGGGTCCCTTTCCACGTGCCACGAGAATCCTGGGACTCCTATCAGTTTCACGAGGAGTCAGGCATCGTCTCCTTTGGAGGCACTGATCTCCGCGTACCTCTGGAGTTTTCAAAGGATGTGAGGCCTCCGGTCGCGATGAGGTGGGGAACTAGGTCTTTCTCTGTGGTCTCCACAGGGGATTCAGACATCCTTTCTTCTTGGGAGATGCAAGACGAGCCTGCATTGAAGTCACTGCAGGGATATCCGGCCTTATTTCGAGTCAGGGCATCGCGGTGTCCATTCCACTTGAGGCCGCAAACTCAGGATCCCTCTCACATACCTAGAGCTGAGAGAAGCCTCCTCTTGAGGTGCTTGTGGTAAGGTGGTATTCCTCAGGAGTCGAAGCCAGGGACTAACCTCTCATCTCGTGTTGATTCTTGGTCCACGGAGCTCTTTCGTGTTGCTACAGTGACCTCAGGATCCCTCTAGCCTTGAAACAGTGTTCTTGGGGTTTCTCTGGAGTGCCATCAAGGAAATCAAGGCTCCTTTCATGTGTGATGTGCAACACAGAATTGCTCTGCGCGCAGTGCAGGGGAATCGGGCCTCATCTCGCGGCGAGGGGGAAGTCTCATGGTTTTTCTCGAGTTGCGGCGGGAACCTGGGGTATATTCTCGAGTTACGACGGGGATGGCCCTTCCACACACGTGTTTGTTCAGCCACGTCAGGACTCCTGCCTAGTTGCGAGACACAACTCGGGATTCTCCTCGAGGCTTGGCAAGGCAATTGGGACGCCTCTCCAGCTGAGGCGGGAGACCAAGGGTCCCTTTCCACGTGCCACAGGAATCCTGGGACTCCTATCAAGTTTCACGAGGAGTCAGGCATCGTCTCCTTTGGAGGCACTGATCTCCGCGTACCTCTGGAGTTTTCAAAGGATGTGAGGCCTCCGGTCGCGATGAGGTGGGGAACTAGGTTTTTCTCTGTGGTCTCCACAGGGGATTCAGACATCCTTTCATATTGGGAGATGCAAGACGAGCCTGCATTCAAGTCACTGCTGGGACATCCAGCGTTATTTCGCGTCAGGGCATCACGGTGTCCATTCCACTTGAGGTCGCAAACTCAGGGTCCCTCTCACATACCTAGAGCTGAGAGAAGCCTCCTCTTGAGGTGCTTGTGGTAAGGTGGTATTCCTCAGGAGTCGAAGCCAGGGACTAACCTCTCATCTCGAGTTGATTTTTGGCCCATGGAGCTCTTTCGTGTTGCTACAGTGACCTCAGGATCCCTCTAGCCTTGAAACAGTGTTCTTGGGGTTTCTCTGGAGTGCCATCAAGGAAATCAAGGCTCCTTTCATGTGTGATGTGCAACACGGAATTGCTCTGCACGCAGTGCAGGGAAATTGGGCCTCATCTCGCGGCGAGGGGGAAGTCTCATGGTTTTTCTCGAGTTGCGGCGGGAACCTGGGGTATATTCTCGAGTTACGATGGGGATGGCCCTTCCACCCACGTGTTTCTTCAGCGACGTCAGGACTCCTGCCTAGTTGCGAGGGACAACTCGGGATTCTCCTCGAGGCTTGGCAGGGCAATTGGGACGCCTCTCCAGGTGAGGCGGGAGACCAAGTGTCCCTTTCCAAGTGCCACAGGAATCCTGGGACTCCTATCAAGTTTCACGAGGAGTCAGGCATCGTCTCCTTTGGAGGCACTGATCTCCGCATACCTCTGGAGTTTTCAAAGGATGTGAGGCCTCCGGTCGCGATGAGGTGGGGAACTAGGTGTTTCTCTGTGGTCTCCACAGGGGATTCAGACATCCTTTCTTCTTGGGAGATGCAAGACGAGCCTGCATTCAAGTCACTGCAGGGATATTCGGCCTTATTTCGAGTCAGGGCATAGCGGTGTCCATTCCACTTGAGGCCACAAACTCAGGATCCCTCTCACATACCTAGAGCTGAGAGAAGCCTCCTCTTGAGGTGCTTGTGGTCAGGTGGTATTCCTCTGGAGTCGAAGCCAGGGAGTAACCTCTCATCTCGTGTTGATTCTTGGTCCACGGAGCTCTTTCGTGTTGCTACAGTGACCTCAGGATCCCTCTAGCCTTGAAACAGTGTTCTTGGGGTTTCTCTGGTGTGCCATCAAGGAAATCAAGGCTCCTTTCATGTGTGATGTGCAACACGGAATTGCTCTGCATGCAGTGCAGGGGAATCGGGCCTCATCTCGCGGCAAGGGGGAAGTCTCATGGTTTTTCTCGAGTTGCAGCGGGAACCTGGGGTATATTCTCGAGTTACGACGGGGATGGCCCTTCCACACACGTGTGTGTTCAGCCATGTCAGGACTCCTGCCTAGTTGCGAGGGACATCTCGGGATTCTCCTCGAGGCTTTGCAGGGCAATTGGGACGCCTCTCCAGCTGAGGCGGGAGACCAAGGGTCCCTTTCCATGTGCCACAGGAATCCTGGGTCTCCTATCAAGTTTCACGAGGAGTCAGGCATCGTCTCCTTTGGAGGAACTGATCTCCGCATACCTCTGGAGTTTTCAAAGGATTTGAGGCCTCCTGTCGCGATGAGGTGGGGAACTAGGTCTTTCTCTGTGGTCTCCACAGGGGATTCAGACACCCTTTCGTCTTGGGAGATGCAAGACGAGCCTGCATTCCAGTCACTGCAGGGATATCCGGCCTTATTTCGAGTCAGGGAATCGCGGTGTCCATTCCACCTGAGGCCACAAACTCAGGGTCCCTCTCACATACCTAGAGCTGAGAGAAGCCTCCTCTTGAGGTGCTTGTGGTAAGGTGGTATTCCTCTGGAGTCGAAGCTAGGGACTAACCTCTCATCTCGAGTTGATTTTTGGTCCACGGAGCTCTTTCGTGTTGCTACAGTGACCTCAGGATCCCTCTAGCCTTGAAACAGTGTTCTTGGGGTTTCTCTGGAGTGCCATCAAGGAAATCAAGGCTCCTTTCATGTGTGATGTGCAACACAGAATTGCTCTGCACGCAGTGCAGGGGAATCGGGCCTCATCTCGCGGCGAGGGGGAAGTCTCATGGTTTTTCTCGAGTTGCAGCGGGAACCTGGGGTATATTCTCGAGTTACGACGGGGATGGCCCTTCCACACACGTGTTTGTTCAGCCACGTCAGGACGCTTGCCTAGTTGCGAGACACAACTTGGGATTCTCCTCGAGGCTTGGCAAGGCAATTGGGACGCCTCTCCAGCTGAGGCGGGAGACCAAGGGTCCCTTTCCACGTGCCACAGGATTCTTGGGACTCCTATCAAGTTTCACGAGGAGTCAGGCATCGTCTCCTTTGGAGGCACTGATCTCCGCGTACCTCTGGAGTTTTCAAAGGATGTGAGGCTATCGGTCGTGATGAGGTGGGGTACTAAGTCTTTCTCTGTGCTTTCCACAGGGGATTCAGACATCCTTTCGTCCTGGGAGATGCAAGACGAGCCTGCATTGAAGTCACTGCAGGGATATCCGGCCTTATTTCGAGTCAGGGCATCGCGGTGTCCATTCCACTTGAGGCCGCAAACTCAGGGTCCCTCTCACATACCTAGAGCTGAGAGAAGCCTCCTCTTGAGGTGCTTGTGGTAAGGTGGTATTCCTCTGGAGACGAATCCAGGGACTAACCTCTCTTTTCGAGTTGATATTTGGTCCACAGAGTTCTTTCGTGTTGCTACAGTGACCTCAGGATCCCTCTATCCTTGAAACAGTGTTCTTGGGGTTTCTCTGGAGTGCCATCAAGGAAATCAAGGCTCCTTTCATGTGTGATGTGCAAGACGGAATTGCTCTGCACGCAGTACAGGGGAATCGGGCCTCATCTCGCATCGAGGGGGAAGTCTCATGGTTTTTCTCGAGTTGCGGCGGGAACCTGGGGTATATTCTCGAGTTACGACAGGGATGGCCCTTCCACACACGTGTTTGTTCAGCCACGTCAGGACCCCTGCCTAGTTGCGAGGGACAACTCGGGATTCTCCTCGAGGCTTGGCAGGGCAATTGGAACGCCTCTCCAGCTGAGGCGGGAGACCACGTGTCCCTTTCCACGTGCCACAAGAATCCTGGGACTCCTATCAAGTTTCACGAGGAGTCAGGCATCGTCTCCTTTGGAGGCACTGATCTCCGCGTACCTCTGGAGTTTTCAAAGGATGTGAGGCCTCCGGTCGCGATGAGGTGGGGAACTAGGTGTTTCTCTGTGGTCTCCACAGGGGATTCAGACATCCTTTCGTCTTGGGAGATGCAAGACGAACCTGCATTCCAGTCACTGCAGGGATATCCGGCCTTATTTCGAGTCAGGGAATCGCGGTGTCCATTCCACCTGAGGCCACAAACTCAGGGTCCCTCTCACATACCTAGAGCTGAGAGAAGCCTCCTCTTGAGGTGCTTGTGGTAAGGTGATATTCCTCTGGAGTCGAAACTAGGGACTAACCTCTCATCTCGAGTTGATTTTTGGTCCACGGAGCTCTTTCGTGTTGCTACAGTGACCTCAGGATCCCTCTAGCCTTGAAACAGTGTTCTTGGGTTTTCTCTGGAGTGCCATCAAGGAAATCAAGGCTCCTTTCATGTGTGATGTGCAACACAGAATTGCTCTGCACGCAGTGCAGGGGAATCGGGCCTCATCTCGCGGCGAGGGGGAAGTCTCATGGTTTTTCTCGAGTTGCGGCGGGAACCTGGGGTATATTCTCGAGTTACGACGGGGATGGCCCTTCCACACACGTGTTTGTTCAGCCACGTCAGGACGCTTGCCTAGTTGCGAGACACAACTCGGGATTCTCCTCGAGGCTTGGCAAGGCAATTGGGACGCCTCTCCAGCTGAGGCGGGAGACCAAGGGTCCCTTTCCACGTGCCACAGGATTCCTGGGACTCCTATCAAGTTTCACGAGGAGTCAGGCATCGTCTCCTTTGGAGGCACTGATCTCCGCGTACCTCTGGAGTTTTCAAAGGATGTGAGGCTATCGGTCGCGATGAGGTGGGGAACTAAGTCTTTCTCTGTGCTTTCCACAGGGGATTCAGACATCCTTTCGTCCTGGGAGATGCAAGACGAGCCTGCATTCAAGTCACTGCAGGGATATCCGGCCTTATTTCGAGTCAGGGCATCGCGGTGTCCATTCCACTTGAGGCCGCAAACTCAGGGTCCCTCTCACATACCTAGAGCTGAGAGAAGCCTCCTCTTGAGGTGCTTGTGGTAAGGTGGTATTCCTCTGGAGACGAATCCAGGGACTAACCTCTCTTTTCGAGTTGATTTTTGGTCCACAGAGTTCTTTCGTGTTGCTACAGTGACCTCAGGATCCCTCTATCCTTGAAACAGTGTTCTTGGGGTTTCTCTGGAGTGCCATCAAGGAAATCAAGGCTCCTTTCATGTGTGATGTGCAAGACGGAATTGCTCTGCACGCAGTACAGGGGAATCGGGCCTCATCTCGCATCGAGGGGGAAGTCTCATGGTTTTTCTCGAGTTGCGGCGGGAACCTGGGGTATATTCTCGAGTTACGACGGGGATGGCCCTTCCACCCACGTGTTTCTTCAGCGACGTCAGGACTCCTGCCTAGTTGCGAGGGACAACTCGGGATTCTCCTCGAGGCTTTGCAGGGCAATTGGGACGCCTCTCCAGCTGAGACGGGAGACCAAGGGTCCCTTTCCCCGTGCCACAGGAATCCTGGGACTCCTATCAAGTTTCACGAGGAGTCAGGCATCGTCTCCTTTGGAGGCACTGATCTCCGCGTACCTCTGGAGTTTTCAAAGGATGTGAGGCCTCCGGTCGCGATGAGGTGGGGAACTAGGTCTTTCTCTGTGGTCTCCACAGGGGATTCAGACATCCTTTCGTCTTGGGAGATGCAAGACGAGCCTGCATTGAAGTCACTGCAGGGATATCCGGCCTTATTTCGCGTCAGGGCATCGCGGTGTCCATTCCACTTGAGGCCGCAAACTCAGGGTCCCTCTCACATACCTAGAGCTGAGAGAAGCCTTCTCTTGAGGTGCTTGTGGTAAGGTGGTATTCCTCTGGAGTCGAAGCCAGGGACTAACCTCTCATCTCGAGTTGATTTTTGGCCCACGGAGCTCTTTCGTGTTGCTACAGTGACCTCAGGATCCCTCTAGCCTTGAAACAGTGTTCTTGGGGTTTCTCTGGAGTGCCATCAAGGAAATCAAGGCTCCTTTCATGTGTGATGTGCAACACAGAATTGCTCTGCACGCAGTGCAGGGGAATCGGGCCTCATCTCGCGGCGAGGGGGAAGTCTCATGGTTTTTCTCGAGTTGCAGCGGGAACCTGGGGTATATTCTCGAGTTACGACGGGGATGGCCCTTCCACACACGTGTTTGTTCAGCCACGTCAGGACGCTTGCCTAGTTGCGAGACACAACTCGGGATTCTCCTCGAGGCTTGGCAAGGCAATTGGGACGCCTCTCCAGCTGAGGCGGGAGACCAAGGGTCCCTTTCCACGTGCCACAGGATTCTTGGGACTCCTATCAAGTTTCACGAGGAGTCAGGCATCGTCTCCTTTGGAGGCACTGATCTCCGCGTACCTCTGGAGTTTTCAAAGGATGTGAGGCTATCGGTCGCGATGAGGTGGGGAACTAAGTCTTTCTCTGTGCTTTCCACAGGGTATTCAGACATCCTTTCGCCCTGGGAGATGCAAGACGAGCCTGCATTGAAGTCACTGCAGGGATATCTGGCCTTATTTCGAGTCAGGGCATCGCGGTGTCCATTCCACTTGAGGCCGCAAACTCAGGGTCCCTCTCACATACTTAGAGCTGAGAGAAGCCTCCTCTTGAGGTGCTTGTGGTAAGGTGGTCTTCCTCTGGAGACGAATCCAGGGACTAACCTCTCTTTTCGAGTTGATTTTTGGTCCACAGAGTTCTTTCGTGTTGCTACAGTGACCTCAGGATCCCTCTAGCCTTGAAACAGTGTTCTTGGGGTTTCTCTGGAGTGCCATCAAGGAAATCAAGGCTCCTTTCATGTGTGATGTGCAAGACGGAATTGCTCTGCACGCAGTGCAGGGAAATCGAGCCTCATCTCGCGGCGAGGGGGAAGTCTCATGGTTTTTCTCGAGTTGCGGCGGGAACCTGGGGTATATTCTCGAGTTACGACGGGGATGGCCCTTCCACACACGTGTGTGTTCAGCCATGTCAGGACTCCTGCCTAGTTGCGAGGGACAACTCGGGATTCTCCTCGAGGCTTTGCAGGGCAATTGGGTCGCCTCTCCAGCTGAGACGGGAGACCAAGGGTCCCTTTCCAAGGGCCACAGGAATCCTGGGTCTCCTATCAAGTTTCACGAGGAGTCAGGCATCGTCTCCTTTGGAGGCACTGATCTCCGCATACCTCTGGAGTTTTCAAAGGATTTGAGGCCTCCTGTCGCGATGAGGTGGGGAACTAGGTCTTTGTCTGTGGTCTCCACAGGGGATTCAGACACCCTTTCGTCTTGGGAGATGCAAGACGAGCCTGCATTCCAGTCACTGCAGGGATATCCAGCCTTATTTTGCGTCAGGGCATCGCGGTGTCCATTCCACTTGAGGCCGCAAACTCAGGGTCCCTCACACATACCTAGAGCTGAGAGAAGCCTCCTCTTGAGGTGCTTGTGGTAAGGTGGTATTCCTCTGGAGTTGAAGCCAGGGACTAACCACTCATCTCGAGTTGATTTTTGGTCCACGGAGCTCTTTCGTGTTGCTACAGTGACCTCAGGATCCCTCTAGCCTTGAAACAGTGTTCTTGGGGTTTCTCTGGAGTGCCATGAAGGAAATCAAGGCTCCTTTCATGTGTGATGTGCAACACGGAATTGCTCTGCACGCAGTGCAGGGGAATCGGGCCTCATCTCGCGGCGAGGGGGAAGTCTCATGGTTTTTCTCGAGTTGCGGCGGGAACCTGGGGTATATTCTCGAGTTACGACGGGGATGGCCCTTCCACCCACGTGTTTGTTCAGCCACGTCAGGACTCTTGCCTAGTTGCGAGACACAACTCGGGATTCTCCTCGAGGCTTGGCAAGGCAATTGGGACGCCTCTCCAGCTGAGGCGGGAGACCAAGGGTCCCTTTCCACGTGCCACAGGAATCCTGGGACTCCTATCAAGTTTCACGAGGAGTCAGGCATCGTCTCCTTTGGAGGCACTGATCTCCGCGTACCTCTGGAGTTTTCAAAGGATGTGAGGCCTCCGGTCGCGATGAGGTGGGGAACTAGGTCTTTCTCTGTGGTCTCCACAGGGGATTCAGACATCCTTTCATCTTGGGAGATGCAAGACGAGCCTGCATTGAAGTCACTGCAGGGATATCCAGCCTTATTTCGCGTCATGGCATCGCGGTGTCCATTCCACTTGAGGCCGCAAACTCAGGGTCCCTCTCACATACCTAGAGCTGAGAGAAGCCTCCTCTTGAGGTGCTTGTGGTAAGGTGGTATTCCTCAGGAGTCGAAGCCAGGGACTAACCTCTCATCTCGAGTTGATTTTTGGTCCACGGAGCTCTTTCGTGTTGCTACAGTGACCTCAGGATCCCTCTAGCCTTGAAACAGTGTTCTTGGGGTTTCTCTGGAGTGCCATCAAGGAAATCAAGGCTCCTTTCATGTGTGATGTGCAACACGGAATTGCTCTGCACGCAGTGCAGGGGAATCGGGCCTCATCTCGCGGCGAGGGGGAAGTCTCATGGTTTTTCTCGAGTTGCGGCGGGAACCTGGGGTATATTCTCGAGTTACGACGGGGATGGCCCTTCCACCCACGTGTTTCTTCAGCGACGTCAGGACTCCTGCCTAGTTGCGAGGGACAACTCTGGATTCTCCTCGAGGCTTGGCAGGGCAATTGGGACGCCTCTCCAGCTGAGGCGGGAGACCAAGTGTCCCTTTCCAAGTGCCACAGGAATCCTGGGACTCCTATCAAGTTGCACGACGAGTCAGGCATCGTCTCCTTTGGAGGCACTGATCTCCGCGTACCTCTGGAGTTTTCAAAGGATTTGAGGCCTCCTGTCGCGATGAGGAGGGGAATTAAGTCTTTCTCTGTGCTTTCCACAGGGGATTCAGACATCCTTTCGTCCTGGGAGATGCAAGACGAGCCTGCATTGAAGTCACTGCAGGGATATCCAGCCTTATTGCGCGTCAGGGCATCGCGGTGTCCATTCCACTTGAGGCCGCAAACTCAGGATCCCTCTCACATACCTAGAGCTGAGAGAAGCCTCCTCTTGAGGTGCTTGTGGTAGGGTGGTATTCCTCAGGAGTCGAAGCCAGGGACTAACCTCTCATCTCGAGTTGATTCTTGGTCCACGGAGCTCTTTCGTGTTGCTACAGTGACCTCAGGATCCCTCTAGCCTTGAAACAGTGTTCTTGGGGTTTCTCTGGAGTGCCATCAAGGAAATCAAGGCTCCTTTCATGTGTGATGTGCAACACGGAATTGCTCTGCACGCAGTGCAGGGGAATCGGGCCTCATCTCGCGGCGAGGGGGAAGTCTCATGGTTTTTCTCGAGTTGCGGCGGGAACCTGGGGTATATTCTCGAGTTACGACGGGGATGGCCCATCCACACACGTGTTTGTTCAGCCACGTCAGGACTCTTTCCTAGTTGCGAGACACAACTCGGGATTCTCCTCGAGGCTTGGCAAGGCAATTGGGACGCCTCTCCAGCTGAGGCGGGAGACCAAGAGTCCCTTTCCACGTGCCACAGGAATCCTGGGACTCCTATCAAGTTTCACAAGAAGTCAGGCATCGTCTCCTTTGGAGGCACTGATCTCCGCGTACCTCTGGAGTTTTCAAAGGATGTGAGGCCTCCGGTCGCGATGAGGTGGGGAACTAGGTCTTTCTCTGTGGTCTCCACAGGGGATTCAGACATCCTTTCTTCTTGGGAGATGCAAGACGAGCCTGCATTCAAGTCACTGCAGGGATATCCGGCCTTATTTCGAGTCAGGGCATCGCGGTGTCCATTCCACTTGAGGCCGCAAACTCAGGGTCCCTCTCACATACCTAGAGCTGAGAGAAGCCTCCTCTTGAGGTGCTTGTGGTAAGGTGGTATTCCTCTGGAGACGAATCCAGGGACTAACCTCTCTTTTCGAGTTGAATTTTGGTCCACAGAGTTCTTTCGTGTCGCTACAGTGACCTCAGGATCCCTCTATCCTTGAAACAGTGTTCTTGGGGTTTCTCTGGAGTGCCATCAAGGAAATCAAGGCTCCTTTCATGTGTGATGTGCAAGACGAAATTGCTCTGCACGCAGTACAGGGGAATCGGGCCTCATCTCGCATCGAGGGGGAAGTCTCATGGTTTTTCTCGAGTTGCGGCGGGAACCTGGGGTATATTCTCGAGTTACGACGGGGATGGCCCTTCCACCCACGTGTTAGTTCAGCCACATCAGGACTCCTGCCTAGTTGCGAGGGACAACTCGGGATTCTCCTCGAGGCTTGGCAGGGCAATTGGAACGCCTCTCCAGCTGAGGCGGGAGACCAAGGGTCCCTTTCCACGTGCCACAAGAATCCTGGGACTCCTATCAAGTTTCACGAGGAGTCAGGCATCGTCTCCTTTGGAGGCACTGATCTCCGCGTACCTCTGGAGTTTTCAAAGGATGTGAGGCCTCCGGTCGCGATGACGTGGGGAACTAGGTCTTTCTCTGTGGTCTCCACAGGGGATTCAGACATCCTTTCTTCTTGGGAGATGCAAGACGAGCCTGCATTCAAGTCACTGCAGGGATATCCGGCCTTATTTCGAGTCAGGGCATCGCGGTGTCCATTCCACTTGAGGCCGCTAACTCAGGATCCCTCTCACATACCTAGAGCTGAGAGAAGCCTCCTCTTGAGGTGCTTGTGGTAAGGTGGTATTCCTCTGGAGTCAAAGCTAGGGACTAACCTCTCATCTCGAGTTGATTTTTGGTCCACGGAGCTCTTTCGTGTTGCTACAGTGACCTCAGGATCCCTCTAGCCTTGAAACAGTGTTCTTGGGGTTTCTCTGGAGTGCCATGAAGGAAATCAAGGCTCCTTTCATGTGTGATGTGCAACACAGAATTGCTCTGCACGCAGTGCAGGGTAATCGGGCCTCATCTCGCGGCGAGGGGGAAGTCTCATGGTTTTTCTCGAGTTGCGGCGGGAACCTGGGGTATATTCTCGAGTTACGACGGGGATGACCCTTCCACACACGTGTTTGTTCAGCCACGTCAGGACTCTTGCCTAGTTGCGAGACACAATTCGGGATTCTCCTCGAGGCTTGGCAAGGCAATTGGGACGCCTCTCCAGCTGAGGCAGGAGACCAAGGGTCCCTTTCCACGTGCCACAGGAATCCTGGGACTCCTATCAAGTTTCACGAGGAGTCAGGCATCGTCTCCTTTGGAGGCACTGATCTCCGCGTACCTCTGGAGTTTTCAAAGGATGTGAGGCCTCCGGTCGCGATGAGGTGGGGAACTAGGTCTTTCTCTGTGGTCTCCACAGGGGATTCAGACATCCTTTCATCTTGGGAGATGCAAGACGAGCCTGCATTCAAGTCACTGCAGGGATATCCAGCCTTATTTCGCGTCAGGGCATCGCGGTGTCCATTCCACTTGAGGCCGCAAACTCAGGGTCCCTCCCACATACCTAGAGCTGAGAGAAGCCTCCTCTTGAGGTGCTTGTGGTAAGGTGGTATTCCTCTGGAGTCGAAGCCAGGGACTAACCTCTCATCTCGAGTTGATTTTTGGGCCACGGAGCTCTTTCGTGTTGCTACAGTGACTTCAGGATCCCTCTAGCCTTGAAACAGTGTTCTTGGGGTTTCTCTGGAGTGCCATGAAGGAAATCAAGGCTCCTTTCATGTGTGATGTGCAACACGGAATTGCTCTGCACGCAGTGCAGGGGAATCGGGCCTCATCTCGCATCGAGGGGGAAGTCTCTTGGTTTTTCTCGAGTTGCGGCGGGAACCTGGGGTATATTCTCGAGTTACGACGGGGATGGCCCTTCCACCCACGTGTTTGTTCAGCCACGTCAGGACTCCTGCCTAGTTGTGAGGGACAACTCGGGATTCTCCTCGAGGCTTGGCAGGGCAATTGGAACGCCTCTCCAGCTGAGGCGGGAGACCAAGGGTCCCTTTCCACGTGCCACAAGAATCCTGGGACTCCTATCAAGTTTCACGAGGAGTCAGGCATCGTCTCCTTTGGAGGCACTGATCTCCGCGTACCTCTGGAGTTTTCAAAGGATGTGAGGCCTCCGGTCGCGATGAGGTGGGGAACTAGGTGTTTCTCTATGGTCTCCACAGGGGTTTCAGACATCCTTTCTTCTTGGGAGATGCAAGACGAGCCTGCATTCAAGTCACTGCAGGGATATCCGGCGTTATTTCGAGTCAGGGCATCGCGGTGTCCATTCCACTTGAGGCCGCAAACTCAGGATCCCTCTCACATACCTAGAGCTGAGAGAAGCCTCCTCTTGAGGTGCTTGTGGTAAGGTGGTATTCCTCAGGAGTCGAAGCCAGGGACTAACCTCTCATCTCGTGTTGATTCTTGGTCCACGGAGCTCTTTCGTGTTGCTACAGTGACCTCAGGATCCCTCTATCCTTGAAACAGTGTTCTTGGGGTTTCTCTGGAGTGCCATCAAGGAAATCAAGGCTCCTTTCATGTGTGATGTGCAACACAGAATTGCTGTGCACGCAGTGCAGGGGAATCGGGCCTCATCTCGCGGCGAGGGGGAAGTCTCATGGTTTTTCTCGAGTTGCGGCGGGAACCTGGGGTATATTCTTGAGTTACGACGGGGATGGCCCTTCCACACACGTGTTTGTTCAGCCACGTCAGGACTCTTGCCTAGTTGCGAGACACAACTCGGGATTCTCCTCGAGGCTTGGCAAGGCAATTGGGACGCCTCTCCAGCTGAGGCGGGAGACCAAGGGTCCCTTTCCACGTGCCACAGGAATCCTGGGACTCCTATCAAGTTTCACGAGAAGTCAGGCATCGTCTCCTTTGGAGGCACTGATCTCCGCGTACCTCTGGAGTTTTCAAAGGATGTGAGGCCTCCGGTCGCGATGAGGTGGGGAACTAGGTCTTTCTCTGTGGTCTCCACAGGGGATTCAGACATCCTTTCATCTTGGGAGATGCAAGACGAGCCTGCATTCAAGTCACTGCAGGGATATCCAGCCTTATTTCGAGTCAGGGCATCGCGGTGTCCATTCCACTTGAGGCCGCAAACTCAGGGTCCCTCTCACATACCTAGAGCTGAGAGAAGCCTCCTCTTGAGGTGCTTGTGGTAAGGTGGTATTCCTCTGGAGTCGAAGCCAGGGACTAACCTCTCATCTCAAGTTGATTTTTGGCCCACGGAGCTCTTTCGTGTTGCTACAGTGACCTCAGGATCCCTCTAGCCTTGAAACAGTGTTCTTGGGGTTTCTCTGGAGTGCCATCAAGGAAATCAAGGCTCCTTTCATGTGTGATGTGCAACACGGAATTGCTCTGCACGCAGTGCAGGGGAATCGGACCTCATCTCGCGGCGAGGGGGAAGTCTCATGGTTTTTCTCGAGTTGCGGCGGGAACCTGGGGTATATTCTCGAGTTACGACGGGGATGGCCCTTCCACCCACGTGTTTCTTCAGCGACGTCAGGACTCCTGCCTAGTTGCGAGGGACAACGCGGGATTCTCCTCGAGGCTTGGCAGGGCAATTGGGACGCCTCTCCAGCTGAGGCGGGAGACCAAGTGTCCCTTTCCAAGTGCCACAGGAATCCTGGGACTCCTATCAAGTTTCACGAGGAGTCAGGCATCGTCTCCTTTGGAGGCACTGATCTCCGTGTACCTCTGGAGTTTTCAAAGGATGTGAGGCTATCGGTCGCGATGAGGTGGGGAACTAAGTCTTTCTCTGTGCTTTCCACAGGGGATTCAGACATCCTTTCGTCCTGAGAGATGCAAGACGAGCCTGCATTTAAGTCACTGCAGGGATATCCGGCCTTATTTCGAGTCAGGGCATCGCGGTGTCCATTCCACTTGAGGCCGCAAACTCAGGGTCCCTCTCACATATCTAGAGCTGAGAGAAGCCTCCTCTTGAGGTGCTTGTGGTAAGGTGGTATTCCTCTGGAGACGAATCCAGGGACTAACCTCTCTTTTCGAGTTGATTTTTGGTCCACAGAGTTCTTTCGTGTTGCTACAGTGACGTCAGGATCCCTCTATCCTTGAAACAGTGTTCTTGGGGTTTCTCTGGAGTGCCATCAAGGAAATCAAGGCTCCTTTCATGTGTGATGTGCAAGACGGAATTGCTCTGCACGCAGTGCAGGGGAATCGGGCCTCATCTCGCATCGAGGGGGAAGTCTCTTGGTTTTTCTCGAGTTGAGGCGGGAACCTGGGTTATATTCTCGAGTTACGACGGGGATGGCCCTTCCACCCACGTGTTTGTTCAGCCACGTCAGGACTCCTGCCTAGTTGTGAGGGACATCTCGGAATTCTCCTCGAGGCTTGGCAGGGCAATTGGAACGCCTCTCCAGCTGAGGCGGGAGACCAAGTGTCCCTTTCCACGTGCCACAGGAATCCTGGGACTCCTATCAAGTTTCACGAGGAGTCAGGCATCGTCTCCTTTGGAGGCACTGATCTCCGCGTACCTCTGGAGTTTTCAAAGGATGTGAGGCCTCCGGTCGCGATGAGGTGGGGAACTAGGTGTTTCTCTATGGTCTCCACAGGGGATTCAGACATCCTTTCTTCTTGGGAGATGCAAGACGAGCCTGCATTCAAGTCACTGCAGGGATATCCGGCCTTATTTCGAGTCAGGGCATCGCGGTGTCCATTCCACTTGAGGCCGCAAACTCAGGATCCCTCTCACATACCTAGAGCTGAGAGAAGCCTCCTCTTGAGGTGCTTGTGGTAAGGTGGTATTCCTCAGGAGTCGAAGCCAGGGACTAACCTCTCATCTCGTGTTGATTCTTGGTCCACGGAGCTCTTTCGTGTTGCTACAGTGACCTCAGGATCCCTCTAGCCTTGAAACAGTGTTCTTGGGGTTTCTCTGGAGTGCCATCAAGGAAATCAAGGCTCCTTTCATGTGTGATGTGCAACACGGAATTGCTCTGCACGCAGTGCAGGGGAATCGGGCCTCATCTCGCGGCGAGGGGGAAGTCTCATGGTTTTTCTCGAGTTGCGGCGGGAACCTGGGGTATATTCTCGAGTTACGACGGGAATGGCCCTTCCACCCACGTGTTTCTTCAGCGACGTCAGGACTCCTGCCTAGTTGCGAGGGACAACTCTGGATTCTCCTCGAGGCTTGGCAGGGCAATTGGGACGCCTCTCCAGCTGAGGCCGGAGACCAAGGGTCCCTTTCCACGTGCCACAGGAATCCTGGGACTCCTATCAAGTTTCACGAGGAGTCAGGCATCGTCTCCTTTGGAGGCACTGATCTCCGCGTACCTCTGGAGTTTTCAAAGGATGTGAGGCCTCCGGTCGCGATGAGGTGGGGAACTAGGTCTTTCCCTGTGGTCTCCACAGGGGATTCAGACATCCTTTCATCTTGGGAGATGCAAGACGAGCCTGCATTCAAGTCACTGCAGGGATATCCAGCCTTATTTCGCGTCAGGGCATCGCGGTGTCCATTCCACTTGAGGCCGCAAACTCAGGGTCCCTCCCACATACCTAGAGCTGAGAGAAGCCTCCTCTTGAGGTGCTTGTGGTAAGGTGGTATTCCTCTGGAGTCGAAGCCAGGGACTAACCTCTCATCTCGAGTTGATTTTTGGGCCACGGAGCTCTTTCGTGTTGCTACAGTGACCTCAGGATCCCTCTAGCCTTGAAACAGTGTTCTTGGGGTTTCTCTGGAGTGCCATGAAGGAAATCAAGGCTCCTTTCATGTGTGATGTGCAACACGGAATTGCTCTGCACGCAGTGCAGGGGAATCGGGCCTCATCTCGCATCGATGGGGAAGTCTCTTGGTTTTTCTCGAGTTGCGGCGGGAACCTGGGGTATATTCTCGAGTTACGACGGGGATGGCCCTTCCACCCACGTGTTTGTTCAGCCACGTCAGGACTCCTGCCTAGTTGTGAGGGACAACTCGGGATTCTCCTCGAGGCTTGGCAGGGCAATTGGAACGCCTCTCCAGCTGAGGCGGGAGACCAAGGGTCCCTTTCCACGTGCCACAAGAATCCTGGGACTCCTATCAAGTTTCACGAGGAGTCAGGCATCGTCTCCTTTGGAGGCACTGATCTCCGCGTACCTCTGGAGTTTTCAAAGGATGTGAGGCCTCCGGTCGCGATGAGGTGGGGAACTAGGTGTTTCTCTATGGTCTCCACAGGGGTTTCAGACATCCTTTCTTCTTGGGAGATGCAAGACGAGCCTGCATTCAAGTCACTGCAGGGATATCTGGCGTTATTTCGAGTCAGGGCATCGCGGTGTCCATTCCACTTGAGGCCGCAAACTCAGGATCCCTCTCACATACCTAGAGCTGAGAGAAGCCTCCTCTTGAGGTGCTTGTGGTAAGGTGGTATTCCTCAGGAGTCGAAGCCAGGGACTAACCTCTCATCTCGTGTTGATTCTTGGTCCACGGAGCTCTTTCGTGTTGCTACAGTGACCTCAGGATCCCTCTAGCCTTGAAACAGTGTTCTTGGGGTTTCTCTGGAGTGCCATCAAGGAAATCAAGGCTCCTTTCATGTGTGATGTGCAACACAGAATTGCTGTGCACGCAGTGCAGGGGAATCGGGCCTCATCTCGCGGCGAGGGGGAAGTCTCATGGTTTTTCTCGAGTTGCGGCGGGAACCTGGGGTATATTCTCGAGTTACGACGGGGATGGCCCTTCCACACACGTGTTTGTTCAGCCACGTCAGGACTCTTGCCTAGTTGCGAGACACAACTCGGGATTCTCCTCGAGGCTTGGCAAGGCAATTGGGACGCCTCTCCAGCTGAGGCGGGAGACCAAGGGTCCCTTTCCACATGCCACAGGAATCCTGGGACTCCTATCAAGTTTCACGAGGAGTCAGGCATCGTCTCCTTTGGAGGCACTGATCTCCGTGTACCTCTGGAGTTTTCAAAGGATGTGAGGCCTCCGGTCGCGATGAGGTGGGGAACTAGGTCTTTCTCTGTGGTCTCCACAGGGGATTCAGACATCCTTACATCTTGGGAGATGCAAGACGAGCCTGCATTCAAGTCACTGCAGGGATATCCAGCCTTATTTCGCGTCAGGGCATCGCGGTGTCCATTCCACTTGAGGCCGCAAACTCAGGGTCCCTCTCACATACCTAGAGCTGAGAGAAGCCTCCTCTTGAGGTGCTTGTGGTAAGGTGGTATTCCTCTGGAGTCGAAGCCAGGGACTAACCTCTCATCTCGAGTTGATTTTTGGCCCACGGAGCTCTTTCGTGTTGCTACAGTGACCTCAGGATCCCTCTAGCCTTGAAACAGTGTTCTTGGGGTTTCTCTGGAGTGCCATCAAGGAAATCAAGGCTCCTTTCATGTGTGATGTGCAAGACGGAATTGCTCTGCACGCAGTGAAGGGGAATCGGACCTCATCTCGCGGCGAGGGGGAAGTCTCATGGTTTTTCTCGAGTTGCGGCGGGAACCTGAGGTATATTCTCGAGTTACGACGGGGATGGCCCTTCCACCCACGTGTTTGTTCAGCCACGTCAGGACTCCTGCCTAGTTGCGAGGGACAACTCGGGATTCTCCTCGAGGCTTGGCAGGGCAATTGGAACGCCTCTCCAGCTGAGGCGGGAGACCAAGGGTCCCTTTCCACGTGCCACAAGAATCCTGGGACTCCTATCAAGTTTCACGAGGAGTCAGGCATCGTCTCCTTTGGAGGCACTGATCTCCGCGTACCTCTGGAGTTTTCAAAGGATGTGAGGCCTCCGGTCGCGATGAGGTGGGGAACTAGGTGTTTCTCTGTGGTCTCCACAGGGGATTCAGACATCCTTTCTTCTTGGGAGATGCAAGACGAGCCTGCATTGAAGTCACTGCAGGGATATCCGGCCTTATTTCGAGTCAGGGCATCGCGGTGTCCATTCCACTTGAGGCCGCAAACTCAGGATCCCTCTCACATACCTAGAGCTGAGAGAAGCCTCCTCTTGAGGTGCTTGTGGTAAGGTGGTATTCCTCAGGAGTCGAAGCCAGGGACTAACCTCTCATCTCGTGTTGATTCTTGGTCCACGGAGCTCTTTCGTGTTGCTACAGTGACCTCAGGATCCCTCTAGCCTTGAAACAGTGTTCTTGGGGTTTCTCTGGAGTGCCATCAAGGAAATCAAGGCTCCTTTCATGTGTGATGTGCAACACGGAATTGCTCTGCACGCAGTGCAGGGGAATCGGGCCTCATCTCGCGGCAAGGGGGAAGTCTCATGGTTTTTCTCGAGTTGCGGCGGGAACCTAGGGTATATTCTCGAGTTACGACGGGGATGGCCCTTCCACACACGTGTGTGTTCAGCCATGTCAGGACTCCTGCCTAGTTGCGAGGGACAACTCGGGATTCTCCTCGAGGCTTTGCAGGGCAATTGGGACGCCTCTCCAGTTGAGACGGGAGACCAAGGGTCCCTTTCCACGTGCCACAGGAATCCTGGGTCTCCTATCAAGTTTCACGAGGAGTCAGGCATCGTCTCCTTTGGAGGCACTGATCTCCGCATACCTCTGGAGTTTTCAAAGGATTTGAGGCCTCCTGTCGCGATGAGGTGGGGAACTAGGTCTTTCTCTGTGGTCTCCACAGGGGATTCAGACACCCTTTCGTCTTGGGAGATGCAAGACGAGCCTGCATTCCAGTCACTGCAGGGATATCCGGCCTTATTTCGAGTCAGGGCATCGCGTTGTCCATTCCACTTGAGGCCGCAAACTCAGGGTCCCTCTCACATACCTAGAGCTGAGAGAAGCCTCCTCTTGAGGTGCTTGTGGTAAGGTGGTATTCCTCTGGAGTCGAAGTCAGGGACTAACATCTCATCTCGAGTTGATTTTTGGTCCACGGAGTTCTTTCGTGTTGCTACAGTGACCTCAGTATCCCTCTAGCCTTGAAACAGTGTTCTTGGGGTTTCTCTGGAGTGCCATCAAGGAAATCAAGGCTCCTTTCATGTGTGATGTGCAACACAGAATTGCTCTGCATGCAGTGCGGGGGAATCGGGCCTCATCTCGCGGCGAGGGGGAAGTCTCATGGTTTTTCTCGAGTTCCGGCGGGAACCTGGGGTATATTCTCGAGTTACGACGGGGATGGCCCGTCCACCCACGTGTTTGTTCAGCCACGTCAGGACTCCTGCCTAGTTGCGAGGGACAACTCGGGATTCTCCTCGAGGCTTTGCAGGGCAATTGGGACGCCTCTCCAGCTGAGGAGGGAGACCATGGGTCCCTTTCCACGTGCCACAGGAACCCTGGGACTCCTATCAAGTTTCACGAGGAGTCAGGCATCGTCTCCTTTGGAGGCACTGATCTCCGCATACCTCTGGAGTTTTCAAAGGATTTGAGGCCGCCTGTCGCGATTAGGTGGGGAACTAGGTGTTTCTCTGTGGTCTCCACAGGGGATTCAGACACCCTTTCGTCTTGGGAGATGCAAGACGAGCCTGCATTCCAGTCACTGCAGTGATATCCGGCCTTATTTCGAGTCAGGGCATCGCGGTGTCCATTCCACTTGAGGCCGCAAACTCAGGGTCCCTCTCACATACCTAGAGCTGAGAGAAGCCTCCTCTTGAGGTGCTTGTGGTAAGGTGGTATTCCTCTGGAGTCGAAGCCAGGGACTAACCTCTCATCTCGAGTTGATTTTTGGTCCACGGAGCTCTTTCGTGTTGCTACAGTGACCTCAGGATCCCTCTAGCCTTGAAACAGTGTTCTTGGGGTTTCTCTGGAGTGCCATCAAGGAAATCAAGGCTCCTTTCATGTGTGATGTGCAACACAGAATTGCTGTGCACGCAGTGCAGGGGAATCGGGCCTCATCTCGCGGCGAGGGGGAAGTCTCATGGTTTTTCTCGAGTTGCGGCGGGAACCTGGGGTATATTCTCGAGTTACGACGGGGATGGCCCTTCCACACACGTGTTTGTTCAGCCACGTCAGGACTCTTGCCTAGTTGCGAGACACAACTCGGGATTCTCCTCGAGGCTTGGCAAGGCAATTGGGACGCCTCTCCAGCTGAGGCGGGAGACCAAGGGTCCCTTTCCACGTGCCACAGGAATCCTGGGACTCCTATCAAGTTTCACGAGGAGTCAGGCATCGTCTCCTTTGGAGGCACTGATCTCCGCGTACCTCTGGAGTTTTCAAAGGATGTGAGGCCTCCGGTCGCGATGAGGTGGGGAACTAGGTCTTTCTCGGTGGTCTCCACAGGGGATTCAGACATCCTTTCATCTTGGGAGATGCAAGACGAGCCTGCATTCAAGTCACTGCAGGGATATCCAGCCTTATTTCGCGTCAGGGCATCGCGTTGTCCATTCCACTTGAGGCTGCAAACTCAGGGTCCCTCTCACATACCTAGAGCTGAGAGAAGCCTCCTCTTGAGGTGCTTGTGGTAAGGTGGTGTTCCTCTGGAGTCGAAGCCAGGGACTAACCTCTCATCTCGAGTTGATTTTTGGCCCACGGAGCTCTTTCGTGTTGCTACAGTGTCCTCAGGATCCCTCTAGCCTTGAAACAGTGTTCTTGGGGTTTCTCTGGAGTGCCATCAAGGAAATCAAGGCTACTTTCATGTGTGATGTGCAACACGGAATTGCTCTGCACGCAGTGCAGGGGAATCGGGCCTCATCTCGCGGCGAGGGGGAAGTCTCATGGTTTTTCTCGAGTTGCGGCGGGAACCTGGGGTATATTCTCGAGTTACGACGGGGATGGCCCTTCCACCCACGTGTTTCTTCAGCGACGTCAGGACTCCTGCCTAGTTGCGAGGGACAACTCTGGATTCTCCTCGAGGCTTGGCAGGGCAATTGGGACGCCTCTCCAGCTGAGGCGGGAGACCAAGGGTCCCTTTCCACGTGCCACAGGAATCCTGGGACTCCTATCAAGTTTCACGAGGAGTCAGGCATCGTCTCCTTTGGAGGCCCTGATCTCCGCGTACCTCTGGAGTTTTCAAAGGATGTGAGGCTATCGGTCGCGATGAGGTGGGGAACTAAGTCTTTCTCTGTGCTTTCCACAGGGGATTCAGACATCCTTTCGTCCTGGGAGATGCAAGACGAGCCTGCATTGAAGTCACTGCAGGGATATCCGGCCTTATTTCGAGTCAGGGCATCGCGGTGTCCATTCCACCTGAGGGCGCAAACTCAGGGTCCCTCTCACATACCTAGAGCTGAGAGAAGCCTCCTCTTGAGGTGCTTGTGGTAAGGTGGTATTCCTCTGGAGACGAAACCAGGGACTAACCTCTCTTTTCGAGTTGATTTTTGGTCCACAGAGTTCTTTCGTGTTGCTACAGTGACCTCAGGATCCCTCTAGCCTTGAAACAGTGTTCTTGGGGTTTCTCTGGAGTGCCATCAAGGAAATCAAGGCTCCTTTCATGTGTGATGTGCAAGACGGAATTGCTCTGCACGCAGTGCAGGGGAATCGGGCCTCATCTCGCGGCGAGGGGGAAGTCTCATGGTTTTTCTCGAGTTGCGGCGGGAACCTGGGGTATATTCTCGAGTTACGACGGGGATGGCCCTTCCACACACGTGTGTGTTCAGCCATGTCAGGACTCCTGCCTAGTTGCGAGGGACAACTCGGGATTCTCCTCGAGGCTTTGCAGGGCAATTGGGACGCCTCTCCAGCTGAGACGGGAGACCATGGGTCCCTTTCCACGTGCCACAGGAATCCTGGGTCTCCTATCAAGTTTCACGAGGAGTCAGGCATCGTCTCCTTTGGAGGCACTGATCTCCGCATACTTCTGGAGTTTTCAAAGGATTTGAGGCCGCCTGTCGCGATGAGGTGGGGAACTAGGTGTTTCTCTGTGGTCTCGACAGGGGATTCAGACACCCTTTCGTCTTGGGAGATGCAAGACGAGCCTGCATTCCAGTCACTGCAGGGATATCCGGCCTTATTTCGAGTCAGGGCATCGCGGTGTCCATTCCACTTGAGGCCGCAAACTCAGGGTCCCTCTCACATACCTAGAGCTGAGAGAAGCCTCCTCTTGAGGTGCTTGTGGTAAGGTGGTATTCCTCTGGAGTCGAAGCCAGGGACTAACCTTTCATCTCGAGTTGATTTCTGGTCCACGGAGCTCTTTCGTGTTGCTACAGTGACCTCAGGATCCCTCTATCCTTGAAACAGTGTTCTTGGGGTTTCTCTGGAGTGCCATCAAGGAAATCAAGGCTCCTTTCATGTGTGATGTGCAACACAGAATTGCTCTGCACGCAGTGCAGGGGAATCGGGCCTCATCTCGCGGCGAGGGGGAAGTCTCATGGTTTTTCTCGAGTTGCGGCGGGAACCTGGGGTATATTCTCGAGTTACGACGGGGATGGCCCTTCCACACACGTGTTTGTTCAGCCACGTCAGGACTCTTGCCTAGTTGCGAGACACAACTCGGGATTCTCCTCGAGGCTTGGCAAGGCAATTGGGACGCCTCTCCAGCTGAGGCGGGAGACCAAGGGTCCCTTTCCACGTGCCACAGGAATCCTGGGACTCCTATCAAGTTTCACGAGGAGTCAGGCATCGTCTCCTTTGGAGGCACTGATCTCCGCGTACCTCTGGAGTTTTCAAAGGATGTGAGGCCTCCGGTCGCGATGAGGTGGGGAACTAGGTCTTTCTCTGTGGTCTCCACAGGGGATTCAGACATCCTTTCATCTTGGGAGATGCAAGACGAGCCTGCATTCAAGTCACTGCAGGGATATCCAGCCTTATTTCGAGTCAGGGCATCGCGGTGTCCATTCCACTTGAGGCCGCAAACTCAGGGTCCCTCTCACATACCTAGAGCTGAGAGAAGCCTCCTCTTGAGGTGCTTGTGGTAAGGTGGTCTTCCTCTGGAGACGAATCCAGGGACTAACTTCTCTTTTCGAGTTGATTTTTGGTCCACAGAGTTCTTTCGTGTTGCTACAGTGACCTCAGGATCCCTCTAGCCTTGAAACAGTGTTCTTGGGGTTTCTCTGGAGTGCCATCAAGGAAATCAAGGCTCCTTTCATGTGTGATGTGCAAGACGGAATTGCTCTGCACGCAGTGCAGGGGAATCGAGCCTCATCTCGCGGCGAGGGGGAAGTCTCATGGTTTTTCTCGAGTTGCGGCGGGAACCTGGGGTATATTCTCGAGTTACGACGGGGATGGCCCTTCCACACACGTGTGTGTTCAGCCATGTCAGGACTCCTGCCTAGTTGCGAGGGACAACTCGGGATTCTCCTCGAGGCTTTTCAGGGCAATTGGGACGCCTCTCCAGCTGAGACGGGAGACCATGGGTCCCTTTCCACGTGCCACAGAAATCCTGGGTCTCCTATCAAGTTTCACGAGGAGTCAGGCATCGTCTCCTTTGGAGGCACTGATCTCCGCATACTTCTGGAGTTTTCAAAGGATTTGAGGCCGCCTGTCGCGATGAGGTGGGGAACTAGGTCTTTCTCTGTGGTCTCCACAGGGGATTCAGACACCCTTTCGTCTTGGGAGATGCAAGACGAGCCTGCATCCCAGTCACTGCAGGGATATCCGGCCTTATTTCGAGTCAGGGCATCGCGGTGTCCATTCCACTTGAGGCCGCAAACTCAGGGTCCCTCTCACATACCTAGAGCTGAGAGAAGCCTCCTCTTGAGGTGCTTGTGGTAAGGTGGTATTCCTCTGGAGTCGAAGCCAGGGACTAACCTCTCATCTCGAGTTGATTTTTGGCCCACGGAGCTCTTTCGTGTTGCTACAGTGACCTCAGGATCCCTCTAGCCTTGAAACAGTGTTCTTGGGGTTTCTCTGGAGTGCCATCAAGGAAATCAAGGCTCCTTTCATGTGTGATGTGCAACACAGAATTGCTCTGCGCGCAGTGCAGGGGAATCGGGCCTCATCTCGCGGCGAGGGGGAAGTCTCATGGTTTTTCTCGAGTTGCGGCGGGAACCTGGGGTATATTCTCGAGTTACGACGGGGATGGCCCTTCCACCCACGTGTTTGTTCAGCCACATCAGGACTCCGGCCTAGTTGCGAGGGACAACTCGGGATTCTCCTCGAGGCTTAGCAGGGCAATTGGAACGCCTCTCCAGCTGAGGCGGGAGACCAAGGGTCCCTTTCCACGTGCCACAAGAATCCTGGGACTCCTATCAAGTTTCACGAGGAGTCAGGCATCGTCTCCTTTGGAGGCACTGATCTCCGCGTACCTCTGGAGTTTTCAAAGGATGTGAGGCCTCCGGTCGCGATGAGGTGGGGAACTAGGTCTTTCTCTGTGGTCTCCACAGGGGATTCAGACATCCTTTCTTCTTGGGAGATGCAAGACGAGCCTGCATTCAAGTCACTGCAGGGATATCCGGCCTTATTTCGGGTCAGGGCATCGCGGTGTCCATTCCACTTGAGGCCGCAAACTCAGGATCCCTCTCACATACCTAGAGCTGAGAGAAACCTCCTCTTGAGGTGCTTGTGGTAAGGTGGTATTCCTCAGGAGTCGAAGCCAGGGACTAACCTCTCATCTCGTGTTGATTCTTGGTCCACGGAGCTCTTTCGTGTTCCTACAGTGACCTCAGGATCCCTCTAGCCTTGAAACAGTGTTCTTGGGGTTTCTCTGGAGTGCCATGAAGGAAATCAAGGCTCCTTTCATGTGTGATGTGCAACACGGAATTGCTCTGCACGCAGTGCAGGGGAATCGGGCCTCATCTCGCGGCGAGGGGGAAGTCTCATGGTTTTCCTCGAGTTGCGGCGGGAACCTGGGGTATATTCTCGAGTTACGACGAGGATGGCTCTTCCACCCACTTGTTTCTTCAGCGACGTCAGGACTCCTGCCTAGTTGCGAGGGACAACTCGGGATTCTCCTCGAGGCTTTGCAGGGCAATTGGGACGCCTCTCCAGCTGAGACGGGAGACCAAGGGTCCCTTTCCACGTGCCACAGGAATCCTGGGTCTCCTATCAAGTTTCACGAGGAGTCAGGCATCGTCTCCTTTGGAGGCACTGATCTCCGCATACCTCTGGAGATTTCAAAGGATTTGAGGCCTCCTGTCGCGATGAGGTGGGGAACTAGGTCTTTCTCTGTGGTCTCCACAGGGGATTCAGACACCCTTTCGTCTTGGGAGATGCAAGACGAGCCTGCATTCCAGTCACTGCAGGAATATCCGGCCTTATTTCGAGTCAGGGCTTTGTGGTGTCCATTCCACTTGAGGCCGCAAACTCAGGGTCCCTCTCACATACCTAGAGCTGAGAGAAGCCTCCTCTTGAGGTGCTTGTGGTAAGGTGCTATTCCGCAGGAGTCGAAGCCAGGGACTAACCTCTCATCTCGAGTTGATTTTTGGTCCACGGAGCTCTTTCGTGTTGCTACAGTGACCTCAGGATCCCTCTAGCCTTGAAACAGTGTTCTTGGGGTTTCTCTGGAGTGCCATCAAGGAAATCAAGGCTCCTTTCATGTGTGATGTGCAACACAGAATTACTGTGCACGCAGTGCAGGGGAAACGGGCCTCATCTCGCATTGAGGGGGAAGTCTCATGGTTTTTCTCGAGTTGCGGCTGGAACCTGGGGTATATTCTCGAGTTACGACGGGGATGGCCCTTCCACACACGTGTTTGTTCAGCCACGTCAGGACTCTTGCCTAGTTGCGAGACACAACTCGGGATTCTCCTCGAGGCTTGGCAAGGCAATTGGGACGCCTCTCCAGCTGAGGCGGGAGACCAAGGGTCCCTTTCCACGTGCCACAGGAATACTGGGACTCCTATCAAGTTTCACGAAGAGTCAGGCATCGTCTCCTTTGGAGGCACTGATCTCCGCGTACCTCTGGAGTTTTCAAAGGATGTGAGGCCTCCAGTCGCGATGAGGTGGGGAACTAGGTCTTTCTCTGTGGTCTCCACAGGGGATTCAGACATCCTTTCATCTTGGGAGATGCAAGACGAGCCTGCATTCAAGTCACTGCAGGGATATCCAGCCTTATTTCGCGTCAGGGCATCGCGTTGTCCATTCCACTTGAGGCTGCAAACTCAGGGTCCCTCTCACATACCTAGAGCTGAGAGAAGCCTCCTCTTGAGGTGCTTGTGGTAAGGTGGTATTCCTCTGGAGTCGAAGCCAGGGACTAACCTCTCATCTCGAGTTGATTTTTGGCCCACGGAGCTCTTTCGTGTTGCTACAGTGACCTCAGGATCCCTCTAGCCTTGAAACAGTGTTCTTGGGGTTTCTCTGGAGTGCCATCAAGGAAATCAAGGCTCCTTTCATGTGTGATGTGCAACACGGAATTGCTCTGCACGCAGTGCAGGGGAATCGGGCCTCATCTCGCGGCGAGGGGGAAGTCTCATGGTTTTTCTCGAGTTGCGGCGGGAACCTGGGGTGTATTCTCGAGTTACGACGGGGATGGCCCTTCCACCCACGTGTTTCTTCAGCGACGTCAGGACTCCTGCCTAGTTGCGAGGGACAACTCTGGATTCTCCTCGAGGCTTGGCAGGGCAATTGGGACGCCTCTCCAGCTGAGGCGGGAGACCAAGGGTCCCTTTCCACGTGCCACAGGAATCCTGGGACTCCTATCAAGTTTCACGAGGAGTCAGGCATCGTCTCCTTTGGAGGCACTGATCTCCGCGTACCTCTGGAGTTTTCAAAGGATGTGAGGCTATCGGTCGCGATGAGGTGGGGAACTAAGTCTTTCTCTGTGCTTTCCACAGGGGATTCAGACATCCTTTCGTCCTGGGAGATGCAAGACGAGCCTGCATTGAAGTCACTGCAGGGATATCCGGCCTTATTTCGAGTCAGGGCATCGCGGTGTCCATTCCACTTGAGGCCGCAAACTCAGGGTCCCTGTCACATACCTAGAGCTGAGAGAAGCCTCCTCTTGAGGTGCTTGTGGTAAGGTGGTCTTCCTCTGGAGACGAATCCAGGGACTAACCTCTCTTTTCGAGTTGATTTTTGGTCCACAGAGTTCTTTCGTGTTGCTACAGTGACCTCAGGATCCCTCTAGCCTTGAAACAGTGTTCTTGGGGTTTCTCTGGAGTGCCATCAAGGAAATCAAGGCTCCTTTCATGTGTGATGTGCAAGACGGAATTGCTCTGCACGCAGTGCAGGGGAATCGAGCCTCATCTCGCGGCGAGGGGGAAGTCTCATGGTTTTTCTCGAGTTGCGGCGGGAACCTGGGGTATATTCTCGAGTTACGACGGGGATGGCCCTTCCACACACGTGTGTGTTCAGCCATGTCAGGACTCCTGCCTAGTTGCGAGGGACAACTCGGGATTCTCCTCGAGGCTTTGCAGGGCAATTGGGACGCCTCTCCAGCTGAGACGGGAGACCATGGGTCCCTTTCCACGTGCCACAGGAATCCTGGGTCTCCTATCAAGTTTCACGAGGAGTCAGGCATCGTCTCCTTTGGAGGCACTGATCTCCGCATACTTCTGGAGTTTTCAAAGGATTTGAGGCCGCCTGTCGCGATGAGGTGGGGAACTAGGTGTTTCTCTGTGGTCTCGACAGGGGATTCAGACACCCTTTCGTCTTGGGAGATGCAAGACGAGCCTGCATCCCAGTCACTGCAGGGATATCCGGCCTTATTTCGAGTCAGGGCATCGCGGTGTCCATTCCACTTGAGGCCGCAAACTCAGGGTCCCTCTCACATACCTAGAGCTGAGAGAAGCCTCCTCTTGAGGTGCTTGTGGTAAGGTGGTATTCCTC